>NC_040085.1:5129843-5443750 GCF_003369695.1 Bos indicus x Bos taurus
CATGACCACTGGAAACTGCATAGCTTTGACTATACAGACCTTTGTCGGTAAACTAATGCCTCTGCTTTTTAATATGCTATCTAGATTTGTCATAGTTTTCTTCCAAGGAGCCAGAGTCTTTTAATTTCATGGCTACAATCACCATCTGCAGTGATTTTGAAGCAACCCATCAACAGAAAACTGGATTAAAGATTTACTGAGCATGGCCCCGCCCATCAGAGCAAAACCCAGATTCCCCCACAGCCAGTCCCTCCCATCAGCAAGCTTCCATAACCCTCTTATCCTTATCCATCAGAGGACAGATAGAATGGAAACCACAATTACAGAAAACTAACCAAACTGATCACTTGTCTAACAAGTGATTACAGCCTTGTCTAACTCAATGAAACTATGAGGCAAGCCTTGTAGGGCCACCCACGATGGACGGGTCAGGGTGGAGAGTTTTGACAAAACATGGTCCACTGGAGAAGGGAATGGCAAACCACTTCAATATTCTTGCTTTGAGAACCCCATGAACAGTATGAAAAGGCAAGAAGATAGGACACTGAAAGATGAACTCCCCAGGTTGGTAGGTGCCCAATATGCTACTGGAGAACAGTGGAGAAACAGCTCCAGAAAGAATGAAGAAGCTGAGCCAAAGCTAAAACAGTGCCTAGTTGTGGATGTGACTAATGATCAAAGTAAAATCTGATGCTCTAAAGAACAATATTGCATAGGAACCTGGAATGTTAGGTCCATGAATCAAGGTAAATTGGAAGTGGTCAAACAGGAGATGGCAAGAGTCAACATCAACATTTTAGGAATCAGTGAACAAAAATGGACTGGAATGGGTGAATTTAATTCAGATGACCATTATATCTACTACTGTGGGCAAGAATCCCTTAGAAGAATGAAGTAGCCCTCACAGTCAACAAAAGAGTCCAAAATGCAGTACTTGGGTGCAATCTCAAAAATGACAGAATGATCTCTGTTTGTTTCCAAGGCAAACCATTCAATATCACAGTATTCCAAGTCCATGCCCCAACCACTAAAACCGAAAAAGCTGAAGTTGAATGATTCTATGAAGACCTACAAGACCTTCTAAAACTAACACCAAAAAAATATATATCCTTGGGAGAAAAGGCATGACCAACCTAGATAGCATATTGTAAAGCAGAGACATTATTTTACCAACAAAGGTCCGTATAGCCAAAGCTATGGATCACTCTTCTACCCTGTTGGCTCAGACGGTAAAGCATCTGCCTATAGTGCAGGAGACCTGAGTTTGACCCCTGGGTCAGGAAGATACGATCCCCTAGAGAAGGAAGTGGCAACCCACTACAGTACTCTTGCCTGGAAAATCCCATGGATGGAGGAGCCTGGTGGGCTACAGTCCATGGGGTCGCAAAGAGTCAGATATGACTGAGTGACTTCACTTTCACTTTCACTATGGTGTTTCTGGCTTCCCTGGTGGCTCAGACGGTAAAGCGTCTGCCTACAATGTGGGAGACCCGGGTTCGATCCTTGGGATGGGAAGATCCCCTGGAGAAGGAAATGGCAACCCACTCCAGTATTCTTGCCTGGAAAATCCCATGGACTGAGGATCCTTGTAGGCTACAGTCCATGGGGTCACAAAGAGTCGGACACAACTGAGTGACTTCACCTCACTTCATGGTGTTTCCAGTAGTCATGTATGGATGTGAGAGTTGGACTACAAAAAAGGCTGAGTGCCAGCCATTAAAAAGAATACATTTGAATCAGTTCTAATGAGGTGGATGAAACTGGAGCCTATTATACAGAGTGAAGTAAGCCAGAAGGAAAAACATAAATACAGTATACTAACGCATATATATGGAATTTAGAAAGATGGTAACAATAACCCGGTGTACGAGACAGCAAAAGAGACACTGATGTATAGAACAGTCTTATGGACTCTGTGGGAGAGGGAGAGGGTGGGAAGATTTGGGAGAATGGCAATGAAACATGTAAAATATCATGTAGGAAACGAGTTGCCAGTCCAGGTTCGATGCACGATGCTGGATGCTTGGGGCTGGTGCACTGGGAAGGCCCAGAGGGATGGTATGGGGAGGGAGGAGGGAGGAGGGTTCGGGATGGGGAACACATGTATACCTGTGGCGGATTCATTTTGATATTTGGCAAAACTAATACAATTATGTAAAGTTTAAAAATAAAATAAAATTAGAAAAAAAAATTGAAAAAACAACAACAACAACAAAAAAAATCACTGACTACAGCTGGGCAGGCTGAAAAACAAAAACAAAAACAAAAACAAAAACAAAAACAAAAAGGCTGAGTGCTAAAGAATTGATGCTTTTGATCTGTGGTGCCGGAGAAGACTCTTGAGAGTCCCTTGGACTACAAGGAGATCCAATTAGTCAATCCTAAAGGAAATTAGTCTTGAATATCCATTGGAAGAACTGATGCTGAAGCTCCAATACTCTGGCTACCTGATGGGAAGAACTGACTCACTGGAAAAGACCCTGATATTGGAAAAGATTGAAGGCAGGAGAAGCGGGCAACAGAGGATGGGAGGGTTGTTGGATGGCATCAACGACTCAGTGGACATGAGTTTAAGCAAGCTCCAGGAATTGGTGATGGACAGAGAAGCCTGGTGTACTGCAGTCCATGGGGCTGCAAAGAGTCAGACACGACTGAGTGACTGAACTGAGCAACATGGTGACTATAATTAACAATTGTTGTTTAGTTGCTAACTTGTGCCTGATTCTGTTGTGATACTGTGGACTGTAGGCTGCCAGTCTCCTCTGTCTATGGGATTTCCCAAGCAAGAATACTGGAGTGGGTTGCCATTTTCTTCTCCAGGGGATCCCAACTCAGGGACTGAATTCGCATCTCCTGCATTGTAGGCAGACTGTTTACCACTATATCATCTGGGAAGCCCATAGTTAACAACACTGTACTGTATATCTGAAAGTTGCTAAGAGAACAAATCCTAAATTCTCATCGCACACACACACAATTTGCAATAATGTGAGGTTTATGGATGTTAACTAAACTTACTGTGGTGATCACTTCCCCACATATATAATACATATATCAAAATCATCATGTTGAAGACCTAAAACTAATATTTAATACAATGTTTTATGCCAATTCTATTTTTTTTTTAAACCATTAAAAAAAATCATTAGAGGACACATCAATGGTTCTATTAAACTATAAGTTGATACTGTCACTGGGCTACCTTGAGCTCATCGTGACAGTCAAAGAAAAGAGGGTCACTGTCTGGCCAGACTGACTGAATCTGACTGTTGAGGAAGAACTGGGTTCCCATGGTACAATGAGGGAGTAGTATGTCTTGAACGCAGATCTTCTGGGGTACCTCTTAGAACTCCTGTGGCTTGTGATCAATTTTGTAATTGATTATTTCACTGATAAATTATAAAATCCACAGGGTTCTTTTGCTCAGGAGGAACCTGTTGTAAACATAGGGCCAGAAGTCTGAAAGAAAACAAGGTTGTATGTTTCTTTATTGCATGCATGCTAAGTTGCTTCAGTTGTGACCAACTCTTTGTGACCCTACGGATTGTAGGCCACCAGGCTCCTCTCCCCATGGTGATTCTTCAGGCAAGAATATTGGAGTGGGTTGCCATTTCCTTCTCCAGGGGATCTTCCTGATCCAGGGATCTATGTCTCTTACATCTCATGCATTGGCAGGCAAGTTCTTTACCACTAGTGCCACCTAGAGCCAGACAGCCTGGAGTGTGAAGTCAAATGGGCCTTAGGAAGCATCACTAGAACAAAGCTAGTGGAGGTGATGGAATTCTAGCTGAGCTATTTCAAATCCTAAAAGATGATGCTGTTAAAGTGCTGCATTCAATATGCCAGCAAATTTGGAAAACTCAGCAGTGGCCACAGGACTGGAAAAGGTCAGTTTTCATTCCCATCCCAAAGAGCAATGCCAAAGAATGTTCAAACTATTGCACAATTACATTCATTTCACACGTTAGCAAGGTAATGCTCAAAATCGTTATAGCTAGGCTTCAATAGAACATGAACTGAGAAGTTCCAGAAGTACAAGCTGTATTTAGAGAAGGCACAGGAACCAGAAATCAAACTGCTAATATCCATTGGATAGCGGAAAAAGCAAGAGAATTCACGAAAAACATCTGCTTCATTAATGACACTAAAGCCTTTGACTGTGTGGATCACAAAAACACACAGTCAAATTCTTAAAGAGATACCAGACCACCTTACCTGCGGAAAATTCTTAAAGAGATACCAGACCACCTTACCTGCCTCTTGAGAAACCTGCATGCAGGTCAAGAAGCAACAGTTAGAACTGGACATGGAACAATGGACTGGTTCCAAATTGGGAACAGAGTACATCAAGGCTGTATATTGTCACTTTGCTATGTAAGTTGAATATAACTTATATGCAGAGTACATCAAGCAAAATGCTGGACTAAATAGAGGACAAGCTGGAATGAAGATTGCAGGGAGAGATATCAATAACTTCAGATATACAGATGATACCACCCTAATGGCAGAAAGTGAAGAGGAACTAAAAAGCCTCTTGACGAAAGTGAAAGAGGAGAGTGAAAAAGATGGCTTAAAACTCAATATTCAAAAAACAAAGATCATGGTATCTGGTCTCATCACTCTGTGGCAAATAGATGGGGAAACAATGGAAACAGTGAGAGACTTTATTTTCTTGGGCTCCAAAATCACTGCGACAGTGATGGCAGCCATGAAATTAAAAGATGCTTGCTCCCTGGAAGAAAAGCTATGACAAACTTAGACAGTGTATTAAAAGGCAGAGACATTACTGTGCCAATAAATATGGTCTGTATATTCAAAACTATGGTTTTTCCAGTAGTCATGTATGGATGTAAGAGTTGGACCATTAAGAAGGCTGAGTGCTGAAGATTTGATGCTTTCAAACTGTGGTGCTGGAGAAGAATCTTGAGTGTCTCTTGGACTGCAAGGAGATCAAACCAGTCAATCCTAAAGGAAATCATTCGTGCATATTCATTGAAAGGACTGATGCTGAAGCTGAAGCTCCAATACTCTGGCCACCTAATGGGAAGAGCAGACTCATTGGAAAAGACCAATTGCTGGGAAAGACTGAAGGCAAGAGGAGATGGGGATGACCGAAGACGAGATGGTTAGATGGCATCAGCAACTTAATGGGCATGAGTTTGAGCAACCTCTGGGAGATGGTGAAGAACAGAAAATCCTGGCGTGCTTCGTGGGGTCTCAAGGAGTCAGACACGACTGAGCAATAGAACAAGTGTCACCTAGGAAGCCCCTTTCTTAAGATTAGTGTTTACTTTTCTTTATATCTTAATTGTTTTGTATACATGAAGGCAAAAACAAGGATGGATAGAGATATTTGAAGGTTTGAGAACACATCAGAAAGTTATCTGAAATTTAAGTCTCACAAATAAGCAGAAAATGCTAATCCTTTGAACAGTATTAAAAAAAAGGTCAATAAATTGAAATTTATGGTACAAGACAAAGAAGAAGAGCTACTGGCTATATAACTTTGGTTATGTAAAGTAGTTAACATCTCTGAAGTTGTTTCCCAATCTGTGAAATGAGGACACCTGCTAGTTAGGTAAGTCGCTTGGCAGGTGGGAAGTCAGAGAAGTCAGTTTTCTTATCCTAATCCAGGGTTTCTCAACTTTACCAATACTGACATTCAGGCCAGGTCATTGTTTGCTGTGGGGAGCTGTTCTGTATACTGTAAAACATTTAGCAGCGTCCCTGACTTCTACCCACATCACTCTCTATCATCATGTGAGAGGCCAGTAACACTTCTCTCCCAGACTCAAGGTTGAAAATGACCACCCATTGTTAATTGCCTTCTGGGAGGCAAAGTCGCTGCAGCTGAGAGTCACAGTGTTCATCCAAAGGGTTTGAGCGGGAATTAAAACGTAGTCTGGGAGTAGAATGCAGGGGCTCCACCACACAGAGGCAGGATTTGTGACTCAGAAAACTAGGGATGAGGAGCTTCGAGCCTCCAGTGAGTACCCGAAGTCCTAATCAATAAATGAATTGACTCTGAAGGGAAGGTGCAACAAGGGGCAAAGAGGGCAAGGCGCTGAGACTGGTCTTCGAATCAAAGATACACACCCTAGTCACCACTCACAGTGCTTAGCTGATTCCGAGGCAAGATTATTTTCCAGTTAAACCGAGACACCGAGGCCGTGGGAGCCTGACAAGCGAGGAGGTGCGGGCCGAGTTGAGAATGCCTCCCGGCGCGCCGGCCGGGTGGAGTCCCAGAGAAATTTCCACAGCCTCCCGGCCCCCGCCCCACGTGCTGACGTCAGCCGCAGGTCCCGCCTCCACTCCGCCCCGTCCTCCGGGCCTCGCCCCCGCCCCCTCCGCAGGCACCTCCCCCTGCCCTGCTCGCGGCCCTGCGTAAGCGGGCAGGGGCGGGCTGGAGGCGTTGGTGCTGCCACGTCTTGGCGGCTGCGAGCGTAGCGGCCGAGGGGCAGCGGGCTGTAGCGCGGGAGGCGGGAAGAGGTGGGGCTGGCTCTGAAGCCGGATCCGGATCCAGTGCAGTGTACCCGGGTGGGTGAGAATCCGTCGAGCCTGGAGAAGAGCGCAGACTGCTGACCTCTGCGGGTGAGAGTCTGGGGGTCGGGAGAGAGAGCAGGTCCGGACCGGATGCCCTGAGTGCCAGGTTGGGCCTGCCTTCAGATTTATCAAACAGGTGTGACTGCTACCCCCGGGCGAGGCGAGCTAGGCCCGGCGAGGGGCGGGAGCAGATTCCGTTCGGGGATCCAGGCATTTATCTTCGCCAGCTGGGTGCACATGGGGGCGTAGAGGGCAGTTTGGAGCAAGTTGAGCGAACGCACGCCTGGAGCAGAGGTTAGGGATGGTGGTCAGTGGTCCAGGCATGCAGGAGGTGGCCTTAGCCAGGCAGGAGCAGAGACTAGGGTGAAATTGACTCCGTTCGGCAGCTTTAACGTGGGGAATTGAAACAGCTGTTCACAGTCTCTGCCGCCTTCGGTTTTGAAATGGGCATGAACGCTGTTGGCCCCCCTGTTCGCTTCGGAGGAGCACCCCACGGCGGTCAGGAGCCACTTGAGGACCTGATTCTGCTCCGAAGATCACCTCCTGCACTGATTAAATTGGGGTTTCACTGTGGGAAAGACGGACATCCTTTGTCTCTTCCGGGGGAATTCTACCCTCTAGAGACACTAAGTATTGTGACTTCTCTTACAGGAGCTAACATTTATGTAAATCGAACTCTTAAAATGCCATACAAAATTGAAGGCCGACTAGTTTTGTTAGGATATACACTCGTGAATGAATCCTAGAATGGATCTCAGGAAATCATTTAGGTCAGTTTCATTAGGCAGGATTCACTGACATTTTGTAGAATAGGGGAAATAGCTCCCAGTCTGGCACGATGATGTAAAGATTGGCCTCTACTGAGTTTGATACTGGAGGGCAAGAACGACATTGGAGGATTTAAGATTCACTCATTGGCTATTACCTTGAGGTCACGTCCCGAAAGCGCCACGTGCTATATAGGGTGCTCATGGATAGACTGGGAATAATGCCTAAATTATAGGGATCAAATAAACTATCAAGAAATTTTAAAATTCTCAACTGAAGTGTAATTGCATAATTTAATATAGCCAGGCCTATTAAAATCATCAGTGAGTGAAGTGTTCTTAGGTTCAAACAAAATTCAAATTGACATTGTTATGAAATGTATGTAGACGAACCCCAAAGTCTCAAACAGCACAAGGTCCCCCTTCCTGCTTTAACCGTGTACTAAATAAAGTACTGCTCCAAGAGCTCATGAGATATAAAGACAAGTTTAGATTTGACCTTAGATTGTTTTTTAAATTTTTATATCAACTTCTGAAATCTTCATTCTCAGTATCTATTACTTGTTGCTCTCAGTTGTTTGTTCCTAGCAGCAGCTCATCCCCTTGTGTATCAGTAAAGATGGTGAGAAACCTGTTGAAATTGTGTCCAGAGAATGGTCAACCAACTGATGTGATCTTAGTAAAAATGAATTGGCTGTATGGTTTTTGTGATATCATTTGTGGCAGTTTGGAAATCTTTCTTCTGGATTTTCTGAATGACCTCCAGATAAGTCTTGTACTATTTGTTATTCACTAGGCATTTATTGTGCTAATCTTACGCATTAAGGGCCTTTAAATACCTGCTAACTTAGTAGTTAAATAGAAAAGGTTTTTGAGAAATACTTAACGGTTAGGGTTGTTTTTAAAATTAGTCTAAAATCTTCAAAGACAGACCCCAACAAGGGAATTCCCTGGCAGTCCAGCAGTTAAAACTTGGTGCTTTCATTGCCATAGACCTGGGTTCGATCCCTGGTTGGAGAGCTAAGATCCCACAAGCAGCACACCCCTCACCCCGACCCCTGGCCAAAAAACCCAAAATCTCAAATAGACTCCAGTGATAATGATGGAATTCGGCTTCAAATTCCTAATGTGGTACCTGGGGCCACTTTAAGATCCTGAAAATTATCTTTTGCAAACCAAATAAACTTAACAATTTTGCTGTTTTCTAAAATCTTTTGAAATTTAGTATCAAATCACACCTTACTTTAACTTACTCAATATATTAATTGGACACCAACAGAATTTTACTACATGGGGACATAGTAAAATAAAAGATAGTAACCTTAAGTATGGCTCTGTTTTATAAAATAGCTCATATAAACATTTTGATATTAATTTTTGATTGTGTAAGGATACGGATTCTTAACTTCTATCCAGAATGCTTTAAGAATTTTAACTAGCCTGAAATTCTTATTTTCCAAATATAGGTTATGAGTGCTGCTTTGACTAAATGTTGTGTGTGTGTTAGTCGCTCTGTCATGTACGACCCTGCAACCCATGGACTGTAACCCGCCAGGCTCCTCTGTCCATGGGATTCTCCAGACAAGAATACTGGACTGGATTGCCACTCCCTTCTCCAGAGGATCTTCCGGATCCAGGGATTGAACCCTGGTCTCCCTCATTGTAGGCTGATTCTTTAACAACTGAGCCACAAGGGAAGCCCAAATGAAAGTGAAAGTGGCTCAGTCGTGTCCAACTCTTTGGTCAGGCCAGAATACTGGGTGGGTAGCTGTTCCCTTCTCCAGGGGGTCTTCCCAACCCAGGGATCGACCCCAGGTCTCCCACATTGCAGGCAGATTCTTTACCAGCTGAGCCACAAGGGAAGCCCAAGAATACTGTAGTGGGTAGCCTATCCCTTTTCCAGAGGATCTTCCCTACCCAGGAATCGAACCGGGGTCTCCTGCATTGCAGGTGGCGGCTTTACCTACTGAGCTATCAGGGAAGCCCCTTCTTTCAGATTAGAGTAATCAAGAGCTTCAGGGGCCCAATTATCTGGAACAAATACTAAAGTGCACACACTAAAATTACTTGTAATAAAACCTGTTTCAAATGAACCATGGGTGTGTGCTCAGTCACTTCAGTCAAGTCCAACTACAGTCCATGGGATTTTCCTGGCAAGAATACTGGAGTGGGTTGCCATGCCCCCTCCAGAGTATCTTTCTGACCCAGGGATCAAACCTAAGCCTCCTGCATCTCCTGCTTTGGAGGTGGATTCTTTACTGCTGAGCCGCCAAGAAGTCCCCAGATAGACCATAAGCTGGTTAAATTTTATGAATGATTGTTTTAATCATCACAATTTCCTTTCTTTACTGTTCTTAGATCCAAGCATAGTGTTTAGAGCAAGTTTTCTTCCTTTCCAAGAATGTTTTCAGTTTAACATAAGCATAACCTTTTTGTAGCCGCTGTACCCAGCAGTGTGACTCATGAATTAATTTAAAAGTGAAAAAACATGAATATATAAAAATAAGTTAACATGAACATACACAAAAATAAATTTTAGATTAGTAGCTAAATTATATCTTGTTGAGCATGTGTAGTGTGCGAGGCACTGGTAGGTGTCTGTATATACTAAGCCATTTCTTCACCAGTTTCATCTCCATTTTACAAATGACGAAACAGATTGTTTAATTTACACGGCCATGATCAGATAGTTGACATCTGAATATCAGGTCTGACTCTAGAGCTCATGGTCTTTCCTCATCTACGTTTCAGTCTCGGCTTTGGTATAATTTTGTGACCTTGGGCAAGTTACTTGTCTACACCTGCATTTCCTCATCTGTTAACATGGAGATCATCATCAGTACTCTAGGATTGTTACAGTGAGTGAGTAACATGTAAAGTTCTTTGAACAATGCCTGGCACATAATAAGTGCTGAACAAATAATAACTTCTATTATTACACCACACTACCTTCCCAAAGCCTCTGCTAGATTGCAGCATTCCCTATATAGTTACATCGGGTTATGCAATATAATCTAGCTTTATGGAAAAGTTAAAAGTAGTTACCCTTAGACATACTGTGATTTATGAAATAAGAGAACATCTGGGAGTTGGGTTATTGGTGGAAGTTATTCTGTTATTAAGTGGACTTTAATTTTTTCCTGTATTGCTTTGTTTTATGGTAGTATATTATGCACATAGATAGATGAGATACGGAGCGCTATGGTAGTATATTATGCATATAGATAGATGAGATACGGAGCGCAGAGTACAAGTTATATGCGAATTTTCTACTGTGCATTTTTGACAGCATGGAGGATTTGCACCCTAAACCCGTGCTGGTCAAGGACCAACTCTGGTTTAACTGGGTGTGGTGTTAGAAATGAAAGTTTAGTGTTACCACACAGTCTCCTGGTAATTGTTTGGAAGACTGTTCCCTCCAGCAATCCTCTTCTACAGAAGCGTGCCCCCCCACCTGTTTCTATGCTTCATGTTTTTCATTCTAGCATTCTAGCTTTCATTTAGTTTCAGTTTTATTAAGACTACACCTAATAAGAACCTGACCATTTCTGAATGTTCAAAAAAAGAGAAAAATATCGTAATTAATCATTTTCCAATAGCATGAAAAACACAGGCTATTCTTAAAAAGTTGCTTAGATGCAGCTGAGCAACTTCTAGATTTTTAGAAAACCTGCTATGAAAACAAAATCCAATAGATACTTTGTGTGAATTTATCATAGCTGAGACCAAATATTCCAGTAAATGCAGAGAATCTTCTGTTCATGGTTCATATTTTTTTTAAAGCTACATGCTCAGTAGTCTTCCTTAGTATCAGATAAAACCAACAAATTATTCCTTAATCCAATAATGTTAATAAAAAAAAAAGTCATTTAAAAGTCAGATATTCAAAATGCTACGCTAGTAGCACTGGCCCATAGGAAAAAATGTTTTAAAAGTCCTGTTAGAAAAATGGAGTTTAAAAGTGTAACAACTTCTAAATTTAGTCGTTCATTTACTGTATGACAGAATTTCTGAGTTTTCTATATAGCTCTAGCTGTGGCATTTGATGTTACATTCAGGATAGACTAAAATAAGTACCTGGCATACCTGTTAAAGATTTTTTCTAAGTGCCATTCATTTTTATTAAGAAATTGACAATTTTGCCAATCAAAAATTTTCTATTAAATAAAATGCCTTAACATTTAAAATTTTGTTTTAGATCTTACTGCAAAGATGAAACCTGATGAAACTCCTATGTTTGACCCAAGTCTACTCAAAGAAGTGGACTGGAGTCAGAATACAGCTACATTTTCTCCAGCCATTTCCCCAACACATCCTGGAGAAGGTTTGGTTTTGAGGCCTCTTTGTACTGCTGATTTAAATAGAGGTATGGGCTCAGTTTATAAATGCTACTTAGACTTATAATTAGCATTGTTTTTTCCACATACATGATGATGCTGATAATTTTTTTAAATATTTGACTTTCATATTAGTTTTTTGTGCTTAAATTTTAAAGTGACTGAGAACTTAATTACAATGTGTATAGGTCAGATATTACTGTACTACAGTACTGAATTACACCATTTCAAATGACTTATATACAACAGTGCTCCTTCCTAATTAAGCAGCAAAAAGGGGGAAATTACCTTGTATAATGACACAAAAGTAAGAATCTTCTCTAAGAAGCTGGATGGAAAATGAGAATGAAGATAATTTGCCTCGGATAGTTGCAAAAGGTTTTGTCTACATGTATTCCTTTTTTTAATATCTAAATTCTCCAAAATAATATCCTTAAATTTCAGTAACCAAAAATCAACTTTTTACAGTTTTCATTTTTTTGGCAGGAAATCTTAAATTATTTTGGTCGAATCAGTTCTTCAATATATAAAAGTTAAGATTCCCAAAGTTCTATGCTGTTCATATTAACATAACATTAATCGGGAATCTTTAAAAAAACTGTTGTCTCAACAATGTTATATTTTACAAATAATATCATATTTGATCACAATGAGAATCTTGCATTTTTAAAACCAAAGCACGTATTTGGGAAAATTTGACATCCCTTGCATTGAATCTACTGCAAATTACATTTAAAACTGTATATGCTGGTTCTATATACTGAGTCTTAAGGTCAGCACTATTCCAAAAATCTTATGCAGGCAAAAACATTAGTAAAATCTATTATTGTTTTACATATTGATTATATAGAAAGAATGGGTTTGTTTAATCTTTTAAAATAATTTAAGAATGGTTCATTACATAAAGTTTTGAAAAAAATAATGCCCACCAGCTTGACACATTGCTTCTTTTAATATATATTTGCTCTTCTCATGACTTGAAATCTGTTTTTCAAAACTAGGTTTTTTTAAGGTACTAGGTCAGCTGACAGAGACTGGAGTTGTCAACCCAGAACAATTTATGAGTAAGTCCTACAGCCTCTTTTTCCTGAAGAAAAAGAAATGAAACAAGATTATATTTTTGTTTCAAACTCTGTTCACTGTCTACTTGTTTTGTTCAAATAGCTGGAAAATATTCAAATAACAAATTAGCTATTATTTGTTTAATGTGGCCAATCTATTCTAGAATCCAAAAGTAACTACTACCATGTTTTACAAAATACCTGGCTATTTTTAGATAATTACTATAGCATAGGACCTGGGTGGCAGTTTTAGAGATTTTCATTATAGTATTTTCCTTCCACGTAGTTAGGTTATTTCACAAAAACTTCATTGTCAAAAATGTAATAAAAATATGTGACGATAGAAACCCAGAAGGGTCAGTTGACTTACCCAAAATCACAGGGAGTTGTTGGTAAGGAAAAAACTACAACCTTCCTAACTCCATCCAGTGCTCTTAACACTGTCTTCCTATCTTCTTCATTTTCTTCAATAGGTAATTTTATTTTGTACTCTATATGACCCTCTTGAAGTAAAAGTTATTATTTTGTGATTCTGTTTTCCTTCTTTGAATCTATTTCATCCCATTTCAGACCCATTACTAGAATACAACTGTGGAAATAAACAGTATGTTAATACTCTTGGGCTCAGTTTTTATTCCTAAATTCTTCTTTGTGGGAATACTAGATGAGAAATCATGTTATTTCATCAATATAAGTCAGTTTGAGGGGAAGGTATTTATTCCATTTTTGCTCCTATTTGCTATGTGGCTTTGGAAAAATTACTGGGAAACGGAGACTTTTTTATCTATTTCACAGGGTGCTTTCAAAGCAAACAAAAATGATGATTGTATTTCTAAAACCGGTCATATAATCATGAAACATTTGGGATCACAAGAGGAAAACTGAAAACTAATTTGTCAGATTATAAAATAGCTGTATTAGCCTTCCTTCATTCTGCTAGCAGATCTTTTAAATGTATGGACTATGTTCTAGTCAGTACTGACTGCTGATGTTTCAAATACATGGTCATGCTTAATAACTGACATTTTCTCTAGACACAAAGTTGTAATTTACTGTGATAAAATAGCTTTAAATATTCATTAAATTATTTTGGTTAATTCTAGTATTTTTTTTTTTTTTGGTACCTAATAAAGTTTAATGTCCATATAACACACTTTTCCAATTTCCACAGAATCTTTTGAGCACATGAAGAAATCTGGGGATTACTATGTTACAGTTGTGGAAGATGTGACTTTAGGCCAGATAGTTGCTACAGCAACTCTGATAATAGAACATAAATTCATCCATTCCTGTGCTAAGGTATGTGTTCACATTAATGCTTATGAGTAAAATGGATATCAACTTTGAGTTTCCATCAGACAAGTCTGTTTTCCCACTGCTTTTTACTGCAAAATGAGAGAGCAAAATATAGCCTGGAATAGTTTTGTTTTCTAGAAATCACTTAGTCATTTTCCCATTCTCTTAAGAGTTGTGAGACAGAAAATGTTATTAATATGAATTGTTTGCTAAAAATTGTTCTGTAAGGTGTTAGAATTGGTATCAGTTCAGTTCAGTCACGTCGAACTCTCTGCTACCCCATGAATCGCAGCATGCCAGGTATACCTGTCCATTACCAACTCCCGGAGTTCACCCAAACTCTTGTGCATTGAGTCAGTGATACCATCCAACCATCTCATCCTCCGTCGTCCCCTTCTCCTCCTGTCCCCAACCCCTCCCAGCATCAGGGTCTTTCCAATGAGTCAACTCTTTGCATGAGGTGGCCAAAGTATTGGAGTTTCAGCCTCAGCATCAGTCCTTCCAGTGAACACCCAGGACTGGTCTCCTTTAGGATGGACTGATTGGATCTCCTTGCAGTCCAAGGGACTCTCGAGTCTTCTCCAACACCACAGTTCAAAAGCATCAATTCTTCAGCGCTCAGGTTTCTTCACAGTCCAACTCTCACATCCATACATGAGCACTGGAAAAACCATAGCTTTGACTAGATGGACCTTTGTTGGCAAAGTAATATCTCTGCTTTTTAATATGCTGTCTAGGTTGGTCATAACTTTCCTTCCAAGGAGTAAGCGTCTTTTAATTTCATAGCTGCAATCACCATCTGCAGTGATTTTGGAGCCCAAATAAATAAAAGTGTGACACTGTTTCCACTATTTTCCCATCTATTTCCCATGAAGCGATGGGACCAGATGCCATGATCTTTGTTTTCTGAATGTTGAGCTTTAAACCAACTTTTTCACTCTCCTCTTTCACTGTCATCAAGAGCTTTTTAGTTCCTCTTCACTTTCTGCCATAAGGGTGGTGTCATCTGCATATCTGAGGTTATTGATATTTCTCCCGGCAATCTTGATTCCAGCTTGTGCTTCTTCCAGCCCAGCGTTTCTCATGATGTACTCTGCATAGAAGTTAAATAAGCAGGGTGACAATATACAGCCTTGACGTACTCCGTTTCCTATTTGGAACCAGTCTGTTCTTCCATGTCCAGTTCTGTTGATTCCTGACCTGCATGTAGGTTTCTCAAGAGGTAGGTCAGGTGGTCTGGTATTCCCATCTCTTTCAGAATTTTCCACAGTTTATTGTGATCCACAGTCAAAGGCTTTGGCATAGTCAATAAAGCAGAAATAGATGTTTTTCTGGAACTCTCTTGCTTTTTCCATGATCCAGCGGATGTTGGCAATTTGATCTCTGGGTCCTCTGCCTTTTCTAAATCCAGCTTGAACATCTGGAAGTTCACAGTTCACATATTGCTGAAGCCTGGCTTGGAGAATTTTGAGCATTACTTTACTAGCGTGTGAGATGAGTGCAATTGTGCGGTACTTTGAGCATTCTTTGGCATTGCCTTTGGGATTGGAATGAAAACTGACCTTTTCCAGTCCTGTGGCCACTGCTGAGTTTTCCAAATTTGCTGGCATATTGAGTGCAGCACTTTCACAGCATCATCTTTTAGGATTTGAAATAGCTCAACTGGAATTCCATCCCCTCCACTAGCTTTGTTCATAGTGATGCTTTCTAAGGCCCACTTGACTTCACATTCCAGGATGTCTGGCTCTAGATCAGTGATCACATATTTTTTGTACAGTTCTTCTGTGTATTCTTGTCACCTCTTAATATCTTCTGCTTCTGTTAGGTCCATAGCATTTCTGTCCTTTGTCGAGCCCATCTTTGCATGATATGTTCCCTTGGTATCTCTAATTTTCTTGAAGAGAATTGGTATAGACGTAGAAAAATCAAGTCAGCATTGTGGAATTTGTGGAATTAGTGTTTGGAATCACTAATGCTAATTTTTTTCAAAAATGATACTTGGAATGTACTACATTAACACAAATTCCCATCAGTTTCCCAGTGGTCAAGAGTTCAGAATAACATGTTCTAATCATGACCCTTCTAATGCCTGTAGAGTCCCTTCACTCCTCATGATTCACAGGAAATAGTAAAGAAAACAAGATCTAGATAACCCAGTGAGAATATGATAAACACTTGGAATGTATTCTGTGAGGTATGAATTTTGGTGTGGTTTCTGTACTAGAAATTAGTATATTGTATTTGTTATGTCTGAAATAAATTGCTTTTAAGCAGGAATAGGATAATGGATGTAGTACCTTTAGTAACAAGATTACATTTTGGTGATGTGGATTCTGAGATTTGTTTTAAAATAATGGGATGGGATGGCTCGGGATATGGGTGAATTAGGCCACAAATTGATTCACTATATTATTTCTTCTATAATAAGTTTAAAAAATTTGCAATTTTTGAAGTTAAGGTTTATAAAACATTCATCAGTGAATTCTTACCATCATTTGTTGATTTAACTAAAAACAAAACCTACATGCTTAGTCTTTTAAACATTGTGTATATTTTCAGAGAGGACGAGTAGAAGATGTTGTTGTTAGTGATGAATGCAGAGGAAAGCAGCTTGGCAAACTGTAAGTAGGCAGAAACAAGGTAACCGTGGATAAAGCAGCTACTCTCTGTGTTTCAGTTTACATTTTCTTGCCAAGATACTTGTTAAAAATGTTTCCCTGTTTGAAGTTTTTTAAGTGTCATTAATTATGAACCCATTCTCACTCGAGCTTAGACTGAATTTAGTGAAAAGTATTTTTATATATAACTTTTGTCATAAAGTTTGGAAATTGGAACTGTACTGTTAAAACAGCCAACATCTTAAAGTTATTAACTTTTAATAGTAGCACTTTTTCATATTACTAGGAAGAAGAAACTTTTGTTGAGTCAAGTAATTTGTCTATCACGTTTAAAAACAAAGGACATGTTCTCAGTCATATGACTTTTAGAACCGGCCTTCACTGTATAATCCTCTATACATTTATCTAAGTCTTTTAACTTTCATAGGTTAGAATTTGCTTTTTAATATTTTCTGAGTTTTACGGAATTCACTCAGTAAATATTAAGCACATGTGCTAGATACTATTCAAAGTATTTGATACCTATCAGTGAACAAAACAGACCAATTTCTAGTATTTCTGATGCACGTTCACTTAGCCATACCTTTTATAGTTGTGTAACTTCAAGCAAGAGGTTCTGTCTTCAGAATGATGAGGTTTTTTTCTGTATGGGCAACCTGAGAAATTCCTAGTTTTCTCTCAAGGCAGTTAGAATCACATTTTTATACTTGGTTTGGATTCTTTAAGAATTTATAAAGATGTATATGTTTTTGTTTCCACTTCATATTAGACTAAATCCATAGGTAACCTGATACATTCTTTCACAGATATTTAGGTAGCTTTTAAAATGATAAAGAACAAAGCAATTATTTATCCACTTTATGTGGGAATGTTGACTGAATAGTTTTGACTATTCAACACTGACTAAATAGTATGAATAGAATTTAGATACAAAGGCTAATTTTGGCCATATTTTTTTAAAAGGCTGCCAGTCTTTGGTGTTAACAATTTTAAAATCTACTTGTAAAGAGGGTTTGGGGTGAGTTTTCTTTTTATTAATAGACCAGAGATTACTACATAAAGTATATCTGGAACAAAATAAAATGCTTTGGGTGATTTAAATGCTTTATATATTTGTAACTTGAATTTTAAATGAATATAGTGAGAAAGGCCATGATATAAACCTATTTGTAATGTAAACAAAGTTTTGTAAACTATTCACTCACATTGTTATTAATATCCATTTTTATTAACAAATGCTCTATGCCTCTCCCCCCAACCCTTTTTAAAATTTCAGGTTATTATCAACCCTTACTTTGCTAAGCAAGAAACTGAACTGTTATAAGATTACCCTGGAATGTCTACCACAAAATGTTGGTTTCTATAAAAAGTTTGGATATACAGTATCTGAAGAAAACTACATGTGTCGGAGGTTTCTAAAGTAAAATCTTTTAAGAAAGACATCTATCAAAGGAGCTGATGCAGCAAGGCTATCCTCTGTTCCTTGAGTTAAAATATTTTGTTGCTGCGACCAGGTGACCTCCATAAATACTGGATTGTGATACAAGTATAATGACACTTAGAAGATTACTTTGGGCTGGTGGGACATGCTGAATTTAGATTACAAATAAATTATTAAGGGGATGATTTTTAACCAAAGGAGTATATTTTTAACTTGAATCTTTTCTTGCATTGTATTTTTCTAAAGTTTGGCTTCATTTCTTAGTAGTCAGAGTATAGGTAGTAAGGAGTTATGTCTGCTATCTGTACTGCTCATTAAAAGAAAAAAAGCATACAGTGAATAAGATTGTTTCTTATCACTTCATAAAATTAATATTTTTGTTTCAAAGAAATATATCTAAATACCACTTAAGGGTATGTCATTTCACACGTTACATGAAATTGGATGTTAGATATAACTAAATGTAGTACAGTCCAACACTTGCCTATCCTAATACTGTACTGGCAGACAACCTGGTGAGCCTTTAAAAGAAGTAGAAATGAAGATTAACTTATAAAACGTGACAATTAAATATACATCTAAAAGTTGTTATAATTCTAATGTAGCTGAAGTACTACCTGTCTTATATGTGAAATATAATAATTATCCATGTTTAAATATCTAAGAGAAATATAAGGTACTTTTTAACAGTGAGTTAGTAAATAAATCCTGGTATATTATATATTTCTAACCTTATTTCTCATCTTTCCATGGGGTGTCCAAAGCCTGTCTTCTAACATTTTTATGAAAAGCGGATTACAAAGTTGTGGAACATTTTAAAATGTATCATACTACATTTATTACATCCTTAAAATGTTGATGGAAGCTTTTCTATTTAATGTGACTATAATGGTACTATTATTCTGGTCACTATCCTATTTTGATTTTAATTTTTTTTTTAAGTAAGTAAGAATTAGATACTTCACAACTGGTTCTTATCTTCTGCATTCCATGTTACATTAAACCTGTTCATATGAATAATTTTGTTAGAATCCTAATGTTTTCTGTGCTTTTCTTGAGTTGTCTATTGAAACAATTAGGTCAAGTCAGGGTTTGTAAAATTTTAATTTTGTGTACTCTTTGTAAAAGGAGCATAGAAAGTAAAAACCACCTGTTTCTCATCCTGTTGACCCACACCTGGTTCAAAGAGATTTCCTATTTCCCTCCATGCAGTAAAGCTAGTTAACTTTCTAAATAACAGAAATTCTTTACCAATAGAGGGTGTGCTACTTACCTGCTGATGACCTAAGCACATGAATTGGTGTGTCCCTAGTGAAAGCGACAAAACTAATTTTGCTTTTTAAGAAAAAGGAGTCCTATAACCTTGGTAACAGTAGCTTCACTAGGTATATCCTGGTAATTAAAAACCCATGTTAAAAAATAAACCTAATAGAAACTTCTCTGGTGGTCCAGTGGTTGAGACTCCTTGCTTCCTATACAAGGGGCATGGGTTTGATCCCTGGTTGGGGAACTAAGATCCCTGCGTGGCTGGGACCCTAATAAAAGGCAAATGTTTTATTATAATTCTTACCACTAAACAATGTGAAGTAATATAAGCTGGCTATTTCAATAAATCCCTTTAAATAATGTTCTTACAGTCTTATCTTAAATTCCCCCGATAGGAAACAAAAGTTGTAGGTAAGGTATAACACATAAAAATTGTGTCCCTGAGGAATTGATGATCTGCACGTAGCTTTAGTTAACCAGAAAAGCTTGATTTTACTAAGGCATCCTGTGGGTAAACTTGAGTATGAAAAAAACTGCAGATACATTTCAGTAATACATTTTTGGGTACTCTTCACTTTTGAAAAGGTATAATGAAGTGGCAGTTGTGATTTTTATTTTGTTCCATGTGTTTTATATATTTGTATTTTACTGACTAAAATGCACATCTTTTTTTACATGTAACATTTGGAAATCTGGATGCATTTTATGATCAATTGTTTGTCATGATTTATTCAGCAATATTTTTGCCTTTTAGTGGGATCAAAAAGATAGTGTAGTGATGCTGATGATGACATCTCAGATTTGATGAAGGATATTATGTAGGTAGGCTAACAAGGGGAAAACTAAAAGCATGAAGTATTTTTTTAAATGAGCTGGAAGCTGTTCTATGAATGGCCTTACCTCTGCCTTCAGACACAAATTCCCTCACTTTCAACTCCAAACTTGTTCAAATAATCATTAAACAATATCTTGAGCCTAAACTTGGGACCTCCCTGTACTGACCTTAATTTTTATGTGTGTAATCACAGTGTTTTAGAAAATACCCTTAAGTGCTTCTCATTATCCAATGTTCATTTGTCCTTCAGATTTAATATGTGTGTGGGATTAAAACTGGGTTACTTTTACCTAGAAGACAACAATCTAAGTAAAGCGGTTATGGCATAAGCAGTATAAATGAACTTTTCAATCTTTTTTGAGGTATAATGGCACAACAGTTTTAATACAACCACCAATCTTCACAAAATAATTTTAATACTTTGTGCCTGAGCTAGCAGCATCTTGCACTGTGACATTCCTATACATACATAATAAGCATTTTATCCAAGTACAAATGTTAAAAGCAGAGTAACTTAAGCAATTGTCTATACAAAGGTAAATAGACACTGTAGGTTATTTTTTTCTTGAATCATTTTTGCTGCATAGTAAATTGCAATTACATGTCAGTATAATGTTACTGATCTATAGAATACACTTTGAACTGTGAGGTATGGCAACTCCCTATGAGAGAGAGCTAACATGTAAACCTGAATATTTTGAGTGATTTTTTTTTTTTTTTTTAGCTGCCATGGATGGGTAAGACAAAAAAAATCCAGCATTCAAAGACCCTAGCAACTTATTTTTCTAAAAAAAAAAAAAAAAAACTTTTAGTAATTTTCAGCTATTTCCTATCATTTTCTTATTGGAGCACTGATGAATGGACAAAAATATTGAGGTGAAGCTAAGTCTGCTATGGAATTATGGATTAAACAGTTATTTGAAAAAAAAAAAATCCGCCAGGTAACTGCTCATTTACTTTACATCAAGTTGAGATTTTGATATATATATCTCTATATATGCATCCCAACTTTATAATTCAAGATTGCAGTTAAATACTTCTAAATTCACTTAAATTACCATGGTAATAAGACAATTAGAAACCTTATATTTTCTTTAAAAGGACATGCTTAACATTTTCTGACATTACTTCTAAACTCAGATGAAGCACAAAATCCTCCCAAAACAAATATACTGCTTTGAAAGTTAAGTGGTTGAAAGTTGGTAGCAAAAGCTATCATGGTTTAACATTTCCACCACAGAGTAGATACAAATAAACAAAGGTAACTGCTCTTTATACATCTGATATGAAATTAACACAGACCAATGGACTGAAATTACAAGGTAAGAATACTGCCATTCTAGTTGAATATTTTCAATATTTAAGTTTCATACTTTCAAAATGGACAATAAAGCAGTTCTCCTATGTTCTGATGTGATATCATTTTAAATTCTGTGCCCAGATTAATATTTAATGCTTATAATTGGGTGCTGAGTCACTCATATATTATTCAAATATTCTATAAAATAAATCATGATTGGTTAAATGTACTATAATTAGCTATCACAAAACATCAAAGGAAATAGAGGAATTATAGAAACGGAACCAAATAAAAAGAATAGGAAGAGCTACCAGAAGAACCAGTTAAACACTGGATGGAAGAATATACTTAAAACAAACTTGCAGTGTTCTTATATGAAAGAAAAGTTAAACTTTTTGTCCATATTAATTTGTCCTCAAGAAAATGAAGTCCCTTTTTCTAGTGTCTGTGAGAGTCTTTACAGTGCTGGGCAGGCACTTTAGTGACAACATAAAAATTACAGTGATTAAAAGTGGAAAATTACCAAATATAATTCAATAACCAAACCTGTATCCTTGGCCAGACTATTAGAGAAGATATGTATATTTTAAGAAATTAATTTAGAAAATCTTAACTGTCTCATTTTTAAAATCTAAATGGACTATTATGAAGATTCTTTTAAGCAGTTTTTGTGGAAGGAGCATCATAGATTATTAGTTTGCAAAAGAGATTTTTGCTGACCTACCCAATAGTAATCTATATACAGGGAAGCTGTGTTATCTGGCACTTTACCAACTGGAATTTCTGAACACTCAATGCAAATCTTGACTATACTAGACCACCACACCCAATGATATAACACACCAATCATACAACAGAATACAAGACCTCAAGGGACTGACAATATGCTGTTTTTAGGGTGGTAAAATAGGGGAAGGGAAGAGGAATCAGAAGAAAACCACCTGGGTCAACAGAATTAACGCTTAATTAACAAAGCAGTTTTGATTCACTTCCACTCTCCTGTTATGCTGGATAAAAAAACTTACTGTATTATTTCACCTTAGGGAGGAAAGCAAAGTAGGTAAGTTGGTATAATAGGTTACTTTATGGGGTACCTCTTGGTACCAAAGGAAGGTATGGAAATCACTCTCATCAGTAAAGCACCTCAAGAGAGGACTGAGAAAAATGAAATACAAAGGAGTTTCATTCGTGCTACCCTAAATCATCAACTATAAAAAGTTAAAACACTCCTCTCCTCCCCAACATCATACTTAAAGTAGTAAAAATGTTTTTTTTAAGAACAATTTTTATATGTATAAATAAAAACATGGAGAACCTAGGATCCATAAAGTGACTTTGCTAATGCAAATTATGGGGGAAATTTGGATTAACTCAATGTAAAGAAAGAACTGATTACAACACTAATTTGTATACACTGAAGTCTTCCACAATCACTTTTCTACAAAAAATGCATCCTCAAAGAAAACTTACTGTCTGAGCCAGAACAATCTCACAGAATCATTAAGACAACATAAAATGAAGGAGTAAAATGTTCCATATTCCAAATAATTTTACTCAGGTTTCTTCAAGCCTTAAGACTTTCAGTTTAAATTAATTTATGGTTAAAAAAAATTATAGAAAAATGTTCAAAACTTTTCACTGTTCTACATACTAATTTAGAGGTCATAAGGATTTATTTACTTATTTTTTCTAATGAAGCAAGGCACTTTTCTTTTTGGGGCTTTGTTTAGGAAAAATAGTGCTACATTGGTTTATTATATTTAGAACCATTTTGGACAAAGAAAAAATCGGCTACACGACTCCGAAAAGAAGAAACAGAACATTTGGCTTTTAAGAACGCTAAAGGAAAGTCACTTGAAAGTTGAAAACTCTCCTTGTATTTGTGAACATCTGGTATTATAAAGCAAACATTTTCCTTTGTTCATTAAACTTTTTCTTTCTACAGAATAAAATTAGGAAGGTAATAGGAAAGGAAGCAATACTTGGATCATGTTAAAATAAGGACAGTTGGCTGTCATGATTTAAAGATTATTAATAAGGGATCAAGAAGTTTAAAAAAAGATAAACTATTGAATTATACTAAAAAAGAAATGTGGCAGATTCCTACATTTGTTAATGTTTCTGTAAGAGGCTCCATCATAAAATTGAACTGTAAAATTATTTTTAAAATGTAATATGTAGAACATAAAATGAATTTTTAGCAAACTTTAGGAAATTCTTTTGTTATAAATTACCCAGATTTTATAAACAAATCCCCCCTAACTTGCATTTTGTTTAAAGTAACAACTTTATATCATACAAATAAATTTCAAGTATGAAAAGTGCATTATTGCAATAATACCTCTTTGCAAGTCCAAAATTCTTGGTTTATAATAAAACTGTAAAGAATTAAAAAAAAAAAAAAAAAGGAGTAAAACCATCAGTGCCATCTATTGCAGAAGTCCAACATCTTAAAATGTTGCTCAACAAGTCGCAGAGAAACACGTCTGGAAGCAACATATAATTGAAAAGAAACTACTTGTGTTTTTACCATTTTACATTATTACTGTCTGTAGTATTTTTCTCCTCAAATAGAAATTCACATCCTCTATAATGCTGCTCTTGAATCAGCCATTCTGCGCAGCTGCCACTTGCATGTTTCCAAAATCATCTTCTTCTTCATGTGTTCTCTTCAAACTGCCTAAAAGTTATTGCATGAACACAACATATGGTATAATGGGAACTTAAATAAATTCATTCATTAGAATGTTACAGCTAGGAAAGGCTTCATTTTTCATGAAGTGTTATCATATATATATGACAATGAAAATTTCATGACTGAATTTTTAATAAACCTTTGTACTGATAAAATACTTTTGTTACAAATAGCCCAAAGAACTTTGTATCTTCATGACATCATCCCTCTTAATAATTATTAAGGTATTTTATATAATGAACATTAATTTTTAAAATAATGGTTCATAAATATTTGGTTACCATTTTCTAGGCATCCATCATAAACATGTGACTCTGAACATATTACTTATGAACTTCATATAACTTTATGAAGTTATAATTTGTATAATTTTATTTTGTAGATGTAATTATCCTTTTGCTTCACAGATGCTGTCAAAAATGTTTTTCCAGTGAAACTGATTGTTATCAACAAGTGTAGAATTGGAAGGAAGGCATGTAGCAGATAAGAGAATTTCTTTTATCTACTCCTCATATCATAGTCTGCTAGTACAGGAATTTCCCACAAAGAGTATGTGTGGGATTGTATATGCCCAACAATCATAATCAAGAAATTTGAGTCTCAGTGGAGGAAAACTTTAGGGAACAACTGAACTGGTAAAGGGTTTGCTGCGTTATCTGCCAAATAGTTACATCACCTTAAACTTATGCCCTAAAAGTTGTGCTAAATCATGGTTAGTGTTAGTCCAGAGGGTGGATTGGATTCCGAAGGGAAACTAGTATTTCACTACAAGATTAATAAGAAAAGAACAGAAATATAGTACTGATGGAATAAAGAAGAAAATATGCTAGTCATTAAAATAAGTCTAAATGTGTGCATACGTGCTAAGTCGCTTCAGTTGTGTCCAATCTTTGTGACCCTATAGACTGCAGCCCACTAGGTTCCTCTGTCCATGGGATTCTCCAGGCAGTAATACCGGAGTAGGTTGCCATGCCCTCCTCCAGGGGAATCTTCCTGACCCAGGGATTGAACTTGTGTCTTTATGTCTCCTGCATTGGCAGTTAGGCTCTTTACCATTAGCACCACCTGGAAAGCCTTAAGTCTAAATAGAGCTGTTATAACAGATTCAGATGCAGTGCTACATCTGCATTCTACTAAAGGAGGTTGAGAGACATAGCTAGCTAATTCAAGGCAGAAAGTGAGGAGGTACAGATAAAGTTCTATGGCAGAATAACTAGAAGTTAGAGGAAGAGTAAGTTAATCATCATGTTTTCTTGAGGCAACGACATCTGAACCAAGTTTTTATGGAGAGACTGGATGTGATGCTTTCTAGGTGGAGAATAGAAGACACACGGGTAACCATTAGTAGCTCAGTTTTCTGCAGTACATATATAGAGGTACAGTGAGAGATACAAATAAAGATCAAAAGGGCCTTTAATTACTATCTGTGATGTGTTTGCTTCAGTAAAAAATTAAGCCAACGAAGACTTTTAGACAAGAAGAAAACCACTATTAGAATTATCTTTCATGAAAATATGTCTGGCCACAATGTATGGAACATGTAGGATGGGAGGCCAATACAGACCTGAACTATACTGAGATTAAAGGTATTATAAAAAGAAAGAATTTTTGTTACTGAAGAAACAGAGCCTCCCATTTTGGAAAATGATTACATAGAAGTTGCAAACTAAAGAGTCAATGACAAGCTTGAAGTGTGGTTACATAGTTTCATCAACTAAGGAGGTACAATAGAGTGCTGGACTTGTGGATGAGATCACCAGTGTTCAATTTCTAAATCCAACACTAACCAGGTATGTAACCTATTTTTCCTAACTTAAAAGGCTGTTGGTGCAAATAAGACTGAAAGGAACTCTGGGAGAGAAAAATAATAAACTAATAAATTCCATGAATGCTCTAATAAAAAGAAAGGAGACAAAAAAGGGTAGCAAGGTCTTGGAGAGGAATGTAAACGTTAAAAGATTTTGAGAGCATGCCTGGATCATTAAATGGGGGAGGAAACACTCTAAAATAGGGAAGAAAAAAGGACAGATATTTATGGCAACAGAGAAACTGAGTCACCCTGCTTTCACTTACTAGCCACCTTTTATTTTCAATAAGATCACCTAAGTCTATTTAGGGCCTCCGGTACCAGACCCCTCTTATTATTTTAATCTTTCCAACACAGTTATACTACTTAATTGTGGAGAAGGGAATGACAACTCACTCCAATATTCTAGACTGGAGAATTCCATGGACAGAGGAGCCTGGTGGGCTACAGTCCATGGGGTCACAAAGAGTTGGACACCACTGAGCAACTGACACTTTCACTTTGAACTACTTAAAGATTTAAAGGTCAACAAAATGGAAATCTGATCTTCCAACCAGCATGTTCTACTTAACTAGTGGCATACACACAGAAGCTCAGTATAATATATAATTAATTATAAAATTAAAATTAGAAATTATTTTAATTCAATAGCCCATCCAAAAGTTTCTAAACAATTTAAATTGCTCAGTGTAACTTGCTAATGAGTGACAGATGCATCTTCTCTTCTACTTTTCATATCATCTATCTCCCCAAATTTATCCAAAATGAAAAAATCCTTACCTGTGGAGCCAGAATGAACAGATAATGACCTTTCTATCTGAAGTGGTGACATCATCTGTATTGTTAATTTTGCTAGGTAGATGGCTTCATATTCCTAGAAAAGATTTTAATTAACTTGAGTATACATTTAACTTGAGTATACAATTAACTTGAGTATACATTTAAATTCTTGGATACCCAAAACAAAATGAAATTTAAAAAGTGGTTAATGCATGCATTATTGGTATTCTTAGTTTATACTGAAAACTCCAGTGCCATATGGCTGTAAGAGAAATGCTTAAAATTCCTATCTTATAATTTCATATATACTGATGAGACTATAAATCAAATCAAGCCAATAGCCTGCACTAGGGTATCACACACTGAACTAGCAATCAGGACATATTCCCTGCCACTGGGGCAGATCTCTGACTTAAGAAGAAAATGAAATAAAATATTAAAAAAATCAGACTAATATAAAGTACTTAATGGATTCAAGTATATTCAGTTCAGTCACTCATTCATGTCTGACTCTTTGTGACCCCATTGACCGCACCCTGCCCATCACCAACTCCTGGAGCTTGCTCAAACTCATTGAGTTGGTGGTGCCATCCAACCATCTCATCCTCTGTTGTCCTCTTCTCCTCCCACCTTCAATCTTCAAGCATATATCTGGTTCAAGTATGTATCTGGTTCTAATTTCTTAAAATCAATAGTCCTCGACTTCCAGTTAAAGATGAAATAATAAAAGCATTCATGTACCTTCTTTCCTTAAAGGGAGGAGATAGAACAAGATATATAGAGAACTCCTGATTTGATGAAACTATAAAACATCGATAACCCTGAATATGAGAAAGAAGAGTAAGGAAAAAAGAACAGTGCCTACCTTTATGACAGAAGAAAGAGAATTATAATTAGGAAGAGGCCTCAAGAGGACTTTTGGAATTCTGGAAAATGTTCAATTTCATTATCTGGATGGTAGTTACATGGATGTTTGTTTACACTTTATGCACTTACATATGTGTATTATATTTCACAATAATATTAAAAAAATGGAACCAGACTAAGCTATGCACAGAAAATACCTGGCTGCATATATCAAACAAAGTGGGTACAATTTAGAGTTCTCCAAAAAGGGTGGCAGACCTAAGACAAATCTTAGAAGCCCCTGCATAGTATGAAGTATGTGTGGGTCTATCAAGGAAAATGTGAACATCCACACCTGGCATTTTTGCAAGAAGCAAGCCTGGTGGAGGAGAAACTGTTGCCAAGCATCTGCTAATCTTGGTCAGCTAAAAGTAAAAACTAAATCACTAATTCTCAGGCTGACTATACCTGAGGATCACCTGAAAAATCTTAAAACCAGTATATATATACTCAGCTTACCCCTCTCCTTGGCTGCCCCCTTTCCAGTGATTCTCATTTAATGGGATGGGTAAAATTCCCCAGGTGACTCCAATGTGCATGTAGTATTTATGAACCTAAAAAGGAAAAACCTGTGACAGAGGGGCTCCTTTTCTCCACTCACTGAGTAGATTCATACTAGTGGGAAAAACTGTTGGTGAGAAAGTCTTCCAAAACAACTGGGAAAATTTAAGCTGCCTATATTTCCCAATCTCTCCCCAAAACTTTATTATTGGGAAAATGGCTTATCTAAGAAGAATGCCTCCAGTTCGAAGATGACCAATAATCAAAAATGAACCAATATAAGTCTTATGTAAAAGTGTTTCTAAGGGGAAAAAAAGCAACATTATAACCAAAGTCCATATATGAAGAAAACTGCATGAAAATTACACGAGGCAGGTGAAAATTGTGAATAATTCTCCATAAAATCAATGAGATAACGGCATTTCTGAAACAAGTTCAAAGAAGAGATAAAAGGACTCATGGAAGAAATTTAACAATGAAAGAGATGACGTAACTCTTAGAGCTCAATAGAAAAACAGAAAGAAGAAAATAAACCACAGAAATAATGACTGTAAGAGAATCAACAAAGAGGAGAACGGACCATACCATGCAATTCTAGCACATTATTAATGTACCTCTTTCTCCTGGATTGTTCCCAACAGCACATAAATATGCCCTTTCCTACCATATTAGAAAACAAACAAAATGCCCCTCTTAATCCCAGTTTCCCCTCCAACTACTGTTTTTCTGTTTTCCCCTTTTAATTCCTGGAAATATCTGTTCTGGCTGTTCACATTCCTCTCTTCCCATTATGCTTATACGCCCCATTCCACAAAAACTTGTTTGTCAAGGGCACTGATCACTTCGTGCTCCTACTCAATGTCAGTTCTCAGCCCTTACTTAACCTATTATCAACCTCTGAAACAAAGGATCATCTCCTACTCTTAAAATGCCTTCTTCACTTGACTTCCCAAGCACCAGACCATCCTGGTTTTCTTCCCAACTCACTGGCCACTCTTTTCAGCCTCCTCTGCTGATTCCCCATCTCCCCAATCTCTACATGTTGGGAGTACATTAAGTTTCTGTTTTTGAAGTCCTTTTCTACCCACATTCCCTTCTCTGGTGATCTCACGCAGTTTTAAAGCTTTCAATAGCATCCATATACCGAAAACCCCTATATATAAGGTTCTTTCTCATGAACACCAGGCTTATATGCAGACCTGCCCACTATCTAATAGCTCTCTTAACCTTAACATGACCAAAAAGTCTCAATTTTATTCCCTTCAAATTTCATGCAGTTTCTCCTATACAAGTAAGCAACAGTTCCTCTTCCAGTTGTTCAGACTAAAAGGCTTAGAATCATCCCAGTCTCTCTTCTCCAATCCAACAGCAAATTCTGTAAGCTATACTGTCAAGTAAATCCAGAATCTGATCTCTTTTCATCAACAATCACCTCTGTCTAAATCCGTATTCTCTCCTAACTCCCATCACTCCATAGCCTCGTAATTTATGTACTTGCTTCTGCCCTAACCCCAACAACCCTTACAGTATATATACATGGTATACTACATTTAACACAGATGACCCAGTTTATTCCTTCACTTAAAAGTCAAAGGCCTTATTTATAATGGCCTATAAATGCCTATCACGTGGCCCCTTACCTCCCAGGTTTAAATCTATTATTACTATTCATTTGCTCACTCTGTTCCAGCTATACTGACCTCCTCACACTTCTTGAAAATACTAGGCATACTCCCATCTCAAGGCACTTGCACATATTCCTTCTATCTAGAATGCTTTCCCCCAAGTACCGAAATAGCTCATTCTCTTAATTTCTTCAGGTCTTTGGTCAAATAACATTTTTGCAATAAGGCCTTTTCTTATCACCTTTCAAAAATGCAATTAATGTCTCACTTCTTTATATGACCTTAACGGCTCTCTTATTTTCCTCTGTGACCTATTACCATATGATCTACTACTTTTGTGTTGTTGTAGTTTAGTCATTCCGTCTGACTCTTTGTGACCCAATGGACTGAAGCCCACCAGGCTCCTCTGTCCATGGGATTTCTCTGGCAAGGATACTGCCATTTTCTTCTCCATAACCTCCTATATTTTAGTTTGCTGCTACTAAGTCGCTTCAGTCACGTCCGACTCTGTGCGACCCCATAGATGGCAGCCCACTAGGTTGGTTTACTGTCTAATTCATTAAAATAAGTTTTATGAAGTCAGGGATTTGTCTGTTTTGTTCTCTGCTTTACTGCCACTGCTTATAACAATGTCAAATAAACATCTGATGAAACAACAAAGCATGGGAATGGAAAGAAAAGCTTGCCAAAAATCAAGCCAAAAGACAAAAAAACAAAGTTGAAAATAAATACAGAGAAAATGGTAGATATGGAAGAAAAAAAGAAAACAATATAAAATATGTCTCTGGGAGAAAAAAACAGGCAAGTGAAAAAGAACAACAATAGCCAAATACGTATTAGAAGAAAACTTTCTGTAATAAGGGAAGATGTGAATCTCTAAGTGGTAAGGGCATATTATGACTAAAAGGAAATTAATATAGAACAATCAAAAAGATATACTTAATAAAGCATCCTATGCTCATCCAGAAAACAGCTCCTCCTTCCAATCAAGTCTTCTAAGAGGGAAGAATTTTAAAAATTAAGCTCCCTTCAGACTTCTCTAGGACAATTATTCAATGTTAGGTCTGTGTAGAAACTCATAAGAGAAAAAGTATTAAAATTTTTTTAATCTAGCCAAGTGCCATTCAAACATAAACACAACAGAGCTTCCCTGGTGGTCCAGTGATTAAGACTCCATACTTCCACTGCAGACGGCATGGGTTTGATCCCTGGTCAGGCAACTAAGATCCCACATGCCATGCAGTGTGGCCAAAACAAACATAAGAGCAAGAGAAAAACATTTTCCAAAAATGCTAGGACTTAAGTTTCGAAGAACTCTTCTTGAAAATAATGTTCAAACTCCAGGAGTTGAATAAGGAGGCTAAAATCCTACTTAAATATAGAACTCAGCATGAACAATGAGAAAATGCGGTTATAGCATAGAATGCAAATATTATAATTTGTAACAATGTAGAAAAAGTAAAAGCCGGGAAATGTAACAGGACATAGTTTAAGTGGATGATCCTATATTGCTAAGTAAAAAGAGGTACCATATTTAAATATTTTTAAAAGTGTAAGCGGTATCTCCTAGAAGAACTAAGATTAGTATCAACAAAATAGGTTGTGGAGGGGAAGGAGGAAAGTAGAGGTATATAAATTTTTATCTTTTACACTGGAAATCCATTGATAGTTATTTAAATGTGATAACTCAAGGAACATATGTATATACTATAAAGTTCGATTGTGCCCATTAAGTAAACAACTTATAAATTTAAAAGTATCAAAAGAATACAAACAAAAAATTCATCAATTTATAGTGAAAAGTTCAAAAAAGATGTATTTTAAGAGAAAGCATGATATGAAAATAAAATGACAGACAAAAGTGTATGTCATTTTTAGTACAAAAAAGTGGGATAAATTCACCTATTAAAGAAAAATATGAGTAAAAAATCAAAATAACAAAATCCAGCCATAGGGCACATACAAGAAATGCATGTAAAACAAAGCGATTTAGAAAGGTGGAAAGAAAAGCAATGAAGAAACTCACAAGACAAATGCAAACAAAAAAGGATCACAATATTAAGGTTAATTTCAAAGTAAAATAACTGGACAATAAACATATAACTACAATGAAGATCTAACTTGAATTTTATCTATGAAATAATGCAGCACTAAAATTGGCAAAGAAACTAGAGGAATTAAAGAAGTAAACAGAAACAGAACAAAGGGAGTTTCAGTTCACCTCTAAGCCCCCAAAAGATGAAGTGAACAAATACAATGTACCCTCTGTATCCATGAATGCAGAACCCACAGATACACAGAACTGACTGTACTATGCAATTTTACATGAGATTTGGAATCCATGGTGAGGGAGTGTGTATGGCCCTGGAACCAATTCCTCACGGATATAGAAGGATGACTGCAGACTGAATTTTATGCCCTGAAAACAGAGAATATATCTTCTTTTCCAATAGTCATAATAACAACTGTTTATTACACCACAAAGAAAACATTTAAAATTTAGTTATATGATTTATGAAAAAAACTCTCAAACGTGAAGTAAAAATAAAATCAAAAGTGAAATGACAGAATATCAAGTTATAACAAGAATAAAAACATTACATAGCAAAATTTATAGAGGATATGTAGAATCAGTTCAGTTCAGTTCAGTCGCTCAGTCGTGTCCGACTCTTTGTGACCCCATGAATCACAGCACGCCAGGCCTCCCTGTCCATCACCAACTCCCGGAGTCCACCCAAACCCATGTCCATCGAGTCAGTGATGCCATCCAGCCATCTCATCCTCTGTTGTTCCCTTCTCCTCCGGCCCCCAATCCCTCCCAGCATCAGAGTCTTTTCCAATGAGTCATATGGCTAAAGAAATGCTAAGAGGATAATTTACAGTCTTGAATTCTTATAGCTCAAGACCCGAGTTTGACCCCTGGGTTGGGAGGATATCCTGGAGAAGGGACTGGCTACCCACTCCAGTATTCTTGTCTGGAGAATCTCAAGAACAGAGGGATATATAGTCCGTGGGGTCACAAAGAGTCAGAGATGACTGAGCGACTAAGCATGCAACTGAGAAAATCCACAAAAGAATAACAGCAGCAGCAGCAAAAACAACAAAAACCTAAGGAAAGCACAAAGCAAGAAGAAATTCAAATACAGAAATTATATAAACAAACCAGATAAAGGGGAAAAAGAAAGCACTGATATACAAAATTAGAAAAAAAGAATGAAAAAAATAACCAAAGAAATTAGAAGATATCAAAAAATGCAAAACATTATTTTCCTCAATTTTATCTCAAATCCAGTGAAATTATATAGAAGATTATGAAATCATCCAAAGTGACCTAAACAGGCTATGAAAATCAGACCTAGCCATTAACCAAATGAAGAAAGCTGTCCAAGAATTGGTTCACCCTCAAAATATATGAATGAATGTAATAATGAATAACTGAATTAAATTGAAAAAATCAAGGTCCAGTGATTTCACAGGTACTATATTTCAAACATTAAGAAGCAGGTAACTCCAATCTAATTTAAACTGTTCTAGAGCAAATAAAGAGAAAGCAAGTTTTCATTTTAAACATGAGAAAAATGTGACAGACACTCTAACCAGAAGATGGTAGTACAGAAAAAAAAAATTACAAACCAGTATAACTTATTCAACTAATTCCAAAATCTTAAAAAAAAAAAAAAAAAAATTTGACAAACAGAATCTAGCAACACATTAATGGAATATAGTCTACCATAGCAAAGTGAGATTCATTTGTGAATCAAAATGATTCAAAATTAACAAGTTTAGCATCAGATCAGATCAGATCAGTCGCTCAGTCGTGTCCGACCCTTTGCGATCCCATGAATTGCAGCATGCCAGGCCTCCCTGTCCATCACCAACTCCCAGAGTTCACCGAACTCATGTCCATCGAGTCAGTGATGCCATCCAGCCATCTCATCCTCTCTGGTCCCCTTCTCCTCTTGCCCCCAATCCCTCCCAGCATCAGAGACTTTTCCAATGAGTCAACTCTTCGCATGAGGTGGCCAAAGTACTGGAGTTTCAGCTTTAGCATCATTCCTTCCAAAGAAATCCCAGGGCTGATCTCCTTCAGAATGGACTGGTTGGATCTCCTTGCAGTCCAAGGGACTCTCAAGAGTCTTCTCCAACACCACAGTTCAAAAGCATCAATTCTTCAGTGCTCAGCCTTCTTCACAGTCCAACTCTCACATCCATACGTGACCACAGGAAAAACCATAGCCTTGACTAGACGAACCTTTGTTGGCAAAGTAACGTCTCTGCTTTTCAATATGCTATCTAGGTTGGTCATAACTTTCCTTCCAAGGAGTAAGAGTCTTTTAATTTCATGGCTGCAGTCACCATCTGCAGTGATTTTGGAGCCCAGAAAAGTAAAGTCTGACACTGTTTCCCCATCTATTTCCCTTGAAGTGATGGGACTGGATGCCATGATCTTCGTCTTCTGAATGTTGAGCTTTAAGCCAACTTTTTCAGTCTCCACTTTCACTTTCATCAAGAGGTTTTTTAGTTCCTCTTCACTTTCTGCCATAAGGGTGGTGTCATCTGCATATCTGAGGTTATTGATATTTCTCCCGGCAATCTTGATTCCGGCTTGTGTTTCTTCCAGTCCAGCATTTCTCATGATGTACTCTGCATAGAAGTTAAATAAGCAGGGTGACAATATACGGCCTTGATGTACTCCTTTTCCTATTTGGAACCAGTCTGTTGTTCCATGTCCAGTTCTAACTGTTGCTTCCTGACCTGCATACAAATTTCTCAAGAGGCAGGTCAGGTGGTCTGGTATTCCCATCTCTTTCAGAATTTTCCACAGTTTGTTGTGATCCACACAGTCAAAGGCTTTGGCATAGTCAATAAAGCAGAAATAGATGTTTTTCTGGAACTCTCTTGCTTTTTCCATGATCCAGTGGATGTTGGCAATTTGATCTCTGGTTCCTCTGCCTTTTCTAAAACCAGCTTGAACATCAGGAAGTTCACAGTTCACGTATTGCTGAAGCCTGGCTTGGAGAATTTTGAGCATTACTTTACTAGCGTGTGAGATGAGTGCAACTGTGCGGTAGTTTGAGCATTCTTTGGCATTGCCTTTCTTTGGGATTGGAATGAAAACTGACCTTTCCCAGTCCTGTGGCCACTGCTGAGTTTTCCAAATTTGCTGGCATATTGAGTGCAGCATTTTCACAGCATCATCTTTCAGGATTTGGAATAGTTCAACTGGAATTCTATCACCTCCACTAGCTTTGTTCGTAGTGATGCTTTCTAAGGCACACTTGACTTCACATTCCAGGATGTCTGGCTCTAGGTCAGTGATCACACCATTGTGATTATCTGGGTCATGAAGATCTTTTTTGTACAGTTTTTCTGTGTATTCTTGCCATCTCTTCTTAATATCTTCTGCTTCTGTTAGGTCCATACCATTTCTGTCCTTTATCGAGCCCATCTTTGCATGAAATGTTCCTTTGGTATCTCTAATTTTCTTGAAGAGATCTCTAGTCTTTCCCATTCTGTTGTTTTCCTCTATTTCTTTGCATTGATCACTGAAGAAGGCTTTCTTATCTCTTCTTGCTATTCTTTGGAACTCTGCATTCAGATGTTTATATCTTTCCTTTTCTCCTTTGCTTTTCACTTCTCCTCTTTTCACAGCTATTTGTAAGGCCTCCCCAGACAGCCATTTTGCTTTTTTGCATTTCTTTTCCATGGGGATGGTCTTGATCCCTGTCTCCTGTATAATGTCACGAACCTCATTCCATAGTTCATCAGGCACTCTATCTATCAGATCTAGGCCCTTAAATCTATTTCTCACTTGCACTGTATAATCAGAAGGGATTTGATTTAGGTCATACCTGAATGGTCTAGGTCTAGCATTATGTGATTCAGTTCACCATATTAATGACTTAAAGGACCGAAACTAGAGTCATTTCATAAAAAAATGTTTTAAGTTAAAAATCAGTATCTATTCCTGATAAAAAATCTTTTAAATATGCACAAGCAAATACTCACTGAAACACACACAGTGCAATAATAAAAGCAATGAAATTGAAATCAAGAATAAAGTAAGTATGAATATCACACCACTATTACTTATCCAATTGTTGTGATACAATGACCATCAAGTGAGAAAGAAAAAAAATTAGAAAAGAGGCAAAATTATTATGATTTGAAGATGAAAATGGAGGATAATCAACTGGAAAATTCTTTAAATTTGGTCCTAGAGTTTAGTAAGGTTGCCAATTAAAAACATAAACAGCTTTCCTATAAAAAAAAAATAAGCAATTAGAAAACACACTAGAAAGATACTTGAAAAAACAATTTTAATTATAATGGAGTAAAAGAAAATAGCTAGGAATAAATTTCATAAGAAAAACATATATTTTATACAAGGAAAACTTTAAAACACTAAAGGACACAGAAATTGACTTGAATAAATGGAACATACTCTTAGAAACATACTCTTTGAAAAATTTAAAGGTGTCAATTCTTTCTGCACCCTTTCCAGTAAAGATCACACCACAAAATATGTGTTAAGAACTTGCCAGGAAATTTTCGGAAAGAACATTAATGAGGAAATCTTGATTAAATTACTTAATATAAGTAATACAGACTACTTACAAATATTATAGCATTTAAAACTTTGATACAAAGGCAGCAATAAGCAGATCAATGGAACAAAATACAAAGTCAGAAACAGACTCGTGTGGATTTAAAATTTGGTATATAATAAAAATGGCATTTCAAATCATTGGCTGTGCTGTGCTTAAGTTGCTCAGTCGTGTCCAACTCTTTGCGATCCCATGCACTGTACGTAGCTCACCAGGCTCCTCTGTCCATGGAGAGTCTCCAGGCAAGAACACTGGAGTGGGTTGCCATGCCCTCCCCCAGGGGATCTTCCCAACCCAGGGAGCAAACTCAAGTCTCCTGCACTGCAGGTGGATTCTTTATTATCTGAGCCACGAGGGAAGCCTTCAAATCACTGGCTACAGATAAATTTTCTACAAAGAATCCTTATAAACCAATGAGAAAAGACCAACAACATGTTAGAAAAATGGGCAAACTACAAGCAGCTGCCACTTTTACCACCATGACAACAATGGTCCAAAAGTTTCATGAAACTTGCTGTTGGTATTGACTAGGTATGGGTAAGTAGGTACTCTTTGTTTCCTGGAGTCTTTTTAAAGGCAATTTAGCAACATCAACTTTCAAATGCCCTCTGACCCAGCAATTCCACTCTGATCAATTATCTTAGAGGTACATTCACACATGTAAACAAAGATACACCTATTAGGACATTCTTTCCAATGTTGTTTAAAATCATGAAAGACTGGAAACAACTTAAAGCTCCATGTATAAGCATGCTATGCTATGCTAAGTCGCTTCAGTCGTGTCCAACTCTGTGCGACCCCATAGATGGCAGCCCACCAGGCTCCGTCATCCCTGGGATTCTCCAAGCAAGAATACTGGAGTGGGTTGCCATTTCCTTCTCCAGTGCATGAAGAGAAAAGTGAAAGTGAAGTCGCTCAGTCGTGTCCAACTCTTAGTGACCCCATGGACTGCAGCCCACCAGGCTCCTCCGTCCATGGGATTTTCCAGGCAAGAGTACTGGAGTGGGGTGCCATTGCCTTCTCCAATGTATGAGGAACTGGTCACATAAAACTGTGATATACACACACACACACACACAAATATTATTAAGGTAGAGCTATATATAATCTTCAAGATACACTATTAAGGAGACTTACTTTTCAAGTATTCTTCTTAAGCATTACTGAATTTTTATATTTTTAATCATGACTATTTTTCTCTTTTTAAAATGAAATAAAAACTAAAAGTGAATTAAAAATAAAAACAAAGTAAATTAAGTTTGGTAACTAACACATTTTGTAGCGCTCTTGATATTTCAATGTAAGATTTATTCCTGCATAACTGGATGCAATCAGCCAGAGCACATTCTTTGACTTATGATTTTTCATCTTGGAAAAAATTAATAAGATAATTCACAGTTTTATTTTCTTTTTAGTGTATCTTCTACACATCATCAAAGTGTGAAAGAACATGGAGAAGATAAAGCATATAAAATAGAAAAAGCTGCTATATGTAACACACTTGGAACCAAAATTTTCTTATGCTCTGTATGTAATCAAAATAGAGGGAAAATGGAAGACACGTCTAAGATCAACTATTTTACTTTAGATTTAACAATGTGGTTTTAATCCTTTTTTTCTTGTCAATGGCAGCTTAAAAAAAATACTTTTAAATAGATTTAAACTTGAACAAAGAAATTAGTCAGATTATGGCAATTTTTAAGTATTTACCAAGTACTACAACTAAATCATATGAATACAAGCTTTTAATTATCATACTTTCTGACTGCCTTATTGGAGAAGGAAATGGCAACCCACTCCAGTGTTCTTGCCTGGAGAATCCCAGGTTCGGTGGAGCCTGGTGGGGTCGCACAGGGTCGGACACGACTGAAGCAACTGAGCAGCAGCAGCTGACTGCCTTAAAGAGGAAAAATAGAGAAGTTACCTGAAGTTGATGGACAAATCCAGCATTAGGATTAATACAAAATCTTCTTTCTTGAACATAAGCAAACGCATCTCTGAAAACAAAAAAATAGGAAAACTAAGGCGGTAATATTATTTCATGAATTAATCTCAATTTTTCCAGAATTTATCTAAAGTAGGAACTTACCTAACAATTTACCTAAAACAGAAAATCATAATCAGACAGCTTGTACTACAGAGAGGTAGTGAACTGCAGTGGGAAAATCCTTTGCTCCCCAGCTGTGTTCTAGGGGATACTTTTCAACTTCTCTAAGTTTATTTTTTTCATGTGTAAATTGGGGATCATAACAATTCCTATCTTTAAGCACTACTATGAATATGGAAGATAGTAAGTATAACATATCATGTATAGCATGTGTCACACACACTCCATGTTCAGATTTTATTACTGGTTAAATTAGAAACATATGGACTCCCTTGTGTTGTTGAGATAAAAGTGTCCAGCAGTGTATCTGGCATCTGGCAGAGACCCAATAAATTAAGTTATTATTTGCTGACATGGCACCAAATAATAAAAAATATATATAAAACAAAATCTACCAAGCATTAATCTTTTCAATGAAATAAACACAAAACATTTGTATTCAAATAATATTTAAGAACACCTTTAAGCAAATTTTTCCATTATAAATTTAAGATAAAAATACCAAATGAAATAAAAGATTTGAACGTCCACTATGTGTCAGGCATGTGGATCCAATGTTGAACACAGCTCAAATGGACAAGGTTAACGGAGTACACAGCATAAGAACGGAAGGTTTATACAAACATGTCATGTGAAGTTTCACTGGCCACATTTAGAATTATTAAGGATCAGAAACCTCTGAGAGCTTTTTAGGGTAAGGTGAAATATGATTTATCTTTTGAAACAATCATTTTGACTGCAGTGTGAAGAACAGAACAGACTAGAGAAAGAAAGAAAACACAAGACCACTAAGATAACTACTGGAAGAGCTTGTATTAGGGAGATTAAATAATGAAACATGACTAGAGCTTGATTAGGGAGATTCAATAATGAGAAAGAGCCAGAATCAAGGAAAATTTTAGGACATAAAACAGAATTTGGTAATGGATCAGTCTGGGACATGAGTGCAAGAGTATCAATGACTACAGTAGATTGGTAACCTGTACAAGACACTCTAAGAAAGGAAATACTGTACATTGGCCAGCTTTGTTTTAGGGTGAAAAGCACATTAGCCTCTCTCTCCCTTTCGTCTATGCAATATGCTTGGAAAAGATGATTTTGCGTAAAACAAATAATAAATTGTGAATAGACAATAAAACAATTCTTAAGCAATTTTTCACCCAACTACTGTTAAAGGAAAACATAATAAATTAACCTTTTTAACAAAGAAAGCAATTACATCTTTGTCTAATAAGAATTTTAAAACTTAGATAAACCAATTTCCTAGTAGTAAGCAAGCAGTTTTCCATGGGTTACTCCAACTGTAATTATCTTGGGTTTTTAAAATAATAAGAGAACTAGCTTCATAAAGTAACAAAATAGCCTAAGTGGATCTATACAAGGTAGACCAGCTACAGAGGTTAAGAGACTAACCACAGGATAAAAGGGACTGATTAATCAACCATAACTAGATGACAAAAATCAAGAGATTATTAACTTCCAGTGCCCAAATGTCTCCATTAAGCTTCATTTTAATGAGAATTTAAACTTTGGCTAGGTTTCAGAATACTTTCTTACCTGTACTTCATTCCAAATGTTTCCATAATGTATGCAATAACAAAGGCAGCACTAAAGAGGGGGAAAATATTTTAGAAAAAAAACAGAAAACATACTCATTAATTAAATGCTGGAGAAAGAAAGATTATTGCTAACATCATACCTCCTGGAGATCCCCGCATTCCCATGGACAAGAACTTTTCCTGAAAAACAAGAAATAGTTATTCTGATAGAAAGATACCTGATGCAGCAGCTAAAATATACTGAAACCATGTATCATACCACAGTAAAATAAATCTTATCTTAAGCATTTTATGTATTCTGTATACACAACTTGGATACTTACTAATTTTCAAATCCTTGAATTTATTTATATTAACTGTGTGGAGATTACAATAGACTTTTAGATTAAAAAGATTTAAAGCTGACAATATGAAAATAGTTCTATAGAGATATTTAAGAAAGTCTATCCAAATGAAGTAAGTTTTGGGAAATTTGGAAAGTCTATTATATATAATTATAATTTTCATATTCATTTAAGACTAAATGAATTTAGTCTTAAATAACTAAAAATTAACTATAATGAATAATTTCCTAAAAATAAACATAAGTTAAATGAAAGAAAAATTACTTACCTCCACTTTGTAAGCTCTCATCAATAAATTCTTTTGTCTGAAGGAAAGACAGTGTGTTATAATAAAATATATGGAGTAACATAAGCATAAAATACAAACATATATACACAAAACAAAATATACTGAAAATATTTTCCTGCTTATTTGAATAAAAATTACCTTGCATCAAAAATTTCCAAAATGCCACAAATACCATTATTATAAGTTTAAATATTTTGCATTTAAGAAATCTGAAATATAATTTCTCAAATATTTTGAGATCATAAAAAAGATTTTTAAAATAGTCAATTTTCTTTAAAATACAATCCCACAATTTTCAGACATTACAAGTAATAGCAGAATAGGAGAAAATCATGTCCCATTAAGTTTTAAAACCACAATTAAGAAAGCAAATCATAAATATTAAATGATATTAAAATATTGTTACCTACCATGGGGAAAAAACGTATTATATTTTCAACCGGATTATCTGCAATATCCAAGACTAAATATCTGAAAATAGAATATTGTGTGATTAAGCACACTTTCAGATAAAACTCTTCATATATAAAAAAATACAAAAATTTCTTGACAACCATGAAAGTAACTTTCAAAATATCATATTCCCAAGGACCAAGCCATATATTTTATAATGCTTGAAGGCACAGCATTTAAAGCCCTAAATAACAGTTAACACATTAACATTTCTCTGATATCTTACATATAAAAAAAAATCTATCTTCTTAAAATAGAAAAATCATAAATGGTAAGAAATTTTCCTCTAGATCAGAGTAGACCTAGAAAATAAAGACAAAAATTACCTATTTTCTCCTCTTTGTTATTCTTCCATTTCTAGCAACTTCCCTAAGACTAGAAGAGTTTTCTTTGGATGGCCCTGCCACCCTTCCTCACAACCCTACAGAGGACAATTCAGAGACACACCAAAGCCTGACAGAGAAAAAACTGACAGAAATAGAATGCAGCAGTCTGACAGAGCCGTGAGTCAAACATTCATTGTCTGAACTAACCTACAACAGAGGACAACTAACCTGTCCTCAAATTTTACACTTGAAAAACATTTAAAATAAGTCATTTCAATATACAAGCCTTACTTTTGTGAAAAACTGCCATTTCTGGAAATCTGCTGGCAGTTCAATGGTTAGGACTCAGTGCTTTCACTGTCAGGGACAGGGACAGGGACAGGGACAGTTCCCCTGGTCGGGGAACTAAGATCCTGCAAGCCTTGTCATACAGCCTCAACAACTGCTCCCCTCACCCCACCCCCAACCAAAAAACAAAGAAAACTTTCATTTCTAACCCATCCAAGACCATCTGTTTATTAACACAACTTAGTTAAGTAATTGAGTTATAAAATCAAAATGTAAAGTCAATATTGCTTTAATAATTACTTTGGTGGTAGCAACTTCAATAAACTCAGGACTTATCACAGAGAAGCTATACCCAGGACGTTTTGGCACTAACAACAAAAATTAGAAAGGTATAGTATGGCATTTTAAAATATAACATTGTCATTTTCTTTAATATATACAAGTCTAAATGTGTGTATACATGATGTGCATGCAAGCGTGCACTATAAGCTGCTTCAGTCGTGTTCAACTCTTTGCCACCCTATGGACTGTAGCCCACCAGGCTCCTCTATCCATGGGGATTCTCCAGGCAAGGATACTAGAGTGGGTTGCCATGCCCTTCTCCAGGGGACCTTCCTGACCCAGGGATCGAACCTGTGTCTCCTATGTCTCCTGCATTAGCAGGTGGATTCTTTACCACTAGTGCCACCTGGGAAGCCCGTGTATACATGAAACACACACATAACACAAAAAATTTAGAAGGAAATTTAACAAAATGTTAATGTCAAGCTCCTCTGGGTTGTGGAATTATGGCTGGGTTTTTAAATATTTCTCTTGGTGTTATTCTGTATTTTCATAAATATGTATAAAGAACAAGTGTATCTTCTGCAATTGGAAAAAATTCAATCTATTTCATTTTAGATACATGCAACCCCTTTTTAAAACTAATTTTCTTTAACTGAAAAATGTGTATGCACAGTAAAAAATTCTAACAGCATAAAGATATCTGCAATGAAAACTAGGTTTCCCTACCATCCCAGACCCTAAATTTCCCTTCCCAGAAATAACCACTGTCAAGTTTCTAGTCTGTCAGTCCAGAAGTTTCCTATACAAGAATAATGCCTAATGTACTGCACATACTTTAAACACTTGGAGAGTACACATGTGGCTCTGCATCTTGTTTCCTTCATGCAATAAATTGTAAAGATTAGTCTATATCAGCACATACACAAATATTCCATTCTTTTGCCTGACTACATAGTCTATTATGTATTCACAAAATATATTTTAAGAGTATTTTACACTGAGGGACATTCAGGTTGCTTTCATTTTTACAAAAATAAAGCAGAACATTAAAAGATTTCTAACATATACGGTTTTATACTAATACTTCTAGAATGATATCCAAAGAAGAGTTAACAGTACCTGCCTGCTAGCCAGGGATAAATTAGGTAGCTGGGTTTAGGGAAGGAAAGAAACCTTTCTTCTCATACCTTTTTGACCCTTTGGTCTTTGTATCATGTGTAATATATGCTTTGTTTTTTAAGTGAAGCCAAAATAAAGAACATTAAAAACCATCAGATGCTCAACCTCATCATTTTAAGATAAATGTGAAAGGCAAACTAAAACTACACAACACAATTTTTACTCCAGGAGATCACAAAGCTGAAGGGCAATTTACTCCAGATGCAGGGCTAACCAAGAGAGACGGGTCATAGTGAAGAGTGAAGAGTTCTGACAAAATGTGGTCCACCGGAGGAGGAAAAGGTAAACCACTCCAGTGTTTCTGTCAGAAGAACCCCACGGACACTATGAAAAGACAAAAAGATATGACACCGGAAGACGAGCCTCCAGGTTGGAAGGTGTCCAATATGTTACTAGGGAAGAGCAGAGGGCAATTACTAATAGCTCCAGAAAGAATAAAGTGCCTGGGCCAAAGTGGAAATGACACTCAGTTGTGGATGTGTCTGGTAGTGAAAGTGAAGTCCAATGCCATAAGGAACAATACTGCATAGGAACCTGGAATATTAGGTCCATCCATCAAGGTAAACTGGACACAGTCAAGCAGGAGATGGCAAGATTGAACACTGACATCTTAGGAATCAGTGAACTAAAATGGACTGGAATGGGTGAATTTAATTCAGATGATCATTATATCAACTACTATGAGCAAGAATTCCTTAGAAGAAATGAAGTAGTCCTCAAAGCCAAAAAAGAGTTCAAACTGCAGTACTTGGGTACAACCTCAAAAATGACAGAATGATCCTGCTTCGTCCCCAAGGCAAGCCATTCAACATCAGTCATCCAAATCGATGCCCCAACCAACTGATATTGAATAAGCTGAAGACAATCAGTTCTACAAAGACCTGGAACACTTCCTAGAACTAACACCAAAAAATGATGTCCTTTTCACCATAAGGGACTGGAATACAAAAGTAGGGAATCAAGAGATACCCAGAATAACAGGCAAGTTTGGCCTTGGAATACAAAATGAAGCATGGCAAAGGATAAAAGAGTTTTGCCAAGAGAACACGCTGGTCATAGTAAGCACCCTTTTCCAAAAACCCAAGAGATGACTCTACACATGGACATCACCAGATAGTCAACACCAAAATCATACTATGTTCTTTGCAGCTGAAGACAGAGAAGGTCTATACAGTCAGCAAAAACAGGACCTGGAACTGACTGTGGCTCTGATCATGAGCTCCTTATAGCAAAATTCAGCTTAAATTGAAGAAAGTGGGGAAAACCATCAGGCCATTCAGTTATGACCGAAATCAATTCCCTTATGATTATACAGTGAGGTGACAAATAGACTCAAGGGATTAGATCTGGTGGACAGAGTGTCTGAAGAACTATGGATGGAGGTTCATAACATGGTACAAGAGGCAATAACCAAAAACATCTCAAAGAAAAAGAAATGCAAGAAGGATAAGTAGTTGTCTGAGGAGGCTTTACAAATAGCTGAGGAAAGAAGAGAAGTGAAAGGCAAGGAAGAAAGGTATATCCAACTGAATGCAGAATTTCAGAGAACAGCAAGGAGAGATAAGAAGGCCTTCTTCAATGAACAATGCAAAGAAACAGAGGAAACAACAGAATGGACTAGAGATCTCTTCAAGAAAACTAGAGATATCAAAGCAACATTTCACACAACAATGGTCACAATAAAGGACAGAACTGTAAGGACCAAACCAAAGCGGAAGAGATTAAGAAGAGGTGGCAAGAATACACAGAATAACTATACAAATAAGGTCTTAATATCCTGGATATCCACAATGGTGAGGCCACTCACCTAGAGCAGGATATCCTGGAGTGTGAAGTAAAGTGAGCCTAAGGAAGCACTACTAAGAACAAAGCTAGTAGTGTGTGTTAGTTGCTCAATTATGTTCAACTCTCTGAGACCCCATGGACTGCAGCCTGCCAGGCTCCTCTATCCATGGAATTCTCCAGGCAAGAATACTGGAGTGGGTTGCCATTCTTTTCTCCAGAGGATCTTCCCAACCCAGGGATCAAACCTGCGTCTCTTATATCTCCTGCTTTGGGAGGCAGGTTCTTTACCACTAGTGTCACCTGGGAAGCCTAAAGCTAGTAGAAGTGATGGAATTCCAGCTGAGCTATTTAAAACCCTAAAAGATGATGCTGTTAAAGTGCTGCACTAAATATGACAGCAAATTTGGAAAACTCAGCAGTGGTCACAGGACTGGAAAAGGTCAGTTTTCATTCCAATTTCAAAGAAGGGTAATGCCAAAGAATGCTCAAACTACCATACAATTCTGCTCATTTCACATGCTAGTAAGGTTATATTCAAAATCCTTCACGCTAGGCTTAAACAGTATGTGAACTGAGAATTTCCAGACGTACAAGCTGGATTTAGAAAAGGCAGAAGAACTGGAGATCAAATTGACAACATTTACTGGATCATGGAGAAAGCAAGGGAGTTCCAGAAAAAACATCTATTTCTACTTCTTTAAACTTTGACTGTGTGGATCACAGCAAACTGTGGAAAATTCTTGAAGAGATGGGAATACAAGACCACCTTAGCTGCCTCCTGAGAAACCTGTATGCAGGGCAAGAAGCAATAGTTAGAAATGGAAATGGAAAAACTGATTGGCTTAGAACTGGAAAAGGAGACAACAAGGCTGTATATCGTCACCCTGATTATTTAACTTATATGTAGACTACATCTTGTGAAATGTGGGGCTGGATGAACAACAAGCTGGAATCAAGACTGCCAAGAAAAATGTCAACAATCTTAGATATGCAGATGATACCACTCTAATGTCAGGAAATGAAGAGGAACTAAAGGGCCTCTTAATGAGGGTGAAAGAGGAGAGTGAAAAAGTTGGCTTAAAATTCAACATTCAAAAACTAAGATTATGGCATCCAGTGCCATCATTTCATGGCAAAAAGAAGGGGAAAAAGTGAAAGCAGTGGCAGATTTTATTTTCCTGGAGTCCAAAATCACTGCATGGTATAGTGACCACAGCCATGAAATTAAAAGACACTTGCTCTTTGGAAGAAGAGCTACGACAAACCTAGACAGCATATTAAAAAGCAAAACCATCATTTTGCTGACAAAGGTCCCTACAGTCAAAGCTATAGTTTTTCCAGTAGTAAAGACTAATAGAGTTTTGCCAAGAAAATGTACTGGTCATAACAAACACACTCTTCCAACACCACAAGAGAAGACTCTATACATGGACGTCACCAGATGGTCAACACCAAAATCAGATTGATTATATTCTTTGCAGCCAAAGACGGAGAAGCTCTACACAGTCAGCAAAAACAAGACCAGGAGCTAACTGTGGCTCAGATCATGAACTCCTTATTGCCAAATTCAGACTTAAATTGAAGAAAGTAGGGAAAACCACTAGACCATTCAGGTATGATCTAAATCAAATCCCTTATGATTATACAGTGCAAGTGAGAAATAGATTTAAGGGCCTAGATCTGATAGAGTGCCTGATGAACTATGGAATGAGGTTCGTGACATTATACAGGAGACAGGGATCAAGACCATCCCCATGGAAAAGAAATGCAAAAAAGCAAAATGGCTGTCTGGGGAGGCCTTACAAATAGCTGTGAAAAGAAGAGAAGTGAAAAGCAAAGGAGAAAAGGAAAGATATAAACATCTGAATGCAGAGTTCCAAAGAATAGCAAGAAGAGATAAGAAAGCCTTCTTCAGTGATCAATGCAAAGAAATAGAGGAAAACAACAGAATGGGAAAGACTAGAGATCTCTTCAAGAAAATTAGAGATACCAAGGGAACATTTCATGCTAAGATGGGCTGGATAAGGGACAGAAATGGTACGGACCTAACAGAAGCAGAAGATATTAAGAAGAGATGGCAAGAATACACAGAAGAACTGTACAAAAAAGATCTTCATGACCCAGATAATCACAATGGTGTGATCACTGACCTAGAGCCAGACATCCTGGAGTGTGAAGTCAAGTGGGCCTTAGAAAGCATCACTACGAACAAAGCTAGTGGAGGTGATTGAATTCCAGTTGAGCTCTTTCAAATCCTGAAAGATGATGCTGTGAAAGTGCTGCACTCAATATGCCAGCAAATTTGGAAAACTCAGCAGTGGCCACAGGACTGGAAAAGGTCAGTTTTCATTCCAATCCCAAAGAAAGGAAATGCCAAAGAATGTTCAAACTACTGCACAATTGCACTCATCTCACATGCTAGTAAAGTAATGCTCAAAATTCTCCAAGCCAGGCTTCAGCAATACGTGAACCGTGAACTTCCTGATATTCAAGCTGGTTTTAGAAAAGGCAGAGGAACCAGAGATCAAATTGCCAACATCCACTGGATCATGGAAAAAGCAAGAGAGTTCCAGAAGAACATCTATTTCTGCTTTATTGACTATGCCAAAGCCTTTGACTGTGTGGATCACAACAAACTGTGGAAAATTCTGAAAGAGATGGGAATACCAGACCACCTGATCTGCCTCTTGAGAAATTTGTATGCAGGTCAGGAAGCAACAGTTAGAACTGGACATGGAACAACAGACTGGTTCCAAATAGGAAAAGGAGTTCATCAAGGCTGTATATTGTCACCCTGCTTATTTAACTTCTATGCAGAGTACATCATGAGAAATGCTGGACTGGAAGAAACACAAGCTGGAATCAAGATTGCCGGGAGAAATATCAATAACCTCCGATATGCAGATGACACCACCCTTATGGCAGAAAGTGAAGAGGAACTCAAAAGCCTCTTGATGAAAGTGAAAGTGGAGAGTGAAAAAGTTGGCTTAAAGCTCAACATTCAGAAAAGAAGATCATGGCATCCGGTCCCACCACTTCATGGGAAATAGATGGGGAAACAGTGGAAACAGTGTCAGACTTTAATTTTTCTGGGCTCCAAAATCACTACAGATGGTGACTGCAGCCATGAAATTAAAAGATGCTTACTCTTTGGAAGGAAAGTTATGACCAACCTAGATAGCATATTCAAAAGCAGAGACATTACTTTGCCAACAAAGGTTCATCTAGTCAAGGCTATGGTTTTTCAAGTAGTCATGTATGGATGTGAGAGTTGAACTGTGAAGAAGGCTGAGCGCTGAAGAATTGATGCTTTTGAACTGTGGTGTTGGAGAAGACTCTTGAGAGTCCCTTGGACTGCAAGGAGATCCAACCAGTCCATTCTGAAGGATATCGGCCCTGGGATTTCTTTGGAAGGAATGATGCTAAAGCTGAAACTCCAGTACTTTGGCCACCTCATGCGAAGAGTTGACTCATTGGACAAGACTCTGATGCTGGGAGGGATTGGGGGCAGGAGGAGAAGGGGACCAGAGAGGATGAGATGGCTGGATGGCGTCACTGACTCAATGGACGTGAGTCTGGGTGAACTCCGGGAGTTGGTGATGGACAGGGAGGCCTGGCGTGCTGCGATTCATGGGGCTGCAAAGAGTCGGACATGACTGAGCGACTGAACTGAACTGATGTACATATATGAGAGCTGAACCATAAAGACTTAGTGATGAAGAACTGATGCTTTCTAATTGTAGTGCTGGAGAAGACTCTTGAGAGTCCCTTGGACTGCAGGGAGATCAAACCAGTCAATCCTAAAAAACCTCAATCCTGAATATTCATTGGAAGGACTGATGCTGAAGCTGTAGCTCCAGTACCTTGGCTACTTGATGCGAAGAGCTAACTTACTGGAAAAGACCCTGATGCTGGGAAAGATTGAAAGCAAAGGGACAAGGGGGCAGCAGAGGATTAGATGGTTAAGATAGCACCACTGACTCAATGGACATGAATTTGAGTGAACTCCAGTAGACAGTGGAGGACAGGGGAGCCTGGTGTGCTACAGTCCATGGATTGCAAAAAGTCAGACATGAACTAGCAAATGAACAAGATTGGAAAAAATTAAAAATATTTTATAATTCTGTCTGAGAGAGATACCAAGGAAGGAGTCACTGTCATTTACTTTGCACTGGGAATGCAAACTGATGCAACTCAATGGAGGGCAATTTGTAACATCCATTAAAATTTAAATGCTCACATTCTTTAATCCAGTCATTCTACTACAAATTTATCCTACTGATATATTCACATATGAATTAAATGACATAGAGGGATAGTCACTACATTAGCAATAGTCTGGAAACAATCTAAATGTCTAACAATAGGAGATAGTTTGAATAGATTTTAGTAGAGTAATACAATAGATTACTGTCTACTTAAAAAGAATAACACAGGAATTCTCTGGTGGGCTAGTGGTTAGTATTCCAGGCTGTCATTGATGTGGCCCAGTTGGTTGGGGAACTGAGGTTCTACCAGCCAGAAGATGCAATGAAGAAAAAAAAAAAAGAAGAATGTAGCTAAGTAATAATATGAAGCAATCTCCTAAATACATAATTTTTTTTAAAAAGCCTAAGTTGACCTGTAAATATATATGTAACATAAATCTAAAAAGATACTCAAAAAAAAGTAACAATAGATACTTGTAGTGAGGGGAATAGACTATTTATAGGACAGGAATAGGGAAACTACTTTTCAGTATACATTCTTTTGAACATTTAGAATTCTACATTATGTGCATAAATTACTTATTTAAAATATTTTAAGGGAAGTTTATTCTTTAAATGATGTACTGTATGACCCATCTTTATAAAACATATATATACAGAAGTCCAATATAATAAAATCAATTTAAAATAAAAACATTACATGTTTGATACCCATAACATTTTTATGTTATATCAACAATTCTTACCTAAATAATTGTTGAAAGTTGGGTTTAATAAAGTTTGCTTCAATATTTTGTCGTATACATATTATATGAGTTATTCCATGTTTCTGTAGTATAGGTAGCTATTAAAAAAAGAGAAATAGTTTGAAATACAAAACATCATCTTACTGTAATAGAGATCTGAAAATACATAGGACTCAACTTTATAGTTAGTATAGCCACATCTGAGCTTTAAATACAGGGAATCAAAGCTAATTTCATAATAACATGCTTAAAGTCATCAGCAAAATATTTCAATGATTCAAGATAAACACACTACATGTTCTCAAAAGGCTTACAGAATTATTTTATATCTATAATTTTAGAGTTTGATATGACCTTAAAGATAATTTATTTGGGAAACAATACTCTACCTTCATTATATATATTAACCCTTTGACCTTTATATTATGTATAACATACTTTATTTATAATTTACATTTATATACTCTTTATTATTTATTTTTAATACTATATAGTGGTTAAAGGCATGGGCTACGTACAGAGTCATGAGCTATGGAGTCCAAGCTCTAGATCCCAGCTCTGCTAATGACCTGAGCACTGTGGCTCAATTTTCTCACGTGAAAACTAGGAAAACACTACCTATTCACTGAATAGTTGTGAGAATTCTGTAAGATAATCTTTGGAATAGTGGCTGGGACACATAGCAAGTTTTTTTAGTAAATGGCAGTTATATATATTGGTTACAATTCTTATTTATTAGAGAGAACTACTCTAACATAAACAGTTATTCAACATTTCTGACCTAGTTAATAGCAGTGCTGGAGCCCAAATCTCTAGACTGCTCTCTGCATCTCCCAGGACACTTTTTCTATTTTAAGCCAGAATTAATTTATACAATTCACAAAAACTAACTTCTAGGTTTTAAAAATTCTCCTAAAGTTAAAACTGGCGACTCCAAAGTATTCTGTGGTGCTTTGTGGCTCTATATTTAAAGAAATTTAACATGATAACTCTAAAAACTGTTAAGTTTTTATTTGTAAGTGACCATAGGCTTCAGTGAAATTTACAGACAACATGTTATTTAAATAGTTAGAATATGTATGCCATCAGTGACTTTGTTCACTGATTCATGCTAACTATGTGTAAAGCAGTGCCTGGAACACAGTTGTTGTTCAATAATTACATGTTCAAGAAATGAATGAACAAATCATGATGAATCAGAATTATTAATAAGCCTGTGTTTTCTATTTTCAGTTTATAATCCTATATATTTAATTCCCTTTCTATATTAATAGAACAGTAATACTAATAATGCATAAAAAAGTTCAAGAATAATTTCTACTTATTACAGATCAAATGCTTGTGTCTCCCTAAAATTCCTATGTTGAAGCCCTAACCTCCAAGGTAATATTAGTTTGTGGGGCCTTTGGGAGGTAATTAGATATAAATGAGGCTATGAGGTGGAGTACCCATGCTGGAATTAGTGCTCTTACAAGAGGAAGAGGGATCAGAGCTTCATCCCTCTGCCATGTGAGACTACCTCAAGAAGGCAGCAAACCATGAAGAGGGCCCTCACCAAAACTTAACCATGATGGTGCCCTCATCTCAAACTTCCCAGCCTCCAGAACTGTGAGAAATAAATGTCTGTGGCTGAGACCATCCACTCGATGGTATTTTATTATAGCAGCCTAAGCCAAGAAAGTGTTGTTTCTAAATGTTAATTTTTGCAGCAAAATTTCCTATGTCTGGCATAGATTACAGTTCAGTTATCTGTATTTCCTGAATACATCCTGAGACAGGGGAAAGGAGGTTAAGAATTTGGTAGGATTAATAATAAATCAATGTTTCATATTCATATTTATAGAACCTCCAAAGTGAATTCAATATTCATTCACTTGTCTATCACTGATCTATGATATGTGAACTTTTCGTACCTACTCTATGAATATGAGAAACTACAAGAAGACATATATAATCAGGGATAAAACCTGTTTGTTTTAACAAACTTGGAAGGCACATTAGATTACTAAGTAAAAACAAACCTTAAGACGGAACCCAAATATAATAGCACATAAATTTTTTTTTTCGTTTTCAACAGACTTTTATTTATACAAAGCAAACTATAACCTTATCTCACAAACAGAAAAAATTTTATAAAAAGAAACAGTTCACTACCTACAAAGACCCTAAATATGTCCCTTTTATTAAAACTGTATTTGAATGTAATAAAAGGCCAAACTAAATGAGTTTATAAGGAGCTTATTCCTTAAGGATTTTTTACTTCTATTACTCTTCTGCTATTACTGTTTAAGATGATATGAAAAGAAATATGGGCTGAACTATAATGATTTATGGTGGGAAATAATCAAATTTTGCCATAGAAGCTTTTCTGCAATCTAATGAGACCATGGTGAAGTTAGGAGGGAAGAGGTTTTGAGACAATGTATCTGTAAACAAATGCTTACAAATTAATATGACAAACAGTATAATATATATATTTATAAAGCACAGTGAGAATACCAAAAGCAAATAGTCTAAAATCATTCTGAATCCCAGTATTTGTGAATATTACATTATTTGGGCAATAACTGTGTTTTTACAAAGTAGATCACATTTAAGTCTATAGTTATCTACCATATCCTTTTCTAAGTACTTATTTAGATATATATTTTTATCAACATCCCACCTTCTCAACTTAGTTGCAGGCCATCAAATTACTACTATTATTCTTAGATATGCCTCAACAGTCAAAAAGCTTTCCAGTTTCAAAATGAATGACATTAACTTTAAAAAACAAAACGTCCCATCACCTAAAGTTCATAAATATTACCAAATTATTTCAAAAAAGTTTTTAATTCTAAAGTTTTTAAAAAAAACCTATGCAGGTATCAAACCGACTTCTAAATAGGCAGGGTATTAGGGAAAACATCTGTGATATGATGTTTTATATTATAATTCAAAGAGAATTAGCATTGCCATAATTCATAGGGCTGAATCCTCTAGGAATTGGTAACACTGCTATTAATACATATATCTGAATGAGATCTACCCTTTCAATTGTGTAACTAAAGAAATACATTTCAGTGTAAATATACAGGACACCTAGATATATAATACAATACTTTACAACCTGGAGGTTCTAGATCTCCATAGTTTGGAAAAACAGAAATAAAATTTGAGTCACTTCAATTAAAATATGTGGGTTCTATGAATGTATTTGTACACGCTCATCACGCACATTCTATTTTACCCTTTAACTAATATGTAAAATAATCTTATTTGGGGATTTAATTACATCTCATATTTCTCAGAAACTATGATTAGCAATTGCAGATGTCCAATATCCAGATTAGCAATTCCAGGTATCCTGGAAGGTAAATAAATTATTAAAGGTCAGTTTGGGCAAGTATTTTAAGCACATGGATTTCATGAGGAAAATAAAAATATAAAACCTCACTTGTGATTTGTGGTTAAACACTTGAGAATCACTGGTCCATTAAAATTTCAAAAGAAGTAGGTACTCCAGAGTCACAATTACTGCTAATATGCAATATCAGTGGCCCTTCCTCAAACAAAACTCTTTCTACTACAAAAACTCACCCGAAAAAGTTGGTTAATAAGGTCTATTGATGAATCTAATTTAAAGTTCTTACCTTGCTTTTCATGGCAGAAGAATATGGGCCTAAAAACAAACCAGGCAGAATTTCCTAGAAAAAAATATTGAGCTATTTACCACCAGCAATTTAAATCTATACAAAACACGTACCATGTAAGTATTTTCATAGCTGTTATAATAATTTGCTAAAAAGTTTATTATTTAGGGAGAATTTTCTAGCAACACTGAGCAAATGACTGGGAAGAGAAATGCAGATGTGCTTTATATAACATGATGACACATTTAAAATTTAAATTAATTCTGAAAAGTCAGGTATTTGAACTTCCATAGTGCTTTTTTATAAGCAGTCTGAGAATCAGTACTTTTGTCTTTTAGTATAATTAGTATTGTTGTCTTTTCGATTACTAAAATACCTCTAATTTTACTTCTATTCTCTGCTACAGTCTAGAAATAAAACAGGTATTAAAAAAAATCACCCTTTTAGAATTACACAAAATCTTATTCAATCAAATGAAAAGTAGCACAAGATTCAGCAATTTATTTTATTTTTATTTTTTAAGATTCAGCAATTTAAATAAATAACATCTGAACCGTGAATTAAAATTTATTCTATGAGAATTCAATATAGAAACTCTTCAGTAGGGATATATCATACCCTATATACTAACACAATTTTATACTTCAATTCTATGGGATATCAGAATTATTTGTGTATAGATTTGATTTCATAGCTTCTTGTATGCAGAAACTAAATTTTACTCATATTTGCATTCCCCATAGCACCAAATAAAATACCTCATTGGTAATCACATATTTTTAACAAGTGAATTTTCACTAAGAGAAACAGGTTTTTTAGAGGTCAAGGAATTCCTGAGGAGAGACACTCCTTGACCTTGGGAGTGGCAGAGATGAAAAACGAAACAAAAAGTTTCGCTATGTAGGTTCAGTTCAGCTGCTCAGTTGTAGCCAAACTCTTTGCGACCCATGGACTACAGCATGCCAGGCTTCCTTGTCTATCACCAAGTCCTGGAGCTTATTCAAACTCAGGTCCATCAAGTCAGTAAAGCCATCCAACCATCTCATCCTCTGTTGTCCCCTTATCCTCCCACCTTCGATCTTTCCCAACATCAGTGTCTTTTCCAATGAGTCACTTCTTCACAGAAGGAGGCCAAAGGACTGGAGTTTCAGCTTCAGCATCAGTCCTTCCAATGAATATTTAGGACTGTTTTCCTTCAGGATGGACTGGTTGGATCTCCTTGCAATCCAAGGGACTCTCAAGAGTCTTCTCCAACACCACAGTTCAAAAACATCAATTCTTTGGCGCTCAGCTTGCTTTATAGTCCAACTCTCATATCCATACATGACTACTGGAAAAACCATAGCTTTGACTAGACGGACCTTTGTTGGCAAAGTAATGTCTCTGCTTTTTAATATGCTGTCTAGGTTGGTCATAGCTTTTCTTCCAAGGAGCAAGCGTCTTTTAATTTCATAGTGGCAGTCAACATCTGCAGTGATTTTGGAGCCACCCAAAATAAAGTCTCTCACTACTTGCCCATATACTTGCCATGAAGTGATGGGACCAGATGCCATGATCTTAGTTTTCTGAATGTTGAGCTTTAAGCCAACTTTTTCACTCTCACTTTCATCAAGAGGCTCTTTAGTTCTTCTCTGCTTTCTGCCATAAGGGTGGTGTCATTTGCATATCTGAGGTTATTGATATTTCTCCTAGCAATCTTGATTCCAGCTTGTGCTTCCTCCAGCCCGGCATTTCGCATGATGCACTCTGCATAGAAGTTAAATAAGCAGGGTGACAATATATAGCCTTGACGTACTCCTTTCATGATTTGGAACCAGTCTGTTGTTCCATGTCCAGTTCTAACTGTTGCTTCCTGACTGGTCTGGTATACTTATCTCTTTAATAATTTTTCAGTTTGTTGTGATCCACACAGTCAAAGGCTTTGGCATAGTCAATAAAGTAGAAGTAAATGTCTTTCTGGAACTCTCTTGCTTTTTTGAAGATCCAGCGGGTGTTGGCAATTTGATCTCTGGTTCCTCTGCCTTTTCTAAATCCAGCTTGAATATCTGGAAGTTCACCATTCACATACTGTTGAAGCCTGGCTTGGTGAATTTTGAGCATTACTTTGCTAGCGTGTGAGATGAGTGCAATTGTGCGGTAGTTTGAACATTCTTTGGCATTGCCTTTCTTTGGGATTGGAATAAAAACTGACTGTTTTCAGTCCTGTGGCCACTGCTAAGTTTTCCAAATTTGCTGGCATATTCACTGCAGCACTTTCACGGAATCATCTTTTAGGATTTGAAATAGCTCAGCTGGAATTCCATCACCTCCACTAGCTTTGTTCACAGTGATACTTCCTAAGACCCACTTGACTTTGGACTTCAGGATGTCTGACTCTAGGTTGAGTGATCACACCATCGTGGTTATCTGGGTCATGAAGATCTTTTTTGTATAGTTCTATGTATTCTTGCCACCTCTTCTTAATATTTTCTACTTCTGTTAGTTCCATACCATTTCTGTCCTTTACTGTGTGCCGGGAGCCAGCACGGGAGTTCCTACCCATGACAAGGTCATGCAGGAGAGCCATGACGGGCAAGGCAAGTCAGGGCTTGAGGGCCCCCCCTGGATCTGCCTAAGCGTCTACCCCAAAACCAGAATCTGTCTTACTATTTTACGACTTTCACCAACTCCTCTGACATTAACGGGGGGCCATCCCTGACCACCTTTCTTTGAAGGAAATCAACTTAGAGCTCTAGCTAATTAGCCTCCTGGGCATAATAGGAGTGTTTCAATTCAAACCCCTCAGATGGCTAACTTGCTTGACAGGTTTATCCGGACCACGAATATGATTGTTTACAGCCTCCCAACCTTGAGAGGCATGGGAAGCTTAAGATATTCAAATAGTATAGAGCCTCTCGGAGAGTTAGAAATTGTTAGAATAGAACTAGAAGATTTCATTGTTGAGCCAATGCTTGCTGCCAAGTTTCCAAATCCCCTGTATTGTATCCTTAAAAGTGTATTAATTAATATAGTTGGTATACAGAAAAATGTAAGTAGTGGCCTTGGTGCTAACAACTTTAGACCCTTAAGGTAATAAATTCTTTCCTTGTTGTAAACCCACTGCACCTCTGCCCTACAGGAATGCAACTTTATCTAACGCCTTCAGAGGATAGCGCCAAACTTTAAAATAATTACTCTTAGAGAAAATAAGTCTTATGGTTGACAAACCTTTATCAGAGTCATAAAATGTTAACAGGCCTTCTGGCCAGAAGATGATGTAAATCACCTAAACCATTTGTATACGATAAGTCTGCAGAAAAGAAAACTTGGTCTCGATAAGGATCAAAGACTGCTGACTTTGCATGATTTTACACCCCCTATTATCCTCTATGCACAATTTAAGGTATATAAGCTCCCTTTGAAAATAAAGCTACGCGCCTTGCTCAAAGCTTGGTCTCCCCGTGTCGTTCTTTCTTGCTTCCTTTTCTCTCATTTTCTTCTCTGTTCTTCTTTCAGGACAAATAATTGGGAGCGTGGGGGCCCTCTGAGACCATTTATTTGCCCGGGCTTCTAAGACCCACTCCAGAAGGTGCCTAAGGTGGGGTACCTTCTGCTATTCGAGAGGGCGCCTATGGCCTCCATGGTCAGTGCAAGCCTGGTGTCACAGGTTTTATTGGCTTTCCGCGTAAACCAGTTATATTAAGCCTCTGATCTTTCTCCTTTTATCTATCCTTTTAATCGCCAACGCCGTCCCCCCGAGGGAATCCCTGGACCCAACCGGGGCTGGACCCCGGTAATTGTGCCCAACTTTGCCCATCTTTGCATGAAATATTCCCTTGGTATCTCTTATTTTCTTGAAGAGACCTTAGTCTTTCCCATTCTATTGTTTTCCTCTATTTCTTTACACTGATCACTGAGGAAGGCTTTCTTATCTCTCCTTGCTATTCTTTGTAACTCTGTATTCAAATGGGTATACCTTTCTTTTTCTCCTTTGCCTTTAGCTTCTCTTCTTTTCTCAGCTATTTGTAAGACCTCCTCAGACAACCATTTTGCCTTTTTCTATTTCTTTTTCTTGGGGATGGTCTTGATCACTGCCTCCTGTACAATGTCAAGCTATCACTAATTCATTCATTCCATACTGTATTTTTTTTCCATAAATTCCCTTTATTAAATGTTGGTTTGTACCATCCAGAAAATAGTCTTTATCAATTCCCTGTGGAAAATTCACCTGCTTATTCTTTATTTAAAATTTAAAAATTTTTAATTTCAGTATAGTAGATTTACAATATTATACTAGTTTCAGGTGTATAGCATAGTGATTCAGTATTTTTGCAGATTATACTCCATTAAATGTTATTATACAGTAATAGCTATAATTCTTTATCTGATACAATAAAAACTTGTTGCTATTTTATACATAGGTGTTTTTAATCTCTTAATCCCATACACCTAATTTGTCCCACCACACTTTTCTCTCTCCTTTGGTAACCACTAGTTTGTTTTCTGTATCTTTATAATTGCTAAGTCATGTCCGACACTTTGCGACCCCATGGACTGTAACCTTCCAGGCTCCCTTGTTCATGGGATTCTCCAGGCAAGAATACTAGAGTGGGTTGCCATTTCCTCCTCCACATAGTGTGAGTATTCAACTCAATCTTCTGGAGAATTTCACTAAATTAACTGAAGTTGACTGGAAATCAGACACAAATGTAAACAATTAAGTCAAAACGGTGATATGCTTTACAGTCTACTCTCCAGAATTTATCTAAACTACACAAACACAGAAAGCAAACTGCTTTCAGAAATAATACAAATACTGTGCCCAATTTTTCAGATGAAGAAAACCAAAGTGACTCATTAAACACATACATATGTAACTATTTCAATGATTCTAAGAAATTTCATCTCCCATCTTTTTAAGAGCCACAATTAACTTTTAACATGTTAAAAGTTAATATGAGTATTTAAAATACTCAGTGATGAACCTACAGATTATGAGTCAATAGGGCTCAAATCCTTTGTGAAATTAGGTTAAATTATTTAATAATGATAGTAACAGTAATACAGGTTGGCTGGAATAAACAAGGAGGTTGTCATACCTGCATCTCTCGTCTCATAGGGTAGGTCCACTCCTTAAAAATGGAAGGAAAACATAAGAAAAGTAAATAACATTATGAAAAATGTCACCCAACTAAAGGTCAAAGATGTGATATACAAGTGTACGGATTTTTTAAAAATACATTATACTTGGCGAATATTCTATAAACACAAGCAGATCAACTGGCTTCATAAATACGTGAAAATTTAAGTGATAAGAAACAACGATTAAGGTGACTCTTAAGTAGTCAGGCTTCCAAAATTATGATTATGTTACTTTATAACAGACCGAATAGTTCAGTAATTGAAAGTATAGGTATTCCAGATGTTTCTCACAAAAATGATATTCTAAATCAGAGATGTAAAACAGACACCTTGTCATTTTGCCACCTCTAATCAACTGACAGTAGATAGCTCTTGGGCTTCCCTTGTGGCTCAGCTGGTAAAGAATCTGCCTGCAACGCGGGAGACCTTGGTTTGATCCCTGAGTTGGGAAGATCCCCTGGAGAAGGGAAAGGCTACCCACTCCACTATTCGGGCCTGGAGAATTCCATGGACTGTATAGTCCATGGGGTTGCCAAGTCGGACACGACTGAGTGACTTTCACTTTATCGGCTTCCCTGATAGCTCAGTTGATAAAGAATCTGCCTGCAAAGCAGAAGACCCTGGTTCAATTTCTGGGTTGGGAAGATCCGCTGGAGAAGGGATATGCTACCCACTCCAGTATTCATGGTTTCCCTTGTGGCTTAGCTGGTAAACAATCTGCCTGCAATGCAGGAGACCTGGGTCGATGCCTGGGTAGGGAAGATCCCCTGGAGAAGGGAAAAGCTATCCACTCCAGTATTCTGGCCTGGAGAATTCCATGGACTGTATACTCCATGGGGTTGCAGAGTTGGACACGACTGAGCAACTTTCACTTTCAGACAGCTATTAATTAAACCTTTTGTGGAGAAAAATTCAAGGAAGAAAAGAGTGCTGTGATCATTGAGCAACATCTGCAACGGATGAAAAAAGAACAGAATGTGATAGGTATTTATCTGCCATGCCTGATCTAAACTGCTAGATGCTTATCAAATAGCCTTTCCCATATCTTACTTGGGCTTGATTCTGTCTAGTTCAAGTCCCTTTAAAGATACACTTTACGTCAGTACAGAGTTCATTCTTGGAATGCAGACCAAAATAAAATAGCTAGAAAGGGAAGTTGCTCAGTCGTGTGAGACTCTGCAACCCCATGGACTGTAGCCTACCACGTTCCTCCATCCATCGTCCATCGGATTTTGCAGGCAAGAGTAGGTTGCCATTTCCTTCTCCATGAAAAATGCCAAAGCAAAATGGCAAAGACAGAAAATATTTTAAAAGTTAGAAGAAGATAAAAGCAATTACAGTGAATTGAAATGAGAAATCAAATACACTACAGGTAGTCTTCATTTGTAAATGGACTACATTCTAAAAGTTTCTAGCTTAGTTGTTTAAAACTCAGAATTAAAAATAGTAATTAGGTTTCTAAAGTTAAAACTGCAAAAAGGTTTTTTACATTTCTTTAGAAAATTTTAGAATTACAGAAAAGTTAAAAAAATAGTACAAAGAATTCCCTTTACCCTCCACCCAGATTCCCCAAGTCAGAAAAGTATTTTTAACACAGAAGGTAGAAATGTTATACTTCTGTAATGGAAAGAGAATATATACTCCTACAATGACCATCACCATTCCTTTTTTTTTTTTAATAAAGAGAAACAAAATACATTTTTTGTTTCAAATCTTGAAAACTGGTCTCAACAATGTAGAACTGGTCTATAAACCCTGAGAAACCATCTACAAAATGACTGTTAAAATACATCTTCCAAAGTATCTTTAGCTTTGCACAGTGGCAGTATCACAGCCAATGATAGCCAATCTGAGGCATGTTAACTTTGACTCAAAAGTATCTTTAAATGCACAGATGAACTAAGAAGTGAGGAAAGTCCCCAGACAGACACACACTCACAAACATAAGAAAGCACAAACCCAGTAAGGGCAGTAAACACTGAAACACAGCATCCTGAGAAAATCTGCTAGTCTTTTCAGTCTTATGTTTCTGTTCTTTTTCTTTTAAATAAAAAACAAATTTTTATTCATATCTTCCACTTAACAAAAATGTTGTAGGCTTAGATGTGAACCCAAAATAACAATTTTTAGAAGAAAACATATGAGAATATTTTTGTGACTGGGTTAGGCGAATACTTCTTAAATATGACACCAAAATCACAATACATAAAAGAAAAAATTCAATAAACTGGACTTCCATCATGACACAAATATCTGTTCTTTATAAGAAGCATTCATAGTTAAAAATTGAAACTTGGAGCCATGAACTGGAGAAAATACTTGTAAGGAATGTATTTGATAAATAAACTGTATCTATATAGAACATAAAAAGAACTCTTAAAACTCAATAATAAGATTTGAAGAAACAACGAAGAGACTGAATTACTGATCAAAATCATCCCAACAAACAAGTCCAGAACCAGACAACTTCACTGGTAAATTCAACCAAACGTTCAAAGAAAAATTAATATCAATCCTTTACAAACTTTTCCAAAAAACAAAAAAACTGGGAACACTTTTCAAATTCATTTTATGAGGGCAGCACTGTTGTTCAGTGCCTAACTCATGTCCACCTCTTGGCGACCCTATGGACTGCAGCAGGCCAGGCTTCTCTGTCCTCCACTATCTCCCAGAAAGTGAAAGTGAAAGTCACTCAGTGGAGTCTGACTCTTTGCAACCCCATGGACTGTATAGTCCATGGAATTCTCCAGGCCAGAATACTGGAGTGGGTAGCCTTTCCCTTCTCCAGAGGATCTTCCCAACCCAGGGATTGAACCCAGATTTCCCACATGGCAGGCAAATCGCCAGTATTCTGGAGAATTCCATGAACTGTATAGTCCACGAGGTGGCAACGAGTTGGACATGACTGAGCAACTTTCACTATCTCCCACAATTTTCTCAAAATCCTGTTCACTGAGTTGATGATGCTATCTAACCATCTAATCCTCTGCCACACCCTTCTCCTTTTGCCTTCAATCTTTCCCAGCATCAGGGTCTTTTCCCGTGAGTTGGCTTTTAAAATGGATGTAAGAATGAAGTGCTAAAACGACCAAATCTGAATGTAGAGCTCAAATAATTTTTACAAATATCAGATCAGATCAGTCGCTCAGTCATGTCCGACTCTTTGCGACCCCATGAATCGCACCACGCCAGGCCTTCCTGTCCATCACCAACTCCGGGAGTTCACCCAGACTCACGTCCATCGAGTCAGTGATGCCATCCAGCCATCTCATCTGTCGTCCCCTTCTCCTCCTGCCCTCAATCCCTCCCAGCATCAGAGTCTTTTCCAATGAGTCAACTCTTCGCATGAGTGGCCAAAGTACTGGAGTTTCAGCTTTAGCATCATTCCTTCCAAAGAAATCCCAGGGCTGATCTCCTTCAGAATGGACTGGTTGGATATCCTTGTAGTCCAAGGGACTCTCAAGAGTCTTCTCCAACACACCAAAAGCATCAATTCTTCAGCGCTCAACCTTCTTCACAGTCCAACTCTTACATCCATACATGATCACAGGAAAAACCATAGCCTTGACTAGACGAACCTTTGTTGGCAAAGTAACGTCTCTGCTTTTGAATATGCTATCTAGGTTGGTCAGAACTTTCCTTCCAAGGAGTAAGCGTCTTTTAATTTCATGGCTGCAGTCACCATCTGTAGTGATTTTGGAGCCCAGAAAAATAAAGTTTGACACTGTTTCTACTGTTTCCCCATCTATTTCCCATGAAGTGGTGGGACCGGATGCCATGATCTTCTTTTCTGAATGTTGAGCTTTAAGCCAACTTTTTCACTCTCCTCTTTCACTTTCATCAAGAGGCTTTTGAGTTCCTCTTCACTTTCTGCCATAAGGGTGGTGTCATCTGCATATCGGAGGTTATTGATATTTCTCCCGGCAATCTTGATTCCAGCTTGTGTTTCTTCCAGTCCAGTGTTCCTCATGATGTACTCTGCATAGAAGTTAAATAAGCAGGGTGACAATATACAGCCTTGATGAACTCCTTTTCCTATTTGGAACCAGTCTGTTGTTCCATGTCCAGTTCTAACTGTTGCTTCCTGACCTGCATACAAATTTCTCAAGAGGCAGACCAGGTGGTCTGGTATTCCCATCTCTTTCAAAATTTTCCACAGTTTATTGTGATCCACACAGTCAAAGGCTTTGGCATAGTCAATAAAGCAGAAATAGATGTTTTTCTGGAACTCTCTTGCTTTTTCCATGATCCAGCGGATGTTGGCAATTTGATCTCTGGTTCCTCTGCCTTTTCTAAAACCAGCTTGAACATCAGGAAGTTCACAGTTCACATATTGCTGAAGCCTGGCTTGGAGAATTTTGAGCATTACTTTACTAGCGTGTGAGATGAGTGCAATTGTGCGGTAGTTTGAGCATTCTTTGGCATTGCCTTTCTTTACAAATATACTTACCCACAAAATCACAACTTAGATGGAGATTTCCATCATCCCAGAAAGTTCCCTCTTTCCTCTTCTCAGTCAGTATCTCCTGTCTTCAGACTGACTTTTATCACTACAGATTTTAGTTTTGTCTGTCCTAAAACTTCATGTAAGTGGAATCATTTGTTGTTTAGTCACTAAGTCATGTTCAACTCTTTTATGACCCCATGGACCAGAGCCCACTCAGCTCCTCTGTCCATGGGATTCCCAAGGCCAGAATACTGGAGTGGGTTGCCAGTCTCTTCTCCAGATCTTCCCAACCGAGAGATCAAACCCTCATCTCCTGCACTGGCAGGAGAATTATTTACTAATGAACCACCAGGAAAGAATCATACAGCAGTACTATTTTAGGTCTGGTTTATCTCAACCTAATGTCTATGAGATTCATCTATGCTGTTGTGTATGTCAGTAGTTTATGCCTTTTTATTGCTGTGCAGTCACAACTGACTCATTCTCCTGTTCATGGAGATTTAAGTAGCTTTCTGGTTTTGGCAATTATGAATAAAGGTGCTGTGAAAACTCTTTTATATGCCCTTTGATGGACATATGCATTTATTTCTCTTGAATATATGTGGCAATTAAATGACAATCAGAGTAGGCCTATATTTGGCTTTACCAGACAGTGTCAAAAGTTTTCCAAAAGCAATTTATGCGCCCACCAGCAATGGATGGGAGTTTTAGTTGTTCCACATTCTCACCATGGTCTTGCTTTAAATGGCACTGCATTTGAGAGAAAGCCTAGGACCTACTCAAAGTGGAAAGCGAGATCATGACCAAAACACTGGGTCCCCAAAGGGCAATACCTTCAGTGAAGACACACTGGAGGGAGTAGAAGCTTACTTCATCCCCATAAAAATGAGTACCCCTGCCTTTCCTATCTTTGGGCCTGAGTAGGTGGTGGTGGTAATAGTGGGATGGGGTGTTAACCAGTCTGATTCGTGAGACCAAGTGAAAATTTAATGTCAAGTGGTCCTGAATGAGTGTCCTGGGAGAAGTAAATGCATTTTCTCTCTGGAGGAACATACTCTAAACCTAAATCAGAAATAATTCAAAAGTTAAGTTCTAAGAACTCACAATTTAAAAATTCATTAAAAAAAAAAGGAGGAAATAAGCCAGTATCAGAAGCCATACAACTGAATCACATCCACAAAAACTTCAGATATTAATTACAACAATAAAAAATATTGCTGTCTTTGTGGATATGATAAAACATTCACTATAAGAGTACCCTTCAGTTCAGTTCAGTTCAGTCCTCAGTCGTGTCCGACTCTTTGCAACCCCATGAATCACAGCACACCAGGCCTCCCTGTCCATCACCAACTCCCTCCCGGAGTTTACTCAAACTCATGTCCATCGAGTCAGTGATGCCATCCAGCCATCTCATCCTCTGTCGTTCCCTTCTCCTCCTGCCCCCAATCCCTCCCAGCATCAGGGTCTTTTCCAATGAGTCAACTCTTCACATGAGGTGGCCAAAGTACTGGAGTTTCAGCTTTAGCATCAGTCCTTCCAATGAACACCCAGGACTGATCTCCTTTAGAATGGACTGGCTGGATCTCCTTGCAGCCCAAGGACTCTCAAGAGTCTTCTCCAACACCACACTTCAAAGGCATCAATTCTTCGGTGCTCAGCTTTCTTCACAGTCCAACTCTAACATCCATACATGATCACTGGAAAAACCACAGCCTTGACTAGACGGACCTTTGTTGGCAAAAAAAAAATCTCTGCTTTTCAATATGCTATCTAGGTTGGTCATAACTTTCCTTCCAAGGAGTAAGCATCTTTTAATTTGCTGGCTGCAATCACCATCTGCAGTGATTTTGGAGCCCAGAAAAATAAAGTCTGACACTGTTTCCATCTACTTCCCATGAAGTGGTGGGACGGGATGCCATGATCTTCATTTTCTGAATGTTGAGCTTTAAGCCAACTTTTTCACTCTCCTCTTTCATCAAGAGGCTTTTGAGTTCCTCTTCACTTTCTGCCATAAGGGTGGTGTCATCTGCATATCTGAGGTTATTGATATTTCTCCCGACAATCTTGATTCCAGCTTGTGCTTCTTCCACCCTAGTGTTTCTCATGATGTACTCTGCATAGAAGTTAAATAAGCAGGGTGACAATACACAGCCTTGAAGATGCTGTAAAGAGCAATAATGCATAGGAACCTGGAATGTTAGGTCCATGAATCAAGGCAAATTGGTCAAACAGGAGATAGCAAGAGTGAACATTGACATTCTAGGAATCAGCGAACTAAAATGGACTGGAATGGGTGCATTTAACTCAGATGACCATTATATCTACTACTGTGGGCAGGAATCCCTTAGAAGAAATGGAGTAGCCATCATGGTCAACAAAAGAGTCTGAAATGCAGTACTTGGACGCAATCTCAAAAACAATAGAATGATCTCAGTTCGTTTCCAAGGCAAACCATTCAATACCACGGTGATCCAAGCCTATGCCCCAACCAGTAACGCTGAAGAAGCTGAAGTTGATCGGTTCTATAAAGACCTACAAGACCTTTTAGAACTAACACCCAAAATAGATGTCCTTCTCATTATAGGGGACTGGAATGCAAAAAAAAAAAAAAGTACCCTTAAGTATAATCAAATATTAAGAAATCAATTTTTTAAAGACCCAAAAGGAATATGTAGAACTGAAAATGTACAATTGAAATGAAAAGTCATCAGATAGGCTAAACAGAAGAAAGGATACTGTTAAAGAGAGAATTTGTGAATTAGAAAACAAAACTAATGAAATGACCTAAATCCAGAGTTGGAAAATATGAGCAGTTAACAGACTGGTAAGATAGAAGTAAAAGGTCTAACATCCATAGAATCTAAGTTCTAGAAGGAGGGGTGAAAAAATAAAGGGGAAATATTGCACACAATATTAATAAGAATTTTCCAAAACGAGTTAAAGGTACCTTAGAAATAGGCAGCCCATAAGGGAAAGAAATGCACAGGTAAACAGGAAAAGAGGAAACTGCTCAGCACAGCAAACACAGAAAGAAGATTTTTTTTTTCCAGACTAAAAGCAAATAGAAGAATGGAAAATATGAATAGAGGCCAGAAGACCTACATATATGCAGCCAATTAATTTTCCTGAAAAGACACCAATGTAATTCAATGGAGAAAGAAGTCTTTCAACAAGTGATGCTGGAAATAACTGAATAAATGTCTGGGAAATAAAATAAATTTTGATCCTGACCACACATGCACACATGTGCATACACACAGACAGACACACACAAATGTCTCATGTGTCTTCATTGCTGTAATCTACTTCCAATACTTGATGACAGTGCTCGGCACACAGTGAATCAGTCAAAGAGATGCAGCTTTGTGTGGGTCTATGAGACTTGACCCAAACAATGTTTGACTCCTGTGTGCATAGGAGCTCAGTTGTGTTCAACTCTCAACAGCCCCGATGGACTGTAGCCTGCCAGGATTCTCTGCCCATGGAATTTTCCAGGCAAGAACACTGGAGTGGGCTGTCATTTCCTCTTTCAGGGATCTTCCCAACCCAGGGATCAAACCTACCTTCCATTTCCTGCATTGGCAGGCAGGTTCTTTACCACTAATGCCACCTGGGGAAGCCAGTGGGCACTCAATAATTGTTGAATGAATGAAAAAAAAGTATATGTGTGTTTGTGTGTAAACATAAATGCAAAAATGATATAATTTCTAGAAGAAAACATAGAAGAATATCTGCAACCTTGGGAAAGGAACAATGTCTTAAAGAGGACACAAAAGGTACTAAGCACAAAGGAAAAACAATTTAGTAAATTTGATTTAATGAAAATTAAAAAATTCTAATCAACTGAAATATACTGCTAAGAATACAAAAGATCAAGCCACAGACTGAAAGAAAATATTTGTAGTACATATATTCAACAAAAGACTTGTATCCAAAATACAAAATACCAACAATAAAGTGAAAACCTAATTTTTAAAATGGGAAAATAAGTGAAGAGACATCTCATGGAAAATAACTAAAAGGTCAATATCACACGAAAACATGTTCAACATCATTAGTCAGTCATTAAGGAAATTCAAATTAAAACCACTACATACCCACTAATGACTAATGTTAAAAAGTGACAGTACTATATAAGTCAGTGTTGATGTGGAGCCAGTGGGACTCTCAAACACTGCTGATGCGAGTATAAAATGAAATGCTAATAATACACCTACTCTATTAATTGAGCAATTCTTAACAAAGATTTGCTAAAGAGAAATGAAAACATATGTCCACCAAAAAGACTTGTACAAGAATATTCAAAGTAGCTTTATTCATCATAACCCCAAGTAACCCAAACGTCTATACATAGTATACTCATACAATGAAACAGTACTCAGCAATAAAAAAGAATCAACAACTCATAAACACAACAGAGATGAACTTCACAGATACTATGATCAGTGAAAAAAGTCATTAACAAAACAGTTTCTTTTGCATGATTCCATTTATATGAAGTTCAAGAACTGACAAAACTACACTATGGTTATAGAAATCATAATATTCATTGCCTAATGTGGGGTGTGGTAGGTGTTGCTTGGAAATATGAGGTAACTTCCTATGTTGGGAGAAATGGTCTATATCTTGATAGAAGCAGTAAACACTGGTGTATATATTTAACAAAACTCACTGATTGTACATAATATCTGCATTATACTCTATGTAAATTTTATAATCTCTATCAAAAGGAGAGAGAATCCGGACAAGACGACAGATTACATATAAAGAAAAGACAATTCAACTGACTGATTTCTCAACTACAAGAATGAAACGCCAGAAGAATAATACATTCAAAATGGTGAAATAAGTAACTGTTAGTCTAGGATATATATTGAGAAAATCATCTTTCAAGAACAAAAGTGAAATAAAAGACAATTCCATATAAACAAAAGAGAGTCTCTACCAGCAGACTCTTATTAAAAGAACATCTAAAGTATGTTTTTTTGAAGAAAAAGTACTGCTGTCTCTATTTTACATTTCTACTTTAGGCACTGAGAGCATACATAACCTGACTTCAAGTTCAAGTAGTCTGACTCTATAGAGTCCATTCTATTCATCACTACACTATACAGTCTCTCAATGTAAGAAGGAACTATAAGCAAACATATAGTTATATTTTAACAAATATAGACTATATAATATGATTAGCTTATAGAGATTAATAGAATAGAAAAAAGTATGTAATTTACAAGCCAGTAGAGGGGGAAATGTAATCAAACTGTACAAACTGAATGTTTATCTGCTTTTATAACTTACCAATATATTATAACCTTCTTATATTGAAAAAATGTTAAACAAGTCAAATACTCTTGTCATTTTAGTCACAGAACCCTTAACCATTGAGCACAGTACCTATACAGAATATGCACTGAGGAGATTCATGGCACTAGACTCTATGGATCTTTTTTTTTTTTTTTTTAAAGATTCTCTAGCAGCCTTATATTCCTGAAAAAACTTGTCAGAGTTGTGAGAAAGGATGTGATTAAAGAAATATGTACGTTTGAATTTACCAAAACTGAAATTTCTACATTATGTGTGACAAAAGAAGAAAAAAAGAGGACCATATATAGAGAAGTGGTGTACATATATTCTAGGGACTATGAGGCAATATACCTGATGGCACTTAAAGCCACAGGATAAACATGTGCTTCTTTCTGGTGTCAATTTTATCATAAATTCCACCCCCACCCCCACCCCCCCCCCCCGAGGAAAAAAATATTTTCACTGACCACTAACTTAGAACATTCATGTTAAAACAAACATGACCATATGAATAGAATTCAAAATTTATACGAATTTTTAAGTGAAACAAGAGGCTTCAAATAAATTTTGAGCTTCTCATAAGGTTGTATTCGATAGAACACATATACTGTATTTATAGAAGAGATAATAAAGGAGTAAGAAGCAAGCTGTATAGAAGAGAATGAAAAATTACTCCTATTCACTGGACAGATAAAAATTACTCTTATTCACCTGTTATATGACTTGCTGTAACAGGCATGGTTCCTTTGAAACCTAGAATGTCTTTTCTCATAGAAAATTTCATTTGGAGCATTTCCTGGTGCCAGCATCAGATCCTGATCTCAGAAGTTTACCTTCTTTATCTAGCCTGATTACTACCTACAGAACAAATCTTAAACTTGCCTTGTCTACCAACTCTGCCTTTAGATCAGGACTTTGAAAGTCATTTATGCTCACAGTCTTGCTCTACCAGACATGTATCTGTCTGAACATGTATCTAATAACCAAGTCTTGCATATATATCACACTCAATCTTAATCTCAGCCTGCCCACATTGTTTCAAAAATTCATCTCTTTAGAGATGGTAGTATTAATAAGGCAGACTCTCATTATAACTGATATGATGTATTTTGAGTTACTCCTATAATTAATTAGTAGAATCAATTTCCCAAACTCTGCTGATTAGCCAAGCAGTCCAACTATGTTTCTCAAACCAAAGCAAGCCAGTTAAGCCAAAATATCCTTAATTGTGAAACACACCATGCTTCTGATGGGAATTCACAAGTGAAAATCCTTCAATCAATATGAGCTATAAGATACCACATATTAAAACATCTTTCAGGCTCTCTTCTTACTTCTCAAGCAAATGCAATTACATGACCTATAAAATCACACTTAGGGGACAGAAAGAATGCTATAAAAATGTTCAAAGACCAATAAACAAATAAATGTACCAACTTAGGCTGGTTGAAACATAATGTTTACAAATACCAAGAGGACTGTTTAAACAACAGGTTGGGGCAGTTAAGGAAAAAAAAAATTAGAATACTATACCTGAGCTGGGACACTTCACAAAACAGAAAAAGTAGTATTATAGTTTCTCTCACCGCTCCCTGCCCCCAAAAAAGATCCTCTTCAGAGTAAGCTCTTTCCTTCTGGCCTAGCTCAAGCTCTGCTTAAACCAAAGGACCAAAAGCAATTTTTACTTTAAAAATGAGAGGGTTGGGAGGATATGGAAAAACAAAGAAGTATTTAAGTAAGATGCTTCCACATCAGTTATTTCTAAACCTAACTGCCACTGGAATTATCTAGTTCCATCTTAAACCAATTAACTCAGAAAAGGAGTCCAGCCTTGGTTATTTTTTAAAAGTTCCTTGAGTGATCCTACTCTTGTTGTTTAGTCACTCAGTAGTTCCCAACTCTGTGACCTCATGGACTCCTCTAGCCCACCAGGCTCCTCTGTCCATGGGATTTCACAGGCAAGAATACTGCAGCAGGTTGCCATTTCTTCCTCCAGGAAATCCTCCCAATCCAGTAATCAAACCTGAGTACCCTACAGTGCAGTCAGATTCTTTACAGCTGAGCCACTGGGGAAGTCCAGCAAGTGCTACAGAAGCTTAGAAACCTGGGGATCGAACTCCTCTGGAGATGGGAGAGTGGACACGAGGAACTGGCAAAATCAGGGAAAGCTTCTCAGAAAAAATGATGCCTCATGTGGGATCTAGCCCCAAAATAAATAGTTAATCAGGAGAGGGCAAGGGAAATGTGCTGGCAGTCATGGCAGGGGAAAATTGTAGCTTAAAGCTCCTAAGGTAGGGGGAAAAACATAGAAGCATTCCAGAAACGGAGAGAAGGTGACTATAGATAGGGCCCGAATGGAGCAAGGGGAAGAGTTGCTCATAACATGATTAAGAGAGGCAGGTGATGCCAGTTCACACAGGACCATGCTGATGACATTAGGGTTTGAACTTCATCCTCAAAACAACATGAAATTACAGCAATTTTAAAGGAATGACAATCTTTTTGCAAGCTGACCTAAATTTTTGCTAGCAACCATTCTGGGAAGAGTGCTCTATCCAGTATTTCAAGAAACTTGGAGGTAAAAATTTTTATAGAGGTGACAGGATCATAAAGTTATCATATCCTGATTACATCAATCATTAATAGTCTTCACTGAAATTACTGTACTTGAATTTCTTTTTTACTTAAGCAAGACTGGAATGTGATTGGGAGTGCTTCCTATGTGGAAAAAATTATGCTGGCTGGTCACCATAATTGTGTAAGAACATCTGCCACTTTACATATTTCACTGGAAATTAAAAAATTAACATTGTTTTATTAGTCACTTTTCCTTCTCCAATGCATGAAAAGTGAAAAGTGAAAGTGAAGTCGCTCAGTTGTGTCCGATTCTTAGCGACACCATGGACTGTAGCCTACGAGGTTCCTCCGTCCATGGGATTCTCCAGGCAAGAGTACTGGAGTGGGTTGCCATTGCCTTCTCCAATTAGTCACTTTACCATGCGTAATTAACTAGATGCCCTATTTACGATTATTTACAGTTCTGTCTGGCCAGAAAGCATCTTCCATCTTCTGTGAAATGCTCCTATCATCTTGGTGGGAGGACTACCAATGATAAACTTCAGTCCCCTCAGCCCAGAAGTATGTGACCTAGACTGGATCCCTCACTATATTCACCCCTTCCTGGCTCTCCTGACTGATCCCAAGGATAAGCCAATCCACTAGATTTTGAACACTAAAGCTTAGAGAAAAGTGCCTTTCCCCCCTTAATGTGAATGCTCTAAGGGTCTGACCCTCAAGCAACTGATGGTCAAACTTGATACCTGTGGAGAAGCCCAAGAAAAAGAACAGATCTTGACAGAAAATAGAGACAGGCATTAATGAAAGGCAGGGGCTGTACTGCTGCATTTTTAATACCATCTAGTCAAGTCTCTGAGACCAGTTTGCACTCCAAACTTTCTGGATTTTGTTACTTCTTTTCTCTGTTGCTTAAGCTCCTCTGGTTTCTGTCACTTGTAACTGAGAGATAACAAACATCCAATGCTACAGAATAAGGAACGAACTGGCTTTCAGTGGATGATATGAATATCATTATGTACTAGGGTTAAGTATTACTTCTCTCCAACACAAGAAAAGCAGCAAGCAGGAAAGAAGTAAGCTGTATTCCTAAGAATTTTACAATCTTTGCAAGGATAAGATATATTATTATTCAATAAGAGATTAGATGCAAAGTCTGTAAACATTTTAAACTAGAACTATTAAGACGAGAACAGAGAAGAATTGAGGTGTATTTAAAAGGACAATGAACTGAGAACAAGAAGACCAAGGTGCACTAGGAATACCATTTATTCTTAGTAAGCTACTATTTCTTCATCTTAAAAGTGGGAAAGCTCTACATTATTTCTAAGGTTGCCTAGTGTTGAAATTACTGAATCATTTCAAGGATATAAAAGCATACTCTTCATTCACATTATTCCATATAAAAGAAAAAAGTATAAAATCATTTTTAACCTAACCTAAATTCTACTTTTTTTTTTATTTGAATCTCCTAAAACATGAAATTCTCAAGGATTATTATCACAAGCAATGATCCCCCAAATCAAAAAAAGTGAACCAACCACAAAAGAAGACATTCAATAGAATGAATACCTGCCATAAACTGAATGATCTCTTAAAAGTAGAAATTTAACATTTCTTTCTTGAGACTACTAGAGCGCATTTTGTCTTCAGAAAATTTCTAATTTAGTAGTCTCCAATACCATAAAGCGGAGAAGGCAATGGCACCCCACTCCAGTACTCCTGCCTGGACAATCCCATGGATGGAGGAGCCTGGAAAGCTGCAGTCCATGGGGTCGCTTAGGGTCAGACACGACTGAGCGACTTCACTTTCCCTTTTCACTTTCATGCATTGGAGAAGGAAATGGCAACCCACTCCAGTGTTCTTGCCTGGAGAATCCCAGGGATGGGGGAGCCTGGTGGGCTGCCGTCGGGTCGCGCAGAGTCGGACACGACTGAAGTGACTTAGCAGCAGCAATACCATAAAGAATTTTAAACTAGGAATAGATGGGGGAAAACTCAATACAAACGTTAGGGAGGGAAGATGTAAGATGGGATAAAAAGAACCCCGAGTTAGAAATCAGGAGACCAAGTTATAAAGAATCCCCATATTAATTTCCCTCCAAAGGGCAAGTTTTTTGACTGAAGTTTTCAGATTCAAATGAGCTAGTTTCGTGCCATTTTACTCTGATGATCACGGCTTGCCTCAAGAACACCAAAAATCAAATCAAATCAAAACAAACCAACTGCTTCTGGAAACTTGTTGAAGGCACACTTCCAAGTTCAGGCCCCACATCAATTCCACACGTGGGCTCATGTGTCCCACAAGTCAATCGATGACACCAAAGATTACCCCTCAAAATGAGATTAAAAACATACCCTTGCATTGCTTTGGCAATAAAAGGGTTACCTTACTTCAAGTAAGTCCTCGACGCCGAATCTGGGGAAGAAAGGACTGAAGTAAGTAGACCAGACCCGGCCCCGGCGTTTTCGGAGGGGAAGAGGAACTCCCGGAGCCATGGTCGGGGCAGACGGCCCCGGAGCGAGAGACTCCGCCCCGGGGTCCCGAGACGCCCTCAGGAGGCAACAGGGGTACCAGTAGGTGAAAGCTCCGACGGCTGGGGCCTGGGGTCCGCCCCTCGGCGAAGAGCCACTGAGGCCTGTGCGTGTTAGTCACTGACAGACTCACCTCGGCGTCTTCTTTGCACTGTGGGAGCGAGGGGAACTCCAGCTTCACGTCCTCCATGGTCCTGGCCCGCGGGTTTGTGGGTGGGGCCGGGTAGGAGTGGGAGTTACCCGCCGGCCGACCCTCGGGCAGGCAGTGGCGGTGAAAGGAAAGGTAGACCGGAGGACTGACCGGGAGGCAGCGGGCTTACAACTAACACACGCAGACTATAGGGTCCCGGCGACTCCGGCAACAGCGGCCGCGACAGCCGGGAAGAAGGTTGGGCGGCTCGTATCCGGCCGCCATGCTGCTGCCGTCTTCCTCCCCCCCGTGCTTCCGCGCCCCTCAGGCCGCCCAGGCTCTGGCACCAACACGAGCCCTACAACCGTCTACCCTCCTTCCCCCTCCCGCCGTCCCCCCGCCGCCCCAGCCAATCCCAGCCTACGCTTGCCTTCGGCCCGCCCCCGCTGCAGCCGCCAGGTGTCAGCGCGCCGCCGCCCCGCCCCTTCGCGAGCGCGCAGACGCGGGGGGGCGGGGCCCCGGAGGCGCCCGGGCGGGAGCTTGCCGGGTGCGGAGGAGGTGGGGCTGCCGCAGGAGGGAGAAGGAAGGACTGTCCTGGGAAAGGCAGTGGGATAATCTGAAACGACAATGCCCTTTCTGGAATCAACGCAAATCCCTACTTTGGTGTAAGAACCGGGAAGACATCCTAGCCACCATAAACTGGCATACGAAAGGAAACTATAGTTTTCTCCTCTATTGAGAATCCTGCGCAATCTGTGGTGAGGTTATAACCAAAAAAGAGTAATGAAGAGTTCACCTGAAAATTATGTAATGCTACACAGAGAATGAAACACTATCACTTTTAAGCAAATCGAAACGGTGTACTTTTAACAATACTTGGGAATACGACAATTGGAAAATATCAAGAAAAAATCTTAAAGAAAAATTGATAGCGCACTAATTTGTACATAATACAGAAGGTCTCTTTAATTTTAAGATTAGACTTCAACGTTTTAGTAAACTATAAACTACATGGCTTTCGATATCTTTTTAAAAGGAGTTTGAATCAGTTAATACTATATTGTTTATAAAGTTCAGGTATATAACACTTTCTCTGGGCCTAGGGAGATAATGGTATCTTTTTTGTTTTTTAAACAGATGAAAATTAAGAAAATTAGTGGAAGAACCCACACTTAAAACATTCAAGATTTGTACACCAAACTTACTCTTTTAAAAACTCCACCCCCCCCACTAAAGTAAAAAAGTGAGAAAATCATTCAATAACTGAACTGCGAATTACAATGGAAAGAATAAAAAGAGCACATTGATATTTGACCGAAACCTGACATCCTATTACTTTTTATAGTCATATTTATGAAACACGCTAAATATATAGAGAAATAGAACTGTTTAATTTTGAATATTAAATGGCTAGTTTGAGGGCTCCATTTTCTTTATCACTATCTATAAACAGTTCTCTTTTAGTTATAAAAAGGTACATATTACTCTGCTAGCAAGTTTTTTATTAGAAGAATGATTTTATACTTACCTGAGTCATACTCACTTCTTCAGTGTTTACTAAACTGAAGACAGTTTCTTTTTTTTAACTGCACCTTTAATAACATAATCTTAATTGATGCCCAATGATGATTTCCTATTGTAATTTGTTAAAGCTTTAATTGCCACATAATATGAGAAAGAATTGTGTATAGGTAACAGAACTTTTGTTTTGAACACTTCTGACATCAACATCCCCTACATCAGACACTCTGAGCCTGGTATCCATAGATACCTATGGAGTCCATGGGTGAGCTTGGGAAATAATACATCTTGTAAGTTTTAATATATGCAAAATTGTGTGTACCTATGTGTAAATTTTTCTGAGAAGAGTGTACAAACCTCCTCAAAAGGAAATTATCATCTTACAAAAATCAAGAAAACCAAGTCACATTTAATAGCAAACATTACTTTTAATCATAATCTTAAAAAAAAGGTATGGATGTGCATGTACTATATCAATCAACTATCATACAGCCTAATCATAGTAGGCAAAGAAATAAATACTTTCTGGAAGGAGGGATATACAGATATAGACTCTCTCTCTCTCACACACACATACACACCTATGTTACATGTAATAAAATGGTCTTGAACACTGAGTGTAGGTACTGTTTTAAAGTTCAAAAATCTACAATCTAAATACAACTTCATCTTGGTTATTAGTTTATTATACTTACTAAAGAACCTAATAGACCATTGTAAATGTAGTCTTATAAAAGACAAGAATATTTGTAGAACTAAATTAAACAGATTTTATTAAACTTTTTAGGATGAGGAAAACAAGTGATATAAAATAAGTCATAAGAAATGCTCCCTGGTACTACTATGTCAAACCATTTTCAAGGTTTTACAAAATACTCACACAGCAAATACAAAAAGCTTCAACATACTCTTCTGACTTCTGCTGCAATAAATGCAACATTAACAAACATACAAATTTCCTCTGTACTTCTTAAAAGCAGAATTACTGAATTACTAATTTTTACAATGTTATTCATACACATTTTTATTCATATGCTATTAATGAGATCATTGCCAATACATTATTTTCCTTAACTTTTTTAAAATTAAGCCAGTAGATGTCATGCAGCCATCAAAAACCTTACAGTAAATTAAACAGGTTTGTAGTCCAATTTAGACTCTAGCTTCTTAGAATCAGCCACTTTCCTGACTGCTTTCATGAAGTCTTCCTGTACTACAAAATCATGATCGGCACGAATTGCAAACATACCTGTGGAGAATAAAACAACATGACTGCTATATTTAATATGTGATTATTTATTATAAAATAATGAAGCTATATTTAATATGTGATTATTTATTATAAAATAACGAAGAAGGGTAAGTGAAATGGGTGAAGGTGGTCAAAAGGTACAAACTTCCACTTAAAAAAGTAAGTCCTGGAGATGTACAGCATGGTAACTATACTTATTAACACTGCATTTTATATTTGAAAGTTGCTAACAGTAGATCATAAGAAAAATATTTTTATATGTGTGATGACAGAATGTTAACTAGACTTTCTGTGGTGGTCATTCATAATATATACAAATAATCATTATGTTGTACACATGAGACTAAATGTCAATTTAGTTTATGTATCAATTAAACCTATATCTCAATTTAAAAACCTTTAAAAGAAAAGTAAATAATGTAATATTATTCTATGGAATAAATGTGAAGGAACCCAGAGGTACTACTTCTCAGCAAGCAGTTCCAATTTGTTAAAAACCACTATCATTGTTCAACTAATTTCCATAGCTATAGTGAGCATTATTTTCCAAACCAAAAATTAGGAAACAATGAGAAAATTATCTGGATACTTAACTCCAGCTCACATAGTCCCTGTATCCAATGGCATCTTGAAAAAACAAAAGTGAAAGTAAAAGAGAAGTCACTCAGTCGTGTCCGACTCTTTGCAACCCCATGGACTGTAGCCTACCAGGCTCCTCCGTCCATGGGATTCTCCAGGCAAGAGTACTGGAGTGGGGTGCCATTTCCTTCTTCAGGGGATCTTCCCAACCCAGGGATAGAACCCAGGTCTCCTGCATTGCAGACAGATGCTTTACCGTCTGAGTCACCAGTCAGCCAGTGAACAAAACCCAACTATCAACAATACATACATACACATTTTAGGCAGCTCTTTCCTAACTCTACATGCAGCAATCCCCTGGAAGGAGGAAGCACATGTATGGTTTGCTGCTGCTACTAAGTCGAGTCAGTCGTGTCCGACTGTGCGACCCCAAAGACGGCAGCCCACCAGGCTCCTCTATCCCTGGGATTCTCTAGGCAAGAACACTGGAGTGGGTTGCCATTTCCTTCTCCAATGCATGAAAGTGAAAAGTAAAAGGGAAGTAGCTCAGTCGTGTCCGACTCTTTGTGACCCCGTGGACTGCAGCCTACCAGGCTCCTCTGTCCATGGGATTTTCCAGGCAAGAGTACTGGAGTGGGTTGCCATTGCCTTCTCCCATCTATGGTTTGGGAAAACACAAAACAACTCCAGTAAGTTTGATATCTTTTCCTTGTTAATAATCAAAAACTTAGAGAATAAGAATTAAAGTCAATAGTGGGCTTTAACAAAAGCCAATGGCATATTCATATAAGAGAATTTACCTTTTTCATGTACAAATTGATAATATGACTTTCACAATTCAAATACCACAATTCAATTTTTGCTTTCAAATTTTGACACGTTACTTGTCAAATACTACTTGACAAGGAGGTAAAGATTTGTATGTGTTTTTAAAAAACGTTAATTGTGTCATAGATGTAGGTCCCAGATTTTTAGACAAACCTAATTTCATAATAAGTTAAAACTGGTAAAATAATCTACTAAATAAATGAATCCTACTACTATTTTCACTGAGAATCTGCTTATACTGAATTTTCACTAACATTAAATGACTGGATTGCAATAGAAAATTTCAAGGGTTGCTTCCTGTCTTCCCTTTTAAGATTTCTATATAAGAAATCTTGGCAATAGTTATTCTGTGCTATCCTCAGAAATTAGGTGAATGGAAATGACTAGTTTTTTTAATAGTGAAGTTTTAAAACCTGTTTAGAAGGCTGTAATTTAATTAGGCAAGCTATTTTTCCAAACCCTGTGCATATTACTGTTTCCAAATAATTTTTAGTGAATGAGTGAATCTGAGATACATTCTCAAAAAGAAAGATAATCTCAGGATCTGAATGGAAAAAGACAACTATAATTGAATTAAATATATTTTAACTCACAGAAAGATATGTTAACAAAAAAAATTTGAAGCTGAATAAAAAGAAAACCAAAGAAATTCAGTTTGTCTCCATATGAGAAGCATAAAAAGCTTAAATTTTAATCCACACACAAGTTACAGTTCTTTATTGGGAAATAGCTAAAAATAAACTTTAAAAAATGTGGGGGAAAGAATATAACTTAATGGTATCAGCTTTTAAGATTATGATACTGCTTTTGTTTGGATTTCAGTTTCACCAAAATAATCTTCCAATAATTTGGTCCAATGTAGATTCTGAAAGGAGAATGAATCATAATTTAAGTTGTGGGCTTCCCTGGTGGCTCAGTTGGTAAAGTATCTGCCTGCAATGTGGGAGACTCAGGTTCGATCCCTATGTTGGGAAGATACCCTGGAGAAGGAAATGGCAACCCACTCTAGTACTCTGGCCTGGAAAATTCCATAGACAGAGGAGCCTGGTAGGCTAGAGTCCATGGGGTTCCAAAGAGTCTGACATGACTGAGCGACTTCACTTTTGGTTTGCTTTTAGTGTAGGTTACTGAGTTTACCTCAATATTTTGGCTTATTAGTAAGTCTTTGTGAGCATGATTAACTGTGACTTCTACTCAGAGTTTCTGGACCTGCAGATTTTGATCTAGATACTGATTCACAGTATACCCGAAGATACTCCTATGGAGAAGCATGTCTGAGCAGCCTCTTTAAACACTGGTGAATTTACAAGAAACGTAAAAATAAGGCTAAAGGTAAAATGAAAACAAGAGGAAATCACATATTGTAATACTTAAAAACTGTTCATATGCAACCTATGAAAGTCTAAAATATACTGTAGATATTAATTTTAATTAAAAATTTTGTGTGGAGGACAAATCTAAGTGACTCTATAGGGTTTTAAAGCCACTTGGTACCAGAAATAAAAATCACACAATTCACAGAGAAAATCATACTAAAAAACTACTACATTTCCACAAACTGCATGAACACAAAACTCATAAATCCAGCTTTGAAACTGAACTACTGGCTGACCAGTGTCAGAAGGCCTGTCAACCATTTTGCAGTGGATGGAGTGACCCCCAGTGCTGGCCCGGCTGAGTTTCTGCAGGCGTGGCAGTTCTGAACGGTCTCAGACTTACTCCAGGGGGACAGCATGCTATCACATGCATGTTTTTCCATACCCTACCCAGAGGCATCTGTAAGTGCCAAGAAGTTAACCTTCCCAAGGGGATCTCATCCCATGGAGGAATAGAGGATAAGAGCTGGTAAATAAATGCTCTGGTCTCCCATATTTCAGCCAGACAATCCTGGAAAGAATTCTGTATGTTTCTCTGAAGCTTCATCAGAATCAAACACCTCCTGCCTACAACAGTTACTTTAGCGATGTACCCTTGTAACAGCCTTCCCTCTTCGCATCTCACTTGCCCTGTTCTCTCCTACTTCTTGGAATCAATTCCCAGAAAATAACAAGCACTCAAAACCTTGCAAAGTCCAGGCTCTGCATCTGGACAAACACAAGCACATTTTTAGTAAATTAAACAAATCAAAATCAAGAGTAAAAACTGTACTTTAAAGCCTTACCTGCTTCAGTACAAACATTTCTTAGGTCTGCTCCATTAAAGCCATCTGAAAGCTTCACAATTGCTTCATAATCTGTTTAAGAAAAATACTGGAAATTAGTTGTAAAAAAAAAATAGTTACAGTAGACCTTTACTTGATTTATGACCATATAGAAAATTTAACTTAAGAGCTTGCTTTGAAATAAGTCAGCTAGGCAACATCTGTGTCAATATTCCACAATATCAACAACTAAAAGCAATACTTCTGTTAAGTAAACCAGCACCAAGCAGAAATAAACGTACTTCTAAAACTCTAAAACCAAGAAACAATCAAGATCTGAAAGCATCTTAACCTGTTTGTACACAGAGACACAATTAAACACATGTGAACTTCACGTATCTGTCAAGTTATGACTCTAAAACTGTAACCAAGTATCTAATTTGAACAAATTCAGAACATTCAAAACCAACTGTAACCACAATGGAATTGAATCATTAAAATAAATACAAACTACACCAAAAATAAGTCATCAGACATCATTTTACCACACACAATTTTAAATGCTAGCATGACTATTGGCTACATTTTCTGGTTTCTGTGAAAGCTACAAGTGGTGAGATCTATGATATCAGTAATAGCTACATGACCTTTCTGTCCATATGAGACTTGAAGAGCTGCTGATTAGGGTAAGCAATTATAGACTTGATGAAGGATAGGAAGAAAAGAGGCAACAAAGGCTACTACAATGTGAAAATCTGTGATAAGACATCCTTGTCAGGCAATCTAGAATATGTGAATCTCTATTTGAAATCACATAGACAATTCATCAATTAGTCTTCACTTATCTCTCTCTCCTAGATCATTATCATCAGCAAAAAAAAAAAAAAAAAAAGTGTTGTAAATTCCTCCATCTTAAAGAAAACTCCCCCAGTTCCTATTCTCCATTTCTGCTGCACCTCCGTGTCTTCTCCCCTTTGCTAAAGAAGTCCTAAAAGAAGTGTCTAAACTCAATGCCTCATGTCCTCATCTCTCTGACATCCATCTGCATAAGGCTCTCACTCCAATTTCTTTTCTTGAGATCACCAATGATCCTCACCTAGTAAATCAATCTCAGAACTCTTCTTATCAGGCCCACTGTCAGCATTTGACAGGAAATTAGTCCCTCCTTAAAATAATTTCTTCATTTATCTTCCAGGATACCACCAGCTCCTGGTTAATTCCTACCTCTGTGACTATCCTTTCTCAGTCTCCTTTGATGGTTTTTCCTCTCAACTTCTTAATGCTGCAATTAGCTCAGTTTTTAAAACACTTCTCTATCCATGGTCACTTCCTTAGAACCATTTTTATGCTGACATTACCCATATTTCTGGCTCCAGCACAGACCTCTCCAATGAACTACTGATGCTCCAAGAATTACTAATCAACATCTTTATTTGGCTATCTAACTGGCATCTCAGATTAAATACTGCCAGAATAAAATTCTTCATTCTCCCTCTAAAACTTAATCTTTCCCGTCTTACCTCAAATTTAATTGATGGCAATTCCATTTGTCCAGTTGCATGAATCAAAAACCTATGTCATTCCTGGTTCTTCTCTTTAGCTCACACTCTACATCTGATTCATTAGCAAGTCCTATGACCTCTATCTTAAAAATATGTCCAGAATCACATTAGTACAAAAGCTGCTGCTGCCTCCTTAAACCAAGCCACCATCATCTTTTGCCTGCATTACTGAAATAACGTTATTGATCCTCTTGTTTATATCCTTGTCCCTCTAGTTGTAGCCAGAATGATCTTAATTAAGGTAAGTGAAATTTGAAAAATTTACAAATACTATAATGCCTGGAATTTAAAAAGCCAAAGGGAAATTAAGAGGTAGAAGAGATTACAGATGAAACAAGATTGGCCAAGAGTTAATTACTGAAGCTGGGGATTTAATACTTGATAAGATTATACTCATCTCTACTTTTATGTATTTCTAATTTTCTGCAACAGAAGGTTAAATAATAAAAAGGTCATTTTATTCCTCTGCTCACAATCCTCCAATGGTATCCATACCACTAAAAACAAAAGCCAGAGTTCCTACTCAGTGGCCTCAGTAAGGCTTTACACAACCTGATTCCCATTACTTCTATGATTTATTTCACTTGCTGCTGCTGCAAAGTCACTTCAGTTGTGTCTAACTCTTTGCAACCCTAAGGACTGTAGCCCCCCAGGCTCCTCTGTCCATGGGATTTCCCAGGCAAGAACACTGGAGTGCGTTGCCATGCCCTTCTCCAGGGGAATCTCCGCAACCCAGGGATCAAACCCACCTCTCCTGCATAGTAGGCAGATTCTTACTGCTGAGCCACCAGGGAAGCCCACTTCACTTGCTACTGTCCCACTGACTCTGCCACAGACACTCTGATCTCAATGCTGGCCCAGGAATGCATCTACTTCAAGGTCTTCTTACTTGATGATCCTTCTGCATGATCTTTCCCCAAATATTCTTCTAGGTCACTACTTAAAAATCACTTTGGTAAGGCCTTCCCTATGCTTCCCCCTCCCTACCTCCATTCAAAACTGTATACATGTTCATACCTGCTCCTGACATTACCTATTCCCCTTTTCTTGCTTTATTTTTCTCCATACTACTTATCATCATCCAGTAACTATTTATTAGGCAAGTCAAGATGGCAGAGTAGAAGGACGTACGCTCATCTTCTGCAAGAACTCCAAATTACAACTCACTGCTGAACAACTGTTGACAGGAGAATGCTGGTTTCCACCAAAAAGACACCCCACGTCCAAGGGCAAAGGAGAAGCCCCAGCAAGACGGTAGGAGGGGCAAAACTGCGTTTAGAATCAAATCGCATACAACCAGAGACGCTTGGAGGGCTCAAACATACCTTGTGTGCACCAGGACCCAGAGACCCCACAGAGATTGAGCCAGAACAGTGTCTGTGCGTCTCCTGTGGAGGTACAGGTCAGCAGTGGCCTGCCACAGAGACAGGGGCTCTGAGTGCAGCAGATCTGGGTATGACATAAGCCTTCTTGGAGGAGGTCACCATTAACCCCACTATAAAGCCGCCAGAACTTACACACAACTGGGGAAACAGACTCTTGGAGGGCACAAACAAAACCTTGTGCGCACCAGGACCCAGGACAAAGGAGCAGTGACCCAACAAGAAACTGCCCCAGACTTGCCCACGAGTGTCCAGGAGTCTCTGGCAGAGGCATGGGTCAGCGGTGGCTGCTGTGGGGTCGGGGACACTGAGTGCAGCAGAGCGTGCACAGGACCTTTTGAAGGAGGTCACCACCACCTTTATTACCTCCACCATAGTGTGGCCAGCCAGCAGGGAGGGAACACAGCCCATCAACAGAAAATTGGATTAAAGATTTACTGAGCATTGTCCCAGGGCTTGTTCCACCCATCAGAACAAGAACCAGTTTCCCCATCAGTCAGTCTCTGCCATCAGGAAGTTTCCATAAGCCTTTGTCCTTATCCAGCAGAGCACAACAGAATGAAAACCACAATCACAGAAAACTAATCAAACTGATCTGGACCACAGCCTTGTCTAAATCAAAGAACTATGACACATGAGTGTACCGGCCACCTAAGATGGACGGGTCATGGTGGAGAGTTCTGACAAAACATGGTCCACTGGAGAAGGGAACCCCATGAACAGTATGAAAAGGCAAAAGGATAGGACACTGAAAGATGAACTCCCCAGGTCGGTAGGTACCCAATATGCTACTGGAGATCAGTGGAGAAATAACTCCAGAAAGAATGAAGAGACGGAGCCAAAACAAAAACAACACACCCAGTTGTGGATGTGATTGATGATGGAAGTCAAGTCTGAAAGTGTAAAGAGCAATACTGCATAGGAACCTGGAATGTTAGGTCTACGAATCAAGGCAAATTGGAAGTGGTCAAACAGGAGATGGCAAAAGTGAATATCAACATTTTAGGAATCAGTGATCTAAAATGGACTGGAATGGGTGAATTTAACTCAGATGACCATTATATCTACTGCTGTGGGCAGGAATCCCTTAGAAGAAATGGAGTAGCCCTCATGGTCAACCAAAAAGTGCAAAATGCAGTACTTGGGTGCAATCTCAAAGACGACAGAATGATCTCTTTTATCACAGTAATTCAAGTCTCTGCCCCGACCAATGCTGCTGAAGAAGCTGAAGTTGACCGGTTCTATGAAGACCTATAAGACCTTCTAGAACTAACATCAAAAAAGATGTCCTTTTCATTTTAGGGGACTGAAAAGCAAAAGTAGGAAGTCAAGAGATACCTGGAATAATAGGCTAATTTGGCTTTGGAGTACAAAATGAAGCAGGTCAAAGGCTAACAGAGTTTTGCCAAGAGAAAACACTGGTCTTAGAAAACACCCTCTTTCAAAAACACAAGAGAAGACTTTACACATGGACATCACCAGATGGTCAATACCAAAATCAGATTGATTATATTCTTTGCAGCAAAAGATGGAGAAGCTCTATACAGTCGGCAAAAACAAGACCAGGAGCTGACTGTGGCCCAGGTCATGAACTGCTTATTGCCAAATTCAGACTTAAATTGAAGAAAGTAGAGAAAAACACCAGGCCATTCAGGTATGATCTAAATCAAATCCCTTACAAATATACAGTGGAAGTGACAAATAGATTTAAGGGATTATATCTGATAGAGTACCTGAAGAACTATGGACGGAGGTTCGTGACATTGTACAGGAGGCAGAGATCAGGACCATCCCCAAGAAAAAGAAATGCAAAAAGGCAAAATGGTTGTCTCAGGAGGCCTTACAAATAGCTGAGAAAAGAAGAAAAGCTAAAGGCAAAGGAGAAAAGGAAAGATACACCCATTTGAATCCAGAGTTCCAAAGAAAAGCAAGGAGAGATAAGAAAGGCTTCTTCAGTGATCAATGCAAAGAAATAGAGGAAAACAATACAATCAGAAATACTAGAGATCTCTTCAAGAAAATTAGATACCAAGAGAACATTTTCATGCAAAGATGAGCACAATAAAGGACAGAAATGGTATGGAACTAACAGAAGCAAAAGATACTAAGAGGAGGAGGCAAGAATACACAGAAGAACTATACAAAAAAGACCTTCATGACCCAGATAACCATGATGGTGTGATCACTCACTTAGAGCCAGACATCCTAGAATGCAAAGTCAAGTGGGCCTTAGAAAGCATCACTATGAACAAAGCTAGTGGAGGTGATGGAATTCCAGTTGAGCTATTTCAAATCCTAAAAGATGATGCTGTGAAAGTGCTGCACTCAATATGCCAGCAAATTTGGAAAACTCAGCAGTGACCACAGGACTGGAAAAGATCAGTTTTCATTCCAGTCCCAAAGAAAGGCAATGCCAAAGAATGTTCAAACTACTGCACAATTGCATTCATCTCACACACTAGTAAAATAATGCTCAAAATTTCCCAAGCCAGGCTTCAACAGTACGTGACCCAAGAACTTCCAGATGTTCAAGCTGGATTTAGAAAAGGTAGAAGAACCAGAGATCAAATTGCTAACATCCGCTGGATCATCGAGAAAGCAACAGAGTTCCAGAAAGACATCTACTTCTGCTTTATTGGCTATGCCAAAGCCTTTGACTCTGTGGATCACAACAAAATGTAGAAAATTCTGAAAGAGATGGGAATACCAGACCACTTGACCTGCCTCCTGAGAAATCTGTATGCAGGTCAAGAAGCAACAGTTAGAACTGGACATGGAACAACAGACTGCTTCCAAATCAGGAAAGGACGTCAAGGCTGTATATTGTCACTGTGCTTATTTAACTTATATGCAGAGTGCATCATGTGAAATGCTGGGCTGGATGAAGCACAAGCTGGAATCAAGACTGCTGGGAGAAATATCAATAACCTCAGATATGCAGATGGCACCACCCTTATGGCAGAAAGCAAAGAAAAACTAAAGAGCCTCTTGATGAAAGTGAAAGAGCAGAGTGAAAACGTTGGCTTAAAACTCAACAATCAGAAAAGTAAAATTATGGCATCCAATCCCATCACTTCATGGCAAATGGATGTGCGAACAGTGGAAACAGTGACAGACTTTATTTTTTTGGGCTCCAAAATCACTGCAGATGGTGACTGCAGCCATGAAATTAAGACACTTGCTCCTTGGAAGAAAAGCTATGACCAGCCTAAACAGCCTGTTAAAAAGCAGAGACATTACTTTACCAACAAAGGTCCGTCTAGTCAAGGCTATGATTTTTCCAGTAGTCATGTATGGATGTGAGAGTTGGACTATAAAGAAAGCTGAGTGCCGAAGAATTGATGCTTTTCAACTGTGGTGTTGGAGAAGACTCGAGAGTCCCTTGGACTGCACGGAGATCCAACCAGTCTATCCTAAAGGAAATCAGTCCTGAATATTCATTTGAAGGACTGAAGCTAAAGCTGACACTCCAATACTTTGGCCTCCTTATGCGAAGAACTGACTCATTGGAAAAGACCCTGATGCTGGGAAAAATTGAAGGCGGGAGGAGAAGGGGATGACAGAGGATGAGATGCTTAGATGGCTTCACTGACTTGATGGACATGAGTTTGAGTAAGCTCCAGGAGTTGGTGATAGACAGGGAAGCCTGGTGTGCTACAGTCCATGGGCTCGCAAGGAGTCAGACATGACTGATCAACTGAACTGAACTGAACATACTAGACTGCTGACTCTGAAGAACACAAAGGGTATACGCATTAGCTCTCTGCATAATCGAAAATCTGTGCATGACTTATAGTCAGCCTTCCATATCCCTGATTCTGCATCTGTTTATTCAACCAAAGCCAGTCAGGTAGTACTACAGCATTTGCTAGAGAAAAAGATCCCCATATAAGCCGATCCACACAGTTCAATCCCACGTTGCTCAAGAGTCAACTGAATATTTTACTCACTTCACCTGTCTCTCCTGACAAGTCATATGATGGCAGGAACGTGTCTGTTTTGTTCATTGCTATATCCTAGGCACTTAGAACAACTCAGCATAGAGCAGATGCTCAATAACTATTAGCTGAATTCAAGACCACCGTGTTTCCTGAATCTAAAACTCAATTTGGTAGACTATCGGTAATATCCAGTAGTATTTTGCTTCACGGTTACGAAATGTGAATATATAAAAAATAAGTTATTTCCTTACCTATTTCACCATGCTTTGTAATGGGACCTGCATGGATTTTCAATATATCTAACCTTGCTTGTTCGTTTGGTAAATCAATATCTGAAAATCAGAAAATTATAAAAAATTATATTACAGTCAGGTTTTTTCTTTGTTAAATAGAGTAGGGGGTGAGGAGGAGGTTTGGGATAGAGAATAGACATAGACGAAGAGAAATGGACAACAGGCAAAGAAATTTAACTCACGTATTTTTCTATCTAATCTGCCTGGACGAAGCAAAGCAGGATCCAGTGTATCTGGTCTGTTAGTAGCCATGATCATTTTAACTCTATGCAGAGTATCAAATCCATCCATTTGATTCAGTAGCTAAGAATGTATTTGTGAATATAAATCAAAGATACATTTTATAAAATATCCCAACCATTAAAAAACTCAAGACAGAACTTTTATATGCCTAAAGCCATGAAATGTATTGCTTACAGATAGATATATGAGGTACAGAATGATCATTTGATGGAATATTTTTTTCTTACATAAAGGGATATATCTTTCATGCTACAAGTTCCAAGATAGATTATTTAACTATATACCTTTCTACAGCTTTCAGACTAGGTCTAATAAATCTGAAGGCATCCATCTAATCAAAAATTATGAAACTAAACTATGTGGCTCTGATTTCCAATGTTCGAATTTTTTGATAGAATTAATTTTAAAGTAAAAATAGTAACTAACGTTTCAAGTGCTTATGGTATGCCAGATATAAAATTTACATTAGTATAACTGGACACAATGATTTTCTACAAATCTGATAATAAATCCATTAAATATCTTTTCAAATAATTCTATTATACATAGAAATACTGAGACACCTAATATATTTCCTTCGATTTCTAAAGTCTTCTTGAGTAAATGCTGGAAAAAACTGCATTCAATAACATCTTTAAAACAAAGCTAATCTAACAATATGTCTATTTCTTCATGTCAACATGTCTAACATTCCCAAAATGTTAGCTAATAACATATCAGCTACATGAATAAAACTAGCATGTGTTGCTTTAAAAATAATTCAATTTAAGGCTTCTAAAAGACTCTACAACTAATTTTGAACTACTGTGTATATTCTGAGCAGACCAGAAACATTTATAAAAAACAGTTTTCCAATATCCCCACTAAGACACAAACTGACAATGTATTACCTATGCTACCTATCTATTTACACAAGTTGGAAAATGTGTTTAAAATCTTGCCATCACTTTCACAGAACTTAAGAGTGGGAAAAAGCTTTAATAAACATTTCAATATCCCAGCATCCATCTTCAATAATCAAAACAATTTTAGCTTTCTTTCGTTGTCAACAATAGAGGAAAGTATTAGTAATTTTCAGAATAGCCTAAGACATAATCACAACTCATTTACTGTTATCAGTTTTAATATATTTGCCACTTGTAAAATATCTTTATAAAACTAATACAAGATCACATTCACAACATAAATACAATATACAATTTAAATATTAAATGGCCAGTCTGCTCAAAAAACAGAACAGTACAGCCAGCAATAAATCAAATGAAAATCTGTGGATATCCCTATTGTTTTCTAGGACTCATTTTCTTACTAGAGACTGTGCCAGAGAAAAGTGCTCATTCCTGGCAATATTTTCTAAGTTCATATGTAAGTGCATTCTTCATTTAAACCATTGTACATATTTTGACTTTCAAATATCCAATGTATACTTATTCATTTTATAAATACTGATTTTCTTCTAAACCACTTTTACCAAATATTACCTCCATTAAAGTTCTCTGAATCTCTCTATCAGCTGAAGTACCCTCAGAAAACCGGCGACCACCTGAAATAATGATATGGAAACTTATGTGTTACTCTTCCTCTTTAAGCATCATTTAAGAAAACAATATGAAAATGATAGTTCTAGGGTTTAAAGTATTAAGATGAAAATTAATTAACAAAAATTATACTGATAGAATTGATTTTGGTATGTTTCTCATTTTCTCAATGTTAAAGTTTATTTATTAAGATTGGTTAAACTTTAAGAATCAAAAAACAGTAACATTCATCTTGCTACTTCACAGAAGTTGCAATTAGAGGTGAAAAGAGATGGAAAATTTTCTTTTAGATTAAAAAAAGTTTTCCTAACACTTTCAAGTAAAGTTTAAAATAAATTTTAAAAACTGTTATTCTTACCAATAGCATCTATTTCATCCATAAAAATGATGCATGGCTGATGGTCCCTGGCATAATTAAACATTTCTCTGATCAAACGAGCACTTTCACCAATGTACTTGTCTACTATAGAACTAGATACAACCTGATTAAAGGAAAAACATTAAGGTAAACATAAGACAATTCAAATTTAATTTCAACAACTACACAAAGAATCTTCCCTTTACCTTTAAGAAATTGCAATCCAGCTGGCTAGCCACAGCTCGTGCCAAGAGTGTTTTTCCTGTACCTGGGAATAAAAAAAGAAGTAATTTTTGAAAAGTAATATAAATTTGAGGGAAAATAAGATAAATTTTCAAAAGCTTTTAAGAATGTAATCCTTTGAATAGTAAATTTTGCAAAAGGAGGCTAAGTCCTGAACAGAATTTCCATTTTATTCAAAATATCCTTTCTAATTTTATTTTAAGCCAACCAAATACATAACTAGAAATATACCAAACCCTACGTACTAACAAACTATGATGGAAACTTGCATATTAAAATCCATTAGTCTATACTGCACACTGAGTGGATCTTTACTTTGGTATGATATTGTAATAGTAAGTATTGGCTATTTGGAAACTACTGATTCAGTGGGTTATTAAAATCTTCCAAATACTGGCATTTTCCATTATACAATATTTAAAAAATCACATTTGCTAATACCATCACCAATCTCATCCTGTCCTGTATTAACACACTGGAAAAGTTGTCAAGCTCATAGTACCAGATATAAAGTTTTCAAAAATTTTCGTGTGAAAAGTTCCAATTTTATCAATGGTTACAGATGGGGTCAGTTGTTTAACATGATTGGCTAACTTCATTTTTTAAAAAATATTTGCAAGGTTACCAATAACCAGTCTGATAATTAATTGTAAATTTTTCTTTCAAGTAAAATGGCACTCTGTGAAAAGCAGCGAATTCAGCAGGCAACTGTATAACAGCACAAATGGTTTTCCTGGAGATATCTACCCTATTAAGAACGCAACAGAAGTACTTTATTTTCCATTTCCTCACAAAATACAAGACATTATTCAAGGATCAAAAGTTCATATTTTTACCAGTTAATCAAGGACATTTTAAAGTGAAACTGGCCTCTTTCCATACTGCACATGTTGAATGGCCACAAAGACAATGACTATTGTAACATTTTGTGCCACTGACTTAACTGATTCATGCTACATCATGAGCAGCCTTGTACCATCAACACAGATGTTAGCTGCCTTTTTCACTGTGTTGACATCTTAGTATTACAAGAGTAAGTTCTGACCTTGCAGATGCCCTGAAAGTATCTCTGGGATACCCATGGGTCTGTGAACCACATGGGAAAACTGGCTAGAATCACACAACATGTTAAGATATATACTTATGAAACGTAAGACTAAGCAAGCCTAATAAAATTATAGACACACATCTCCAGTTGCTTCCTTACTCTGAACAGAATGAAGGCTGAAATGGCAACATTAAATATTTCCATCTTATTGTTTTATTCATTGATTCATACTGAGACAGATGAAGCTTAATACCAACCTGGTGGTCCATATAACAAACAGCCTTTTGGAGGTATTATTCCTACACGCTGGAATAATTCTGGGTTTGTAAGAGGTAATTCTATTACCTGGAAAAGAAGTTACAGGTTCTTAAACAGTTAGTTAACATTTTAACATACTTTCAAATATTTTAAGTACAATATGAGCTATTACGTACATGCATAATTCATAAAAGATCTAGAATTCGGTGCTATACAAAACCATTTATATTAGAGGTCTTTTATCAGGCAGATGATATCTCTTAAATCTAAAGAGCTTAAAATATTTTAAAAATTAATTAAAAAGCATGTGGCAGAACTTCCCTGGTGGTCCAGTGCCTAAGACTCCACACTCCCAATGCAGAAGGCTGGGCTGGGGAATTAGATCTTGCATGCTACAATTAAGATGAGGACAGTCAAATAAATACATAAAAATACTCATTTTGTAAAAAAAGCATGTGGTAATTTATACTACTTATTTAACACACTTGTTAAAATAACCACACCCTTAACAGAAGTGATGGTTGCACAGGCATATAACCTGTCAAAACATACTTGAGCTGTACATTTAAAAACTTGTACATTTATAATTTCACTGAATATAACCTCTGCATCAACAAAAAAATTATACAAGAAATCAGTTAAGCAAAAAAATCCCAAAAAGATCCACACTATTTTGCATTTGAATACAACAAAAATAATGATAAAATTGCCACTGAAAGAAATGTTATTTAAATTTTCTTAGGTTGCCATTTGTCATAGTCTTAATAAAACCGTAAGTTCTGCTCTTAATGTTCTAATTCAGTTCAGTTGCTCAGTTGTGTCCGACTTTTTGCGACCCCATGGACTGCTGCATGCCAGGCTTCCCTGTCCATCAACAACTCCTGGAGCTTTCTTAAACTCATATCCATTGCTGCCTTTTCTAAATCCAGCTTGAACATCTGGAAGTTCTTGGGTCACGTACTGTTGAAGCCTGGCTTGGGAAATTTTGAGCATTATTTTACTAGTGTGTGAGATGAATGCAATTGTGCAGTAGTTTGAACATTCTTTGGCATTGCCTTTCTTTGGGATTGGAATGAAAACTGACCTTTTCCAGTCCTGTGGCCACTGCTGAGTTTTCCAAATTTGCTGGCATATTGAGTGCAGCACTTTCACGGCATCATCTTTTAGGATTTGAAATAGCTCAACTGGAATTCCATCACCTCCACTAGCTTTGTTCGTAGTGGTGCTTCCTAAGGCCCACTTGACTTTGCATTCTAGGATGTCTGGCTCTAAGTGAGTGATCACACCATCGTGGTTATCTGGGTCATGAAGGTCTTTTTTGTATAGTTCTTTCTTGTATTCTTGCCACCTCTTCTTAGTATCTTTTGCTTCTGTTAGGTCCATACCATTTCTGTCCTTTACTGTGCTCATCTTTGCATGAAATGTTCCTTGGTATCTCTATTTTTCTTGAAGAGATCTCTAGTCTTTCCCATTCTGTTGTTTTCCTCTATTTCTTCGCATTGATCACTGAGGAAGGCTTTCCCTTATCTCTCCTTGCTATTGAGCCACAGTCAGCTCAATGCCCTAAGACTGATTCAAAGAAAGCAAAGTGAGGGACCAAAAAGGTGAGGATTTGACTGTCCAATTTAAACTCTTCAGTCCGAGTAACTAGTTCAGTTCAGTCGCTCAGTTGTGTCCGACTCTTTGCAACCCTATGGACTGCAGCATGCCAGGCCTCCCTGTCCATCACCAACTCCTGGAGTTTACTCAAACTCATGCCCAATGAGTTGGTGATGCCATTCGACCATCTCATGCTCTGTCATCCCCTTCTCCTCCCGCCTTTAATCTTTCCCAGCATCAGGGTCTTTTCCAATGAGTTAGCTCTTCACATCAGGTGGCCAAAGTATTGAGAGTTTCAGCTTCAACATCAGTCCTTCCAATGAACATTCAGGACTCATTTCCTTTAGGATGGACTGGTTGGATCTCCTTACAGTCCAAGGGACTCTTGAGTCTTCTCCAACACCACAGTTCAAAAGCATCAATTCTTCAGCTCTCAGCCTTCTTCACAGTCCAACTCTCACATCCATACATGACTACTGGAAAAACCAGAGCCTTGACTAGATGGACCTTTGTTGGCAAAGCAATGTCTCTGTTTTTTAATAGGCTGTCTAGGTCGGTCATAACTTTTTTCCCAAGGAGCAAGTGTCTTCTAATTTCATGGCTGTGGTCACCATTTGCAGTGATTTTGGAGCCCCCGAAAATGAAGTCTGCCACTGTTTACCAGTAACTTGAGAGAGAAACTTTTTTGAGTAGTTTTGCACTTAAGGTATGATTGCTGCTGCTACTGCTGCTAAGTCACTTCAGTCGTGTCCGACTCTGTGTGACCCCATAGACGGCAGCCCACCAGGCTCCCCCGTCCCTGGGATTCTCCAGGCAAGAATTCTGGAGTGGGTTGCCATTTCCTCCTCCAATGCATGAAAGTGAGCCTACCAGGCTCCTCCGTCCATGGGATTTTTCAGGCAAGAGTACTGGAGTGGGGTGCCATTGCCTTCTCCAAGGTATGATTAAGACATACCAAAATTGTGGGCAATTAATATTCTCAACTGTCTGCAGATGGAAAGGGGGACTGCATGTTCATGGACTGTGTGTGTGTGTGTTTAATTAATATTCTCAACTGTCTACAGATGTCCATGGTGTGTGTGTGTGTAATTAATATTCTCAACTGTCTGCAGATGGAAAACGGATTGCATGTCTGTGGTGTGTGTGTATGTGTGTGTGTGAGAGAGAGGAGAAGACACAGAGAGAGATTCTGCTCCTATGGCTGATGCAGCAAACCACTGTAAAAGATTTCAGTGTTTCATGAAGCACCAGTTCTCTCTCTGCCCTTTCATTAACTACTAAGTGAAAATAACAGGCTTTTATTTATGCTTAAGCCAGTGCTTCCTCAAGTATGGTTAAAAAAAAAAATAAAAAAGCTTGGTTTCATAATCATCTGGAATGCTTGCTTATTTTTGCGTTTTAGGCCACACCATGAGGCACATAGGATTTCAGTTTCCCAACCAGGACCGGAACCCAGGGTCCCAGCACTGGGAGTACAGAGTCTTAACCACTGGACAGTAACGCAAGGCCCCCAGAATGCTTGTTTCAATGCTAATTCCTGTGGATTCTACCCCTAATCCGTTACATCAAAACCATGCAGAGAGCTTATGAATCTGTACCTTTAATAAGAGTTCGAGGAAATTTAAAGTGCTGAAATCAGATAATGTAAGCTTTTCTGACTAACCAAATTCATTCCTGAGTATCTCCATCCTAAATTAGGATGAAATCAATACGACAATTTAATCTGCTTAAAAGAGAAGTGTTAAGAAGCTATCTGTGCTGTGAAGCAAGGCAATCCTGATTTGATTCTTCACCTAAGAACTTAATTGTTTCTGTTATCCAGTCGCTAAGCTGTGCCCCATTCTTTACGACCCCATGGACAACAGCACACCATTTAAGCCATCCAAAGCCAGTCTTTTTCTTAAATGACAGTAAACAGTTTTAACAAAATAAAATATGTAAGACACAGATAACTTACTCTATTATAAGGATAACAGTATAACGAGGTTATGGGAAAAAACTACATTACACACACCATCCAAATGTGCTCCAACCCAAGTAAATTACAAGATAATCAAACTAACAGATGGCATGAGCATTGGATTATATCCATTATTCAATATATTCAGCATATGTCAATTATTCTTAGTTTTTTTCCCCTTGTCATAAAAAAAAAAAGGGTAAGATTTTTCTAACATCAAATTATCTCCAAATTACAAAAACCTGTAATTTTTATAGCTAGAGCTTCAGAGCTATTTTTCTCTCAGCAAAAATACTATTTATATAATATTCAGTAAATATTATTTGGACAAAGTAATTTTACATCCTCTCCCTTCCTTCAGGTATTTCTTTTTCATGGTCACTTATTTATTTTTGATACAAATGTACATGATGCGTCTTAACAGACAGCCCACCTACCACCACACAGGTAGGGCGTGGCCACTAGGACAGAGGTAGGGCAGGGAGAGGAGCTGGTAGCGCTGCCATCTGCCTCTCAGCCTCCCGACTGCCGCTCAGGCTCCAGAGACCCAGACACCACAGGCTCTGGCCTTCAGGCATTTTAAAACCAGTACTATTCCTTGGTAAGTTCAGAGAACAAAGCATACACTACCAACCTCTCTTAATTCCCGAATCTGTTCTGATAGCCCTCCAATCTCAGAATAAGAAACATTCCCAGGGTCCTCATGAGACATGTTGTAAACCAATGGATCCACTTCTCTTGGCAAATATCTGTAATGATAAAGTGTGTACTTTTCTTTTAAAAGATGTATTTTGTCTCAGCCTACAAAGAGTATAAATGATTTGCTTATACAAGAACGTGTAGGAGATCTTATAAAATCATGTTTAAACTAATCTGAAATTAATAAAAGCAGAAAAGTGGCAAAATATTCAGTGATCTCAGGAAGCATCTATTTTGGATAAAATCTTCCCTCCATGACAATAAAAGGTTAACTAAATAGTATAAGATACCTACCTCATGATAGTTAGTGTAGTCATATCCAAAGCAACTCTTGTTCCTGGCTTCAGCTTACTTTTGTCAAGCTAATTTTATAAAACAGAAAGTGTCACATAAACACTTGAAAGGGGGTATAACAGTCTAACAAGAGCATAGTTAGAAGCCAAATAATCATTTTTACCCTTCAGAGAGAACACTAATATTAGATTATAAACAACATGGAGTTCTGCCTCTTAAAAAAGTGCCCTTTTGTGCAGTCTCACTGTGAAACCCCTAATACACAAAATTTGAGGAGGCAACGACTTTGTTTTTGAAGCAGGAACTGACTGCAATATTTTACTTTCAAAGGCTCACTATTTAATAGTTTTGCTCATCATTTTGATTTAGGCACTGACTTTTGACTTTGGAAACTGGTAGCAAAGTATATATACAGATTCCTTAGTGAACATTTGTGAAGAAAGAAAGGAAAGCATCTTACAAGTACGTCCATTAAATTTATTTTAAAAACTATGGTTTTGAGAAGAATATACTCTATGATCACAGTAGATAAGGGAGAAATGAACTGTTTCCCTCTAGAGATTTAGTAAAATTCTAAAGAATAAAAAAAATCCCAGCAACCTTCATTTATGCCTTTGCTACATGTCAGACACCACGGTAAATATATTTTATGTTAAGTTGAATCATACTAAATAATTTATTGGCATATTTAGGCAGTGTAACTTATTTGGGTAGAACTGGATAGAATCTATCCAAAGAGATTCAATCATGCTCAGGCTGTTTGTCAAAAAGAGTTACTTTTCAATAGTTTAGAAAACTGCTTGTTAATACAATTTCAGAATCACACAAATTACTGAACACTTTTCACAGAATTTTGCAGAGAGTGCTTGGTTTAGGATTTAGTGCCAGTTAAAATGAAGTGGGAGGCTTCCCTGGTGGCTCAATAGTAAAGAATCTGCCTGCCAGTGCAGGAGAGAAATGCAGGAGACATGGATTCAATCCCTGGGTCAGAAGATCCCCTGGAGGAGGAAATGGCACCTCACTTCAGTTTTCTTGCCTAGAAAATTTCACGGGCAGAGGAGGGCAACAGTCCACAGAGTTGCGAAGAGTTGGATAAGATAGAGCAACTTGAAGTGGGAGCAAGCTAAATACTAGGTTTAATATAATGGATTAAACTAAAAGTATTTCCCAGATTCAGTAGTTCCCCCTCCCTTATTTATAAATGGAAACTTTATCATAATAAGTATGTATGTATAGGAAAAAATACAGCACATATAGGTTTGGTTACATGCCTAGGTTTCAGGCATCCACTGGGAGTCTTGGAACATATCCCCCACGGATGAGGGACTACTGTACTTGAAACAAGAGCTTAAACAGAGATCAATAAGAAGTTATTTCATTTATATCTATAGGCAATATATACTCTGGCCTTTCTAATATTTTTCAGCATTCAAATGCTCTATTGCCCTCATATAATCATGAAATATCTGTAAATGCCAACTTCTGGCATCCAAAGGGTCCTGAAAGGGACATAAATATTCTTTATAGGATTAGGCATCTAAAATTTTGATTTAGAAAATATCATCCCACTTATATGTAAGCAAAATCTTAAGACTGAACCTTGTCCCTGGGTAAAATTCCATTCTATAGCCATGTCGGGTCAATGTTTTAAAACCTGAACCTGATATAACAAATACTCAGAGAAAGCTCTTCCAATGAGTTTTTAAAAATCTGCTAAAGGCATTTCCTAAAGAATAGAGTAGTACATAAATTGGCTTCAGTGGTTACTAAATAATTCAAATCTATTTGTCAGTTTTTGACTGCAAAATAAAACTTGGAGTTATCTCAATTTGCTTATTCTGCTGCTGCTAAGTCACTTCAGTCGTGTCCGACTCTGTGTGACCCCATAGATGGCAGCCCACCAGGCTCCGCGGTCCCTGGGATTCTCCAGGCAAGAACACTGGAGTGGGTTGCCATTTGCTTATTCTAATCTAAACCAATTCACACAAAATCAATTCAACCTATAGTAAAGTTGGTAAGTAATATTTCTGAATGTTTAAAATGCAATTTATAAGGTTTAATACTTTTAAGTCTTCTTCAAAAAGAGACATTAAAATAAAATAATCTGAATTATTTTTCAGTTCTAAGATTCTTTGATTTCTCTGTGTGTAGAGTTGACTGAGCTAATGCAATCAAGCAGAAAAGTAGACTACCAGGACAGTTCAGCTGGTAAGAATCCGCCTGCAATGCGGAACACCTGGGTTCAATCCCTGGGTTGGGAAGATCCCCTGGAGAAAGGAAAGGCTACCTACTCCAGTATTCTGGCCTGGAGAATTCCATAGCCAGTATAGTCCATGGGGTTGCAAACAGTCGGACACGGCTGAGCTTTCATCAGGAGTCAAATCCATGGTTTGAGTTTGCTGCTGCTGCTAAGTTGCTTCAGTCGTGTCCGACTCTGTGCGACCCCAAGACGGCAGCCCACCAGGCTCTCCCGTCCCTGGAATCCTCCAGGCAAGAACAATGGAATGGGCTGCCATTTCCTTCTCCAGTGCATGAAAGTGAAAGTGAAGTTGCTCAGTCATCTCTGACTGTGCGACCCCAAGACAGCAGCCCACCAGGCTCCCCCGTCCCTGGGATTCTCCAGGCAAGAATACTGGAGTGGGTTGCCATTTCCTTCTCCAATGCGTGAAAGTGAAAAGTGAAAGTGAAGTTGCTCAGTCATGTCTGACTCTTAGCGATCCCATGGACCCCAGCCTACCAGGCTCCCCCATCCATGGGATTTTCCAGGCAAGGGTACTGGAGTGGGGTGCCATTGCCTTCTCCCATGGTTTGAGTTTAGGCTTTGCTAATAATTAGCTATATCTGAACAAGCCACCTTCGGGAGTTATGGGCATAATTTCTAACTTGCCTACCTGGAAAATTAAATAACTTATCTCAAAGCACATTTGTCAATTATGAAGCACTATACAAATATAAAATGTTACCTGTCGACGACAACCCACAACATATCTCGGTCCATTTGTAGCTTTAACAATGACTAAAGGGGAAAAAAGAAATGAAAAAACAAATTGAAACATAGAAAGTAAAAACTAAATATATCCACATTGATGGCACGTTGAGTTTTATTTCTGTTCTCCAAAAGACAAGAGTTGAAAGAAAACTCAGTCTATGCAAGAATATCATCCACCTTCATTATAATCATTTAAGCAATAAGCATTCAAAGCTGGTGACAGAAAGGAGGTAACCCTGCTCTTTTTCTCTTTACTAACAATCTAATACACTTACATTTTTCTTCAGTTAACTGCTTAAGTACTTCACCCACAATCTAATAAAGAAAAAAGAGAGCATTATTTTTTGCCAAGAGCTTAAAAAAATAAATCACCATCACCCTCTACATCCCGAACTCCATTACCTACCTGCCCAACACTTTGTAGAGCCTTCAGATCATTTTCAGACTTTTCATACTGCTTGGTAAGTTCTTTTAATTGTTCCCTTACTGAAATAATATAATTTGAACATTTTGAATTAAGTAATCTTCGCGAGTTTAAGCCACCAAATCTTAATTTTTGTCTGTTTCACTTTACATATATTTTATATCCACTGAATCAAACCACACAAAAGTAACAATGCTGTTTGTAGATGACATGTTTCAAAACGAAATATTACAGAGAAAGCACGTATTTTTATTTTCTTGATCGGCAATACTTACTTCTTTGAGCACATTTTAGGTAACATTCTTAACAGATATTGACCTTCTGACATTTCCGAATCTGAGATTACAAATCCGAATAAGAGTTAGACCCTCCTCACTTCATCTATTTACATGCACTGTTACCCTCTGGCTTTTTAACCTAAATAAAGCTCCACAGAAGTATGGTTAAGGTTTTCATTTATTACGTCGGTGACGGTGCATTAAGAAAAAAATGCAACTCTTTTATTTAGTTCAGGAGGTAAGGGAAACGTGTGTAATTAATGCAGTACAATTCAAAACACGAGTAAAGATGAAAAGGGCTACTCTGACTGATACGCCTTATCCCTTAAACCCCATGTTCGGTTTTCTACTCCACTAACAAGCCAATCCCCCTAGAATCTCATCTCTTGCTTGAGCTTCTTTGACTCAAGTCTTTTCCGCGCTCCGGGTTCCGGGGCTCCACCAATACTGCACTCCTTGCACTTCAACCTGGGAAACATCTCTGACCAACTTCTTCCCCACTCTTTGTCGGGTCATTTTCCACTTTTATCTCAGAACTGGGGATGTTCTGTATGTCACCTGGACCAGACTAGATCATTTCCACGCCCGAAAAGGCTCGGCTTCCCAAGTACTGGGCGGAATGACAAAGCGCCTTGTCCCTGGACTGAGGCCTTCTCATCCCCGGGACTCGGTTGCCGAACTCGGCAAAAGGCCTCCGCTTCGGCAGAGACAGAAGCGGGTCCAGGTACGAGATTACGTGGAAAGAAAGGTGCACTCACACTCCTTGAGACGGCCGTCAATCTCTTTGTGCTCCAGCAGTTTCTTGCGGTAGTCCTGAAGCGCCTTATCTCTAGGGTCCGCCATGATGAGAAGCCGTCGCTCATAGGGGATGCCGGGAATGGCCATGGCCGCCCGGGCGGGGGAAGGGGCGGGGCGAGGGAGAAGAGCCTCCCTGGAAGGGCAGGTTCGCAGGTGACCCCGCCCCTTCCGGTTGGCTCCGCCTCTTCACTGCACTTCTCCAACTTCTGCGTCTAGGGCGCCGGAGCCCGCGGAAGGAGACCTCCACCTACACCGTCCCCTGCTGGTCGGCCTGGGTAGAGCAGGGCGCTGTCCCCTGAGAAGCCTTGGTGTTTTTAAGTTATCCTGTCCTGGAACCACTAAAGAAATGTAATAAATTAATATGAGAGTAAAATAGAGAATATACATATTTCTCTAAGTAGCGCTTATGGCTTTTCGATGTATACCTGTTGGTATAACACAATACTATCTAGGATCTCCAGGTACAGAAGGAGTAAGCTATTGATTTATTTCTTCATTCAGTGAATGAAGTACTAAGGATTTGATCTGGTAGGAAGATTAAAAAAAAAAAGATTTCAAAGTGTAATAAATGCTGTTCAGTTTAGTTCAGTCGCTCAGTCGTGTCTGACTCTTTGCAACCCCATGAATCACAGCACGCCAGGCCTCCCTGTCCATCACCATCTCCCTGAGTTCACTCAAACTCATGTCCATCGAGTCGGTGATGCCATCCACCGATGACAGAGCCATCTCACCCTCTGTCGTCCCCTTTTCCTCCTGCCCCCAATCCCTCCCAGCATCAGAGTCTTTTCCAATGAGTCAACTCTTCGCATGAGGTGGCCAAAGTACTGGAGTTTCAGCTTTAGCATCATTCCTTCCAAAGAACACCCAGGCTGATCTCCTTTAGAATGGACTGGTTGGATCTCCTTGCAGTCCAAGGAACTCTCAAGAGTCTTCTCCAACACCACAGTTCAAAAGCATCAATTCTTCGGCGCTCAGCCTTCTTCACAGTCCAACTCTCACATCCACACATGACCACTGGAAAAACCATAGCCTTGACTAGACGGACCTTTGTTGGCAAAGTAATGTCTCTGCTTTTCAATATGCTATCTAGGTTGGTCATAACTTTCCTTCCAAGGAGTAAGCGTCTTTTAATTTCATGGCTGCAGTCACCATCTGCAGTGATTTTGGAGGTGAAAGGGGCTTGGCTCATTTCTTGGAACAGAGAGAAGGCCAATGAGACCGGAAGGGATGGGTTGTGGAGATGAGGGGCACAAGATAAAGATGATGAAGTAGACTGAGTAAGGAATGTGAAACCTGATAGAACTGTCTATAAGATTTCTGTGCTTTTGGACAAATGAATCTTTCAAAAATCTCGGTAAAATGAGTATAATGTTTTACCTATCTCATAGGGATGTCATGAGTATTAAATAACAGCGTGCCTCTAAGCTATTAATACATGTGTGCATGCTCAATCGTATCTTACTCTGGCAAGAATACTGTATGGGTTTCCATTTCGTCCTCCAGGGGCTTTTCCAAACTCTGGGATCAAACCCATGTCTCTTGCATCTCCTGCACTAGCAGGCAGAATCTTTACCACTGAGCCACCAGGGAAGCCCCAAGTATTCAATAGTGTTATTTTAAATTATTTAAGAGTAGTAATGACCTCAAACTTTGTGGTACAGATCCACATTGCTGTACCTCTTCTCAGCATTATTCCTGGAGAGAATTTGTAGTTGTTTCAACAGAATCAGTCGCATTCCTGACTCCATTTGCTGTCATCTCATCCAGCGGCTCTGATGTTTGAATTTCAATAGGTATATCCTATGTATGCATATGAAGTTCAAATTTAAGTAAATTTAACTACCAAAAATTTTGTTAGGAAATTAAAATATTAGAAAATATAAAAGATGTCTTCGAATTTACTGGGAAAAAATCTTACGGACATTGTGTGAATATTCTATTCTGTTTTTTTCCAAATATAACTGGAAATCGCAGTTAGACAATAAACAAGGAAGGTGGACTGAGCAGGGTTAGTCCCTTCTCCCACTCAGGTGCGATTATTCTGGTCTAACTAGTCTGTCCATACCAGAGTATTTCACCTCTAACATCAAGAAGTAAAGAAGAGAAGAAGAGGCAAAGAAGAAAAAAGGCACCTCAGTTTGATTCAATTCAATAAATATTTATAAGTACTGGTGTGTTAGTTCAACATACACCAATATTTTACACTCCTTTGACTCTTGTTCACCCATCTGGCAAAATTCCCCTTCAGCTGAACTTCCTATCTATTTTCTCTATGCCTACAACAGAACAGTCCTGTTCCTTTTTTATATACACCTCTAAGACTGTATCCCTGTCCATCAGAAAATGTAACTGAATTGGTAAGTGTACATTCATAAGTGTGCTCAAATATTTAAATGCAATTAAATGTGTCTTTTCCCCAAGGAGACTATAAATTCTAAGAGAACAAGAACTATGACTATTTCTTGTTCATTATTGTATCCTCAGAAGATGGTTTTATACACACACACACACACACACACACACACACACATGCATAGGGACTGTGTATCCTTTGTCTTCCACTATCTCCCAGAGTTTGCTCAGATTGATATCCATTGAGTTGGTGATGCTATCTAACCATCTCATCCTCTGTCACACCCTTCTCCTTTTGCCTTTACTATTTCCCAGCATCAGGGTGTTTCCCAATGAGTCAGGTCTTCACATCTGGTGGCCAAAGTATTGAAGCCTCAGCTTTAGCATAAGTCCTTCAGATGAATATTTAGGGTTGATTTCCTTTAGGATTGACTGGTTTAATCTCCTTGCAGTCTCAAGAGACTTTTCCAGCACCACAATTTGAAAGCATCTATACACACGTACATACATATATATACTATTGAATAAATTTGTGAATATGTTAAACACTGTGATAGATATACAGGGATACAAAAACACTAAGAAATGTCATCAGTTCTCAAGGCACTTAAAATACTGCAGAGCAGAGAAGAAGTGAGGTGAGAAGTTAGGCCATATCTTAGTTATTGAGGAAAGGATCATTAAAAGTGATTTCATAATGAACAGTGATGAGCTGTATTTAGATCCTCAATAAATCATTTACAGATAGTCTCCTAACCTAATGTAGCATTGATAGGTGTTGTGGTTTTAAAATATGTACACAAATGCTTTGATACTTCCCACTTCAAGAAGTGGAGCCTAATTTCCTTCCCCTGGGTCTAGCAACATGTTTCGGACAAATTGAATGAAGTGAAAGTGATGGTACACAGCCATTGAGGCTAGGCCTTAAAAGGCATTCGGGCTTCCTCCGTACTCTGACTTGAATCACTCCCTCTGAGGGAAGCCATCCATCATGCTAAGAAGACACATCAGCAGACCTGTGGAGAGACTCACATGGAAAGGAACAGCCATCAAGGAACTGAGACCTTCTGCCAATAGCCATGTGAGTTAGCCATCTTGGAAGCAGAGCCTCCAGGCCTAGGCAAGCCTTCAGATGACTGAAGCTCTCGGCTTGATTGCAACATCATGAGAAATAAGTCATGCACCCCAGTTCAGCTGTTCCTGAACTGCTGACCCAAAAAACTGAAGATAATGTGTTTGTTGTTTAAGCCACTAAGTTTTGTGATCATTTGTTACATGGTGATGGACAACTAACATGATAAAAACTAATATTTTTCTAGAGAGAAATTGGGAAACAGTACCAGATGGGCAAGTAACAGTGCCTACAAAAACTGAAGATAATAAATGTTTGTTGTTTTAAGCCACTAAAGTTTTGTGATCATTTGTTACACGGTGAAGGATAACTAATACAATAAGAACTAATATTTTTCTAGAGAGAAATCGGGAAACAGTACCAGATAGGCAGGTGGCAACTACTTTTTCTTGTTCACACACCGGCTACAACACTAGAATTTTTAGAAATTTGCCACTTCAAGTATCTACCCTGAAATACTTATCAGAATGCACTTAATTGAATGCATCTATGGTTGACCAGTAAAATGTTGAGGTAGAACAAGAAGTTTGAATTCCTAGACTTGTGGGAAATACCCTTTTTGATCAAGGTAATCCAACCAGTCCATTCTGAAGGAGATCAGCCCTGGGATTTCTTTGGAGGGAATGATGCTGAAGCTGAAACTCCAGTACTTTGGTCACCTCATGCGAAGAGTTGACTCACTGGAAAACACTCTGATGCTGGGAGGGGATTGGGGGCAGGAGGAGAAGGGGACGACAGAGGATGAGATGGCTGGATGGCATCACTGACTTGATGGACGTGAGTCTGAGTGAACTCCGGGAGATGGTGATGGACAGGGAGGCCTGGCGTGCTGCGATTCATGGGGTCACGAAGAGTCAGACACGACTGAGCGACTAAACTGAACTGAACTGAACTGAATACATAAAAATTTTTTAAGTACTATGAGGCTTAGATTGAAAAAGAGTCCATTCCCCCATCCTTTTCTACCCCTGAGATCCATCCTTTAATTCCTTTTTTTGAGGGGGGAGGTGGGTTACCACCACATTTTTAAGTAATATGCTTATGCTGTTATTTCTTGTTAGATCAATTTTAGGATTTATCTTTTGACTTCCTAATAAGGTAAAGACTCAGCACCTTTGTATTATTCCAGATTCCCTCTTTCCCTACCTCCACCTCTCATATACAATATACACAAGTTTTGGTTAAATTGCTGTCCAGTATTTGTCTTATTGTGAGGCCACCCAGGACAAACAATATGCTATAGTTATATTAGGTTTATTGTAAAACTGTTTTGAACTTCCTGTGATTAAAAGCTGCCTCATTTTAAAAAGTGTTTAGTTGGGTTTTTTTTTTTTTTAATCACTTTTTCTCTAGTGTTTTTCAGAAAGTCACATCAAGTATCCCTCCTGTCCTGATTTTCCTGGAGAAACCCCTCCTGGAGGCCACTGTCTTCTTGCTCTAATCTGGGCTCTGTAGGGATGCTGCATAACTCTCTTCTAGAACTTCCTTAACCCATCTCTTGTGTACTATCTTCTCTTTCCTGATACCCAGGTCTCCTCATTTTTGGCTTTTTCCTTTTTTTGGTTGGATCATATCCTCTCAGTGATTTTATGACAAAGGAGTAAAAATGTACATTATCCTTCCTCTCTAACAATATCTTAATTCTGCTCTGCTACTTAATTAACATTGTAACTGGCTATAAAATTCTCAGAATGTTGAAGGCCTTGCTCCGTTGTCCTGTATCTTCCAGGGCTTCTGCAGTGCCTTGCTGAGTCTCAATCTTTTGTCAGAAACCAGGATTTCTTTTTTCTTTCTGAACTTTTTGTCTCTGTTAGGAGAATTTTCTATCCACTGGGTATTCAGTGTGTCCAGTGAATCTAGATAGCCATTCTTCCATTTTGGTTATTTTATTGAATTACTTCTAAGATTATCTCCTCTGTTTGTATGTTCTCCCTTCATGGTACTCTTATTAGTCAGACTCTTCTCCTTGAACGAATTCTCTATTTTCCCCCCATCTCTTCTTATCTATTTCTACATCTTTGTCTTTTTATTTCACTATCTAGAAGATTTCATCAACATTTCTTCTGGTGTTTCTATCGAAACTTCTTATTTTAGCTACCATATATTTGGTTTCCAAGAACTCTTCCTTGTTCCCTGCTTGTTCTTTTTAATGTAATCCCGTTCTTATGACTTTGATGATTCTGGTATAGCTTTTTGATTGTCTTCCTTTCTTCTCTCTGTGTTTCTTCAAAGTTCCCTTTTTCCTATTTATTTTGGTCTATTTTACTTTGGAGGCATTCTTTAATCTGGTGAGCTTTAATTTTCTGATCATAGAATGAGTGAGGCACTAAAGTAAAAAAAAAAAAAAAACAGTAGTGTGAGTGGAGGGGACCAGCTGTTTTGTTGTTTTTGATGCCATTGTTTATTCCTAGAAAATTCTCCAATCCCCTTTTCTTTTTCTTTTTTTAGGCTGTTCTGGGTCTTCACTGGGGTACACAAGCTGTTTGTCTCAGCCTGCTAGTTACCCTACTAGGGATCAAACCCTATGCTTTGATCCCATGCTTTGGAAGACAGATTCTTAATCACTGGACCACCAGGGACTCCAGTCGCCTTCTAGAATGGAAGAGAAAAGGATCAGGAGTGATGAGGTGAGTGGAAAGAAGTGTATAAGGTCTGCAGTTTTGAAACTGAGCATTACAGGTGGTCTGCTGAAGGTGGGGGAGAGTCCTGATCTTGAAATGTTTTCTAAATGAATTTTAGATAACGTTCTTTTATTTTTCCTAATGAATCAATTAGTAGTTGAGATTCTACTGTCATCAGTTTTCCCACATCCATACCTTTTGTTAATTTTCTATTGTCAATTCCAATTCTGCTCTGTCCTCTCCCTGATCCAAAATTACTTCTGCCCAAAATGATCGATTTGTTTCTAAGTTTCTAAGTGGTTGTTTGGATTGTAATCATACACTGCCCTGTGACATCTCATGCTGCTCGTATCTTTTTACGTTCGTTAGTTAATTTGTTTGTAAGTTGACTAACTCACTCAGAGGTCATCTTGTGAAGCACAAACATAATGCTGAGTGCTGGAAAAACTGAGACTACCAAAGGCAAGTTCCCCGCTTGCCTGTTGAATGTGGAAAACCTATACATAAGTTATATTTAATTCCATGTGGTAGGCACAATTATATGCTCTTATGAGACCAAAGAAGAGGAATCTATACAACCATAAACGAGGTGTTGGGGGGATTTCCTGGAGGTAGCAGCTGCCTGAGCTGAATCTTAAAGCAGTTGAAAGTGAAAGTGAAAGTTGCTCAGTCGTGCCCGACTGTATAGTCCATGGATTTCTCCAGGCCAGAATACTGAAGTGGGTAGCCTTTCCCTTCTCCAGGGAATCTTCCCAACCCAGGGATCAAACCCAGGTCTCCCGCATTCCAGGCAGATTCTTTACCAGCTGAGCCACAAGGGAAGCCCCTTAAAGGAATTAGCCAGTTGTATTAAGTTGATGGGTGTTGGGACAGGGGAGAAAACATTTCAGGGGTGGAAATAGGGGGAGCAAAGATGTGGCATCTGGGTACAAGCTCTCTGTGCATGCGTGCTAAGTCTCTTCAGTTATGTCTGACTCATTGCAACCCTATGGACTGTAGCCCGCCAGTCTCCTCTGTCTATTCTCCAGGCAAGAATATTGGAGTGGGTTGCCACTTCCTCCTCCAGGAGATCTTCCCAACCCAGGGCTGAAACCCAATGCCTTATGTCTCCTGCATTGGCAGGCAGATTCTTTACCACCAGCACCACCTGGGAAGCCCAGCAAGGTCTCTATGGGGATAATAGCAGTTCACTAGCTATAAGGCAGAGAGGTGTTGGAGATGAAGCTGGAGAAATAGTGGGGACCTTAAATGTTGTGCTGCGAATCTTGAATTTAATTCTTCAGAAGCACCAGATCAAGAGCATGCAGATTTTAGACAGAGATGTAATTTACATTTTTGAGAAATCAGGTTAGCAGGGAAGACTGTTTTTTGAGAGTACAAGCCTAGAAGCTGGGTGATCAGTTAAGGAAATATTGTAATAAATCAGGTGAGCAACAGTCAGGGCTGAAACTAGTCCTAGGTCATAAGGATGGTGAGGAGGGAATAAACTGATGACAGAACTGGTGGGATTTGATTGATCAGTAGATCATGGGAGATGAAAGAGAGGGGGAAACTGAGACTGATTCCTGATTTCTTGCTGTCAATATATATACGTGGTAATGTAAACAAATGTGAGAAAACCAGATGGCTGTGTTCCATAGAAGCTTAAGGGAGAGATCTGAACTGGAAAAACAGATTTGGGAGTTATTAGCATAAAGGAAATATTTAAAATCATGAGATTGGGCAAGTTTCTCCAAGGTAGAGTATAGATAAACAAAAGCACTGAAGAAAGGATAGAATCCTGGGGAAGACTCACATCTTAAAGGAGGGCTCAGGGACAGCCCATGAAGGAGACAGTTGCATAACATCAGACGACTATAAGGAGGATCTGGAGTGTTTACCACATAGAAAATTGAATCTAAGGAAGAAGGAATCAGCTTTGTCAAAGCAATGAAGCTGTTATGATTTCAATGAAAAATGGTAATTGGATTTGGTGATAAGAAAGTCAGGTAAAGAGGAGTAGGAAGGTGGAGTTGGCACACAATGGGCAAAAGTGTGAATGGGAAATTAAGAAGTGAAGTCAGTTACTATATATAGTTTGCTCTTTCAGAAACCCAAGGTAAAGAAGATGATGACAGAACTTAGATGGCAGCTCTCCCCAAACTGGGCTTCCCTGGTGGCTCAGTGGTAAAGAATCTGCCTGCCAATGCAGATTTGATCACTCGGTCAGGAAGATCCTCTGAAGAAGGAAATGGCAAGCCACTCCAGTATTCTTGTCTGAGAAGTCCCATGAACAGAGGAGCCTGGCAGGCCACAGTCCATGGGGTGACAAAGAGATGTGACTTAGCAACTGAGCAAAACAACTCTCCAACTCAGATGATCTGAAGCAGCTCAACAGAAAGTCTACTGATAAGGCATGTGCACACACATTCAGTAAATATTACATAAATAGATCTAACCAAATATCAGCACAAACCTTTTAGGTGTTTACTTAGCCTTTCTTCCTCTTGTGTGTCATCACAATCCTTTTCCTTGACCACATTTTTTCCCTTAATCATTTCCTTCTGGTCTATTCAATGTCAGAAATTATTTTATGTAGCTAGAAGCTTCTCACAAAAATCTCCATGTCCCATTTTGAGAAACTGGCCTCAAGCCATTTCCTGCTTTGGTCATTAAAAAAATAATAATAGCTGTTATTTGCAGAGTAATCAGAATTCCATCAAGAAATGCTGTGTACATTAAATCTAAGTCATGTTATTGTTATGATTGCTAGTATTAGAATAACAAGGTGGTGACCTTGTTCATCTCTAAAACATTGGATACTGTTTAGTGAAGTTATAATAAATGAGAGGCTGGACTTTCAGAAATCCAAGGTTGAACTATGTACCCTGTGGATGCTCCTTAAATAGTTATTTGATGACTAATCGGTTATTTCATGGGCCTTAACGTAGACGAAATGATGCCAGAGCAGGCAGAGTTGAAGAAGTGAGCTCACACAAAGGACCAACCCGAAGAATTCCCAGGGAAATGTCAGTAATAGTTGTAATATGTATAAAACATTCAAATATGTAAAAACCTTTATACAATCTAAAATCCCTTACAAATGTGGAAGGAATAATTATAATTATCAAGACAATAAAGTAAGATCCAGCAATCTCACTTCTGGGTTTGTACCTGGATATCTATACTTCTTTTTGTTTGTTTTTGACACCACACAGCATGTAGGATCTTACTTTCCCAATCAGGACTCAAAGCCGTGCCCCCTGCATTGGAAGCACAGTGTCTTAACCACTGGGCAAGTAGGGGATTCCCTGGATATTTGTACTTCCACATTCACCCAGCATTATTCACAATTGCCAAAGTATGGAAACAACCTAAGTGTCTGCCAATGGATAAATGAATAAAGAAGATGTGGTATACATATACAGCAGACTATTATTTCACATGAGAAAGGAAATCCTGCCATTTGCTGCAACATGCATGGGCCTTGAGAGTTTTGTGTTAAGTGAAATAACTAGACAAAGACAAGTACCGCATGGCATCACTCATATGTAGAATAATAATAGGTCAAACTCATAGAAACAGAGTATAAAAGTGGTTGGCAGGGACAAGAGGGTGGGGAAAGCAGGAAGAGGTTGGTAAAAGGGTTCATTCTTTTAGCCGTAAGATGAATAAAGTCAGGGGATCTACTGTGTAACACGGCAGCCATAGTCGATAACACTGTAATGTATCACTGATATTTTCTGAGAGTTGAACTTAAATACTCTCACCAAGGGAGGGAAGAAGGATAAATATGTAAGATGATAAATGTGTTAACTTGATGGCGGAAATCCTTTCACAATGTCTATGTATGTCAAATCACCAAGATATACTCTTTAATTATCTTACAATTTTATTTGTCAGTTATACTTCAATAAGGCGGGCCGGGGGCAGACAATAAAGTAAAAAAGATTATCTTAAATGGTGATTGCTTCTGATATGTTTGCTAGAAATCTGTTCTGGGCAAGAGTTTTAAGTCATGGAATAGAGCCTTTTTCATGGGAATATTGATGTTTTTAAACTCTTCCAAATTTCGGGCTATTACATCAGCATGAAATTCAGAGCTGATTCATGTTGAGATTGCTTCTTTCTGAAATTTTAGGGTTTATTTAGTTTCCCCTTTTTCATATGGTGTCTCTCATTTTGATAGCTTAATCGTCAGACATTAATGCTCTGAAAATGAAAGTCGCTCAATCGTGTGTAACTCCTTTCAACCCCATGGACTGTAGACTGCCAGGCTCCTTTGTCCATGGAATTCTCCAGGCAAGAATACTGGAGTGGGTTGCCATTCCCTTCTCCAGAGGATCTTCCTGACCCAGAGATCGAACCCGGGTCTCTTGCATTGCAGGCAGATTCTTTACTGTCTGAGCCACCAGGGAAGCCTGTTAATACTCTAGCCATATGAAATATATTCATTCATTTTTACAAGTGCATGCAAATATTTTCGGGAGTCACAGGCATAATCCCTGTTTAGGGAGTTAAAAGAGATCACAGTTCAGTAATAGAGACATAAAGTAAAACTGTCATAAAAGATGACATGCTAAAGTCCATGGGGTGTCCATCCACGTGCAGGGACTGGTTTTCATACATCTCTGTATCTCTGATGTCAGGCTCATTCTGGCAGAGTGTAAGTTTATTGAATTGAAATTAATTTAGACATTGGAACCAGGTGAAAAGGAAACCAAGAAGATCCATAATAAGGGATCTAATGAGTTAGGTCTGTCCCTAGAGGGATATGAGAACCCATACACAGTATAATGAAAAGAAAACTTTCCAGGTAAAAAGAGAGTGATTGTATTAACATGCATGTTGTAGAAGAGAAGGAAATGGCACCCCACTCCAGTACTCTTGCCTGGAAAATCCCATGGACGGTGGAGCCTGGTAGGCTGCAGTCCATGGGGTCTCGAAGAGTCGGACACGACTGAGCGACTTCACTTTCACTTTTCACTTTCATGCATTGGAGAAGGAAATGGCAACCCACTCCAGTGTTCTTGCCTGGAGAATCCCAGGGACGGGGGAGCCTGGTGGGCTGCCGTCTATGGGGTCCCACAGAGTCGGACACGACTGAAGCGACTTAGCAGCAGCATGTTATAAATACTAGGATCAGAGCTACTCCGGTCCACCAGGGTATCAGATGACTGGTGACTTTTTAATTACATGTTCACTGGCATCGATGGACAGAGCAGAGGGCATGAGTCTCACCTCTATCACACTAAGTGATTTTTAATAATGTATATAAATTTTATGCCTATTTTTCTCAGTTAGAAAAATAGGAGTATAAAACCTATTTTAGGTCTACCATATTCTAGAGTTAAGTCAATAAGTGATGACTTCTTAAGAAAAAACAAAAAATGGTTTACCAAAAAATAAACGGAAATATTTTAACTTTTAATGCAATGTGTAAGACATTGGAGAGCTTTCCAGTTTCACCTTGAAAAGTATATCCTTTAAGAAACAAACAAAAAAAGCTGACGGACCAGTCCCGGGGCTGATCTCAGAAGACCTGGCTGTCTCACGCCAGCTGCCAGGCCTAGGTCATATCCCCTCACCTCTCTGGGCCTGTTTCCTCCTATAAAATAGAGTGATCTCCCACCTCGGTCCACACTTGACTATGAAATGTGGCTAGTTTGCATAAAATACATGACAGATTTCAAAGTTAAAAATGTAAAATATATTATGAATCGTTGAATATTGAGTTTTTTTGGAAATATTTTGCATATATTGGTTTCAATAAATCTATTATTAAAATTAATTTCACCTGCTTCTTTTTGCTCTTTTGATGTGACTACTAGAAAATCAACATACGTAGCCCTGGTATTGATGATCACAAGTATCCTTTTCAGCTTTATGACTCAGCCAGGGCCACCTTGGACACGTAATTCACGGTTTGATTTCCTCGCATTGAGATACGGAAGGATTGGCCAGGAATGAGGAGGCTAGGGCGGGGCCCTGCCGGGAGACACAGACCCCTCCGGCTTTGGCTCGGGCTCGCGGAGCTGGGAGGATCCCGACTCCCGCGCGGAGCTGGTGGCGGCAGCCTGGTCGAGTACACAAGCCCGGGGCGTTCAGGGGACTCGGGGCGGGGGCGGGCGCGGCTCTCCGGGCTAGGCGGAGTCGGGAAGAGGGTTGGTGCGTCAGCCACACGCGCGGGGAGGAAGCGGGCCTCAGGTCCCGGGCGGCCCGCGCGGGCGCCCCGGCACGTCCGCAGGCTGCAGCGAGAGGTGGCGGCTTCTGAGAGGAAGGAGAGACGAGGGCGGGCCTGGGAGGCGGCCGGGAGGTGGGGCGCGGCCGGGGGCTGGCCCGCGCGGGCTTCATCTGCGGACGCACGGCCTGCTCGCGAGCGCTGGGGATTCCGAGGCGCGGCACGACAAGCGGCTGGAGCGGCTATGGGCCGCCGCTGGGGCTTCCTGATCGGCTTCTTGGTCGCCGTGGGGTTGCTGGGCTTGGGCCACGGCGAGCAGCAACCCTCAGAGACGGCGGCGCAGAGGTGCTTCTGCCAGGTAAGGGGTATGCACGGCGGGGCTGCAGGTCCCGGGACCCCTGGCTGCGCCTTGCACTGCGCCCCGCGCGCCCGGGCAGGTGGGGCGCGGGAAGTGTGTCTTTATTTCTCCACCCTTCCGGGAGAAGCCCCTTGTGCTTTTGCTCCCTGGCCGGGGCTGGGTCCTCTGCAGCTCTCCTGGGTTGGTGTGAGCAGGTCCCCCATCCGAAGACCCTGAACCGATGTCAGGGCGCCCTCCCGCGCTTCTGATCAGGCTTGGGGCGAGAGGTATGGGTACACCGTTGTCTGTTTCTACCTAGTTGGTTTGTGCACACACTATTTATTATTTTCACAGAACACACACACACACACACACACACAGTTTGTTATTTTCACAGAACCTGGGTCTTTTTAACTTCCAATTTGGCTTGGAACAGCGTGGGCTGTGCCTCTGCTGGGTCCCTTCTCCACCCTTTCTGGTCAGGACAGACTTTTGAAGGGGGCTGCCCTCAGATGGCTTCGTGTGGCTTTTCAGTGTCTTAAGCTCAACTGCCTGGTGTCTTTGGGGCCGCGGTTGCCCTGTGTCCTTTCCTTTTCCTGAGTGTAGTGGAACTCTTTAACCGCGGCATCCGTATTGCTGGTCCCAATTGGGAGACCGGTCCTCAGTGTACAAGTATGATTACAAGCTTATTATAATTATTTCCTTCGGTTAGTAAGACATGTGGATTCCTTGAGCAAAATATTTAAAGAAACGTACAGGTTTTTGGCATCCACGAGATGTGATATTTTAATGTCATTAAAAGTCACCTTTTGGTTGATTTCTGTTGATAAAAACGACATTTTATACAACATTGAGGGATGGGTATCCAAATTGTTCCTTTTAAGTAGATTTTACTGTTAACTTACTTAGTTCCGTTATGGTTATGGAACCTTCCGTAATGGAAGGGATGGGGGTGAGAAGAGGAGGAAGAGGATGGTAACAAATAAACATGAAGAGAAAAATGGAGACAAACATATCGACATCTATGTATCGACCAAATCAGAAGGAGAGATAAAATTTTAAAAGTGGAGAAAGAAAAGGGAAGGTGCAAATGATCCATTCAGCAAACATTTATAAACACAACGTAAATTGATCTGAGAATTTGTAATACAGAAATACAGTGGCATAATTCTCACCCTGAAGAGCTCACAGTTTAGTAAATCATGTTCTTTGCGGCTTGAGGAGAGGCGGGGATCCTCAGTATTCTTTTTTTGTTTTAGTTAATAAATATTGCTGCTGCTGTTAAGTCGCTTCAGTCGTGTCCGACTCTGTGTGACCCCATAGACGGCAGCCCACCAGGCTCCGCCGTCCCTGGGATTCTCCAGGCAATACACTGGAGTGGGTTGCCATTTCCTTCTCCAATGCATGAAAGTGAAAAGGGAAAGTGAAGTCGCTCAGTCCTGTCCGACCTTTGCGACCCCATGGACTGCAGCCCACCAGGCTCCTCTGTCCATGCTGGAAACTAAAAAAGCAAATTTTCACCTAAGGTTTGGCAATAAAAGTTCAAATCTTCTCTGGTTCTATTAGCATTGGCCACAGAGTCCTTTTGATTCTTTTTTTGTTGCTAGTTGTAGCCCTATCTTCCTTCCTGTTGCCTGTCCTTACCACTTCTGCCTTGAGTTACCACACCATCACTCCTCACCACTGCTGCGTGGGCGCCTGGCTTGTTGTACATGAGGGTTCTGATTTGACCCAGGGCAGCATGTATTTAGGGCTTCTGTGGTAGCTCAGGGGTGAAAGAATCCTCCTGCAATGCAGGAGACACAGGTGATCCCTGGGTTGAAGATCCCCTGGAGGAGGGCATGGCCACCCACTCTAGTATTCTTGCCTGGAGAATCCTGTGGATGAAGGAGCCTGGCGGGCTACAATCATAGGGTTGCAGAGAATCGGACACACTAAAGCAACTTAGCAGCAGCATGTAGTTATTGGACCTCAGAAAGCCAATGAAGTATGTGCAAAGCTCTACAAATAATTGGACTGAATTCAACAGGCATTTATTGAGGCCTAATGTGAACAGACTTTGAGAGATCAAAAAGTTAATTAGAAAATTACAATTTAGTATCAATTCTTGCCACTCCAGAATACAGAGACTGATACATAATTCAGTTCAATTCAGTTCAGTCCTTCAGTTGTGTCTGAGTCTTTGCAACCCCATGAATTGCAGCACGCCAGGCCTCCTTGTCCATCGCCAACTCTCGGAGTTCACTCAGACTCACGTCCATCGAGTCGGTGATGCCATCCAGCCATCTCATCCTCTGTCGTCCCCTTCTCCTCCTGCCCCCAATCCCTCCCAGCATCAGGGTCTTTTCCAATGAGTCAACTCTTCGCATGAGGTGCATAATTGGTGCTTAGCAAATATGTGAATGCTACACTAGCTGAAGTATATTCTTAATTAAAAATGGGCTGATAGCTCCCAATGCATTTCCCCCCCCGCCAGTGAATCTTTAAACTTAGTTATTGCATATGCCTGTTAGTTGATATCACATCCTAGTAAAACCATTTTCACTGTATGTTATAAGTTCTTTTGAGAATAGTGCTTCAGTTTAGTTGCCCACAATTAGTGACCAGTTTTCTGGAAGTTATGAGTCTCCCTTGTACATTCCTCATCCCCCTTGTAACTGCCACTCATATCATTATGTTAAAAAATGTTAAAAAAAATTTTTCTTATACAGAAAATTGGCTTTTTTTTAAACCTTTTGTTATACAAGTCAGTGAAGTCTAACACATGAACAGTTTCGTGTAAAAATCCTGTAAATAAGGACTCACCCTTCCTTTAAATTAAAATAGTATTGTAGCAGGTATGGGCTTGAAGTAAGTGAAGATTTTTCAGAGTTTATTTCTTTTCGACAATTATTTTCTCATTATGCACCATTAGAGAGAATGAATATAACTGAACATTAGTCCCAATTCGTAGAATCCCAGGATGCATTTTAAAGAAATCATCTCAAGAAGAGATATTGAAGCCAGGTATGGAGGCAGTATGGACACCTTTTTCAGTGACATTAATTAGAAATGTGTTTGTAAACTTTTATACTCAGAATGTTTTGTCACTCAATATAGTTAGTGCTAATAAACACTCAGGTCCACTTCTTTGAATTCAGTAAATCTCCATCAGCCTAATGAAAGGGGAGTAGTTTGGATAATCCAAAACGGCTACGTCAGAAGTGGATTATTTCTTGCTTGGGACGCATTGTGGATAGACTCTATGTATATGTATTTTACCTGTCTGGGTGTCTTGTTCAGGTCAATTTAAAAAAGTTTGTGTTAGTCAGAGTGGCAGGACAATGGAAAAGACACTTAAAAATATGTTGGGTGGTGGGTGGAAATAAGCCCAGGATTAAAAGTTAATCAGAGGGATCTTTGAAACAGGTTATATTGGAGAGATGTCATTGGCTCCGAATGCCACCTGCATTCCAGCATTTTCTGAACAAAGCATGTGGCAAAGTGTGTTTCATGTTGGTCGCTATGCTTTGGGTCATTTAACAATGATTCTAGTTATAGCAAGACCAAGACTTTAAAGCAGAAATTGCTCTTAGTGTTTTATGTCCTTAGAAAATTGCCTACTACCCAGGATAGAGTCTTTTTGGTGCGTCTACGCTTTCTTTTGACAGAGTTGTTCCAGTCTGCTCTGTCAACGAATGAATGTGTGTGTGTTTGTGTGTATGTTTTAATGGTCACAAAACTCAGTAACATTAAGTGCAACTAAAGTTCTTTGCCAAGTAAAGCACATTTTGAGCACTTTAAAAGCTGTTTCATTCAAGTATGAGGAGTATACTCTTACAGTGCTTTGCAAAAAAAAATAATAGTCTATGGTAGGACTGGAAGTTTTTAGGACACAAGAAAACTCTTTAGGAAAAAAAACTATTTTGATAGTGTTTTTTATTTTGTCTTTTGTTGCAAAGTAAAGGATACCTGTATCCAAAAACTTGAGAACAAGCAGACCAGTGTTATTTTCGTTTCCCTTGCCTTTTATATTTTGGAATTTGGTTCAAACCAATCAGAGTCAATGGAGAAAGTAGTGGAGTTAACTTTTGATTGTCGGTTCTGTGGGCTACAGATGTAAAATTTTTGGAGAATTTTAACTGCAAACTTGGCTTTTTTTTTTTTTTTTAAATCTTGTTCATTAAAAAAACAATGTTGTAGGGAGCTTTAGGGGAATAGTTAAGATCCCTATCACTGGAAACACTTAAGCAGTGGTAGAGCAATAAACTGTGGAAAATTCTGAAAGAGATGGGAATACCAGACCACCTGACCTGCCTCTTGAGAAATCTGTATGCAGGTCAGGAAGCAACAGTTAGAACTGGACATGGAACAGGCTGGTTCCAAATAGGAAAAGGAGTACGTCAAAGCTGTATATTGTCACCGTGCTTATTTAACTTATATGCAGAGTACATCATGAGAAACGCTGGGCTGGAGGAAACACAAGCTGGAATCAAGATTGCTGGGAGAAATATCAATAAACTCAGATATGCAGATGACACCACCCTTATGGCAGAAAGTGAAGAGGAACTCAAAAGCCTCTTGATGAAAGTGAAAGTGGAGAGTGGAAAAGTTGGCTTAAAGCTCAACATTCAGAAAATGAAGATCATGGCATCCGGTCCCATCACTTGATGGGAAATAGATGGGGAAACAGTGGAAACAGTGTCAGACTTTATTTTTGGGGGCTCCAAAATCACTGTAGATGGTGACTGCAGCCATGAAATTAAAAGACGCTTACTCCTTGGAAGAAAAGTTATGACCAACCTAGATAGCGTATTCAAAAGCAGAGACATTACTTTGCCAACAAAGGTTCGTCTAGTCAAGGCTATGGTTTTTCCAGTGGTCATGTATGGATGTGAGAGTTGGACTGTGAAGAAGGCTGAGTGCTGAAGAATTGATGCTTTGGAACTGTGGTGTTGGAGAAGACTGGAGAGTCCCTTGGACTGCAAGGAGATCCAACCAGTCTGATTCTGAAGGAGATCAGCCCTGGGATTTCTTTGGAAGGAATGATGCTAAAGCTGAAACTCCAGTACTTTGGCCACCTCATGCGAAGAGTTGACTCATTGGAAAGGGCTCTGATGCTGGGAGGGACTGGGGGCAGGAGGAGAAGGGAACGACAGAGGATGAGATGGCTGGATGGCATCACTGACTTGATGGACGTGAGTCTGAGTGAACTCCAGGAGTTGGTGATGGACAGGGAGGCCTGGCATGCTGCGATTCACAGGGTCGCAAAGAGTCGGACACGACTGAGTGACTGAACTGAACTGAGGGTAATAATAATGATCAGCATTTACTGGGCTTTACTCTAGGTCATTTTATCCTGATATGAACTCTTTGAGATGAGAGCTACTATTCTGTTGGGTTCGCCAAAAAGTTCATTCAGGTTTTTCCATAGTTTCTTATGGAAAAATTCCAACAAACTTTTTGACTGCCTCAGTATTTTTGTACTCAGATAGGAAATTGAAAGTGTTAGTCACTCAGTTGTGTCCGACTCTTTGCTACCCCATGGACTGTAGTTCGCCAGGCTCCTCTGTCCATGGGATTGTCCTGGCAAGAAAATTGGAATGGGTTGCCATTTCCTCCTTCAGCGGATCTTCCTGACCTGGGAATCAAACCCTGGTCTCCTGAGTATCCTGCATTGCAGGTGAACTCTTTACTGCTGAGCCATTAGGTTGAAAAGCATGGGGAATGTCAACAACTAAGAAGTATCAGGGATGAGACTCAACCCTAGAAGGCCTAACTCCAGAGCCTGCCTGCTAACCCTGTTGTTACACACTGCCTCCCCTCGAGGGTGGGAGAAGGGGATTGCTGGGTTGCTTGGAAGAAAGCAATGTAAGGCCTTCAAAGGCTTCCCTACTCTTAAAAGACCAGGATTGAATAGTGTTAGGCCTACTTCGGTCCATATAGCTACCACCCCTCAGCAAGGGCCTTTCCATTGCTTCCTATTCATTTGGCCTCCTGCCTCGCCAAGGCTGATTATTACCTGAAGCCCAGAGCAGCAAGCTGCACATTTTGGCATTCATTAGTCACTTGTGTGTGTTGTGGGAGCAGATAGGGGAGTGCATTTTTTTAAAAATTCAAATTCTTATGGTAGGGCCACAGTTCTGTTTCACTTTGGGAGATATGATAGTGGTTACTTATGCCCCCATAGCACATTCTGAAGGACAGCACCAAGCCATCCTTCTTATATATCAGCACCCATCTTTTGGTCTTAGTTTAGGTAATAGGACTCTGCTTCATTTTCAAGGTTCTGCTCTGGGTCCATTAACTGGAATTCTACCTTAGACTTTTCCTGAGACTGTTCTGGTAACATACATGGTTCTTTAATTTCTAGAACTGGGTCTGGTATCATACCTCCTAGACTTCCTTCCAGGGATCAGGTTCTGCTGCCTGTTGGCAAGCTTCTCCGAACAGTCAGATGGTTTGGATTTCCAAGTATCTTCCTGCCTCTCCTTTGCTGGACTCTTCCATCCAGTGAAGCTCCTGTCACCCCTGTTCCACCTCCTTAGCTGCCCTTCGAGCTGAATTGTAGTTGATAATACCTCCCACTTAATATCTAAGGTAAGGGGCAGAAGATTTCTAAATCGACCATTGTCCTGCTTTCTCTTCTCAGTGGCCTCTAGGTTATAATCCACCTCTGCTTTGGAGGTATCATGTATTTCTTTCTGGTTTGGAGCTTCTTATCACTTTCTTTGTAATTAGGATGTGATCAGCAGAATATTGGACCCAGAGATTTGTTTCTTTGCTGCTTGCTTTCATTCTCCCGTGAGTGCCTTCTGTCCTTTGACCTGGCATGGCCTGGGGCACTCACCTCCAGTATAGGTGACATGAAAGTGCCTACTTACAATTAGGCAGCGCGGTGCTGGGCTCCAGTGAATCAGAGTGACAGTGGACAGCTTTCATTCATTTATTCACCAATCCAAACCAAAAAAATCGTTGAGCATCTACTGTGTGCTTTCTAGAAGTACAGTGCTCAGTCCCAGGCATACAAAAATGAACAAACATGAATTTGCTCTCAGGGTTCTTAACTCTAGTGAGAGGGAGTGAAATATAGATACATTCAGTACAGTGAGGTCATTCTTGTGTAGGAGTATGTGGAGTGTGGTGGGAGCTCTTGGGAGAGACAGTTAACCGAGCTCGGGGTGAGTGGTACCTTAGGGGAGCTTCCCAAAAGAGAGGAAGATAGTTTTTTACCTTAAAAATGAATTCCTCAGGGGGAGAAATGGATTGCCTCAAACCCTTCTTCTTCAGTCTGTTTGTGTTTTTTCTTCTGTGATTTAATGTGACTCTCTGTCCCCTGTCCCTTTGGCCTTTGCAGCCTTTGGGCCTATTATTCTTTGTGTAAAAATTTGTATCCAAGGGGAGAAACAGTAGCTTATTTTATGTTCTTAGAAGTTTTGCCTTGAAAGCACAAAAAGAAAGAGGCATGAAAAATCAAATCATCTATGTTAGAAGCACTTTGGGCTTCCTTCATGGTGGTAAAAAATCTGCCTGCAATGCAGGAGACCCAGGTTCAATCCCTGGGTCCAGAAGATCCTCTGGAGAAGGGAATGGCAACCCACTCCAGTATTCTTGCCTGGAGAATTCCATGGATAGAGGAGCCTGGCAGTCTACAGTCCATGGAGCTACAAAGAGTTGGACACGACTGAGCAACTTAGACACACACGCACAGGAGCACTTTTGTTTTGTTGGTACCCAGAATTAGGACTCTAAGATTATTGTAAGATTATTGTATACTGAGAAAATTTTTAGCAGGAAACAAGGACACATTTGCATATGAAATGAAAATAGTTATTACAGTGACAAAATATGCAGCTCAGATTTCTAGAAACTGAATTCTTTAGTCCAAAACAAATAAGACTAGGCAAATTGGATAAAAAACAAACAAACAAACAACTTATCTCTTGAATATTGCTGTCATCATTCCGAGTATTCTTATTTCTTAGGTGAAAATTTCCCTTACTGTTTTGTGATGTTTTAAAATTAAAAGATAGTGTAGGATTTTACATATTCCAAAAGGAGAACACCTAAATTCAGTATTTCAATGAATTATTCTTTATTTGCTTCCTTACCAATAGACTTTTAAGTTATTATTTTATTGGCAATACATCTCCCAGAAATATAATCCAAAGTAGTTTATAATGCAGATATTCAGGCCAAAGTCTAAGGATCTCTTTTCTGCAGCATGCTGTATATTAAAAAAAATTTTAAAGTTACTTAAAAAGCCATAATGTGTTTTTTACTTATTTAAGGCAATGCTTAATTAATTCTGTTAGACGTTTGCCTAATCCCAAATAAATATCTCAGAATTTTACCTTCACAATTGATAACATTGTCTGATTATAGTATGTTTTCCCACTGCATATGATTATAATATGATTTAATAATTTGATTTCTTAAATACAATTAGGACATTGGTTTTAAACATTTGAAGATCAGGATTGGCTTTGTGGGTTAATTTGCCATCTCAGTGTTGCTGATGATAAGTAATTTTTAGCATTATTTCAAATCTATAAAATTTATCAAGGCCAATATTTGAGGGTTGTTATATCCTTAAAACAAATTATTGTTTCACTTATAAATTCAGTATCACTTCTTACATTCACCAACCTTGTCTGTGACCTACACATCCTGTTGGAAACTAAAAGGAAAGACAGAGACAACTGAATTATAGGAATACTGGGTCTCAAAGAATTCAAGGGTGGTAATGCCTTCAGGAAAGATGGTAGAAGTGGGAGCAGGCAAACTCTAGGGAATTCAGCTAGCATATGTTCTCCATCTTCTACTTCTGCTTCTTCTGATTCTTCTGTAGAATCTCTCCTCTCTCTGCCAGCTAGCTGGCTTATGTGTTCCTCAGTTCACGTGATGGAACATGGTCTGAGTTTACTTCTTTAGTGACATGGGGAGACATCGCTCCTTCTTAGCCTCAATTCCAGGGTCCTGGAGTGGAGACAATGACTCGTTTTGGATTAGAAGCCCACCCCCGGTCAGTCTGGAGGGTGGGGTGGGGATACTGAGTGGCTGCAGGGAACCAACTCTTTGGGAATATGTGTATCATTTTGAGCTCAGTACACGCTCCCTACAAATGGTATCCACTGCATTCCTATAGATACATAGTAAGAGCAATAGCATTACTCAATTATGGCCATCTCCCAGCTCAGAAAATTATATGGAGGCAAGAGGCTAGGGGCTGGTTGAGTAAAGGGCTCTTTTATCATAACCATGTGAGGAAAAAACTCTGTTGCGTCTATGATATTTTGATATAATACTCCATTTTCTTTGTAACAGGTTAGTGGTTACTTGGATGATTGTACCTGTGATGTTGAAACCATTGATAAATTTAATAACTACAGGCTTTTCCCAAGACTTCAAAAACTCCTGGAAAGTGACTACTTTAGATATTACAAGGTATTTAAAAATTTGTGGGGTGGTATAGGAATACTTAAAGCTTAAATGGATAATTACATTTTCTTAGGAATCACTGACCTTCAAAATTGTGTTTATTATTTAAAATTGAGCAAGGCTATATTAGGAAAACACAGTTCCTAAGAATGAACCATATGGTTCTGAAATGACCCATTGAATACTTTTAATTTCAAAAACTGAGTTTTGAACTCTAGTGTTGGAATCTAGCTGGTTAAATTGAAGTCTGAACAGAAACTATTATATTGTTATCAAAGTCATGAGTTGTTCATAACATTCCAAAACATCAGATTTGCTCCAATTAATTTAAAAAAAGAAGTATTTTTAAGAAGCATGACTTTATTCTGACCAGTATTATTTTAACAAGTAACTTGTGATGTTTTATCTTGAGATATCTGTTGAAAGAGTATAGAAAACCTGATCATTGGACTCTGCAGTACACTCTGTGTTCACAATTGTCTGTTAGCTATTACTTTCATTGAAAGGCTTCGAGTTGAAAAAAAAAAAAAGACTAAGTTGAGCAGTGATGACATGAACTACTTTGGCTCCCAGTTGCCATCTGTTCAGGAACTGTTTAGTAGCATATTTTGTCTTTATGACCAAGTCTACCAATTTGCTTAGACCAGCTACGTGTTTATACCATCACTGAAACTTGACAACTGGTAAATGGATGAAGTAGAATAATTGCAACTGATAACATGACCAGGTTATAGTATCATAATTCAACATCTGTCTGTTACAATCTTGAGATTCTTATTTTTATAACTTTTCTCTAATTTTATTTTGCAGGTAAACCTGAAAAGGCCATGTCCTTTCTGGAATGATATCAACCAGTGTGGAAGAAGGGATTGCGCCGTCAAGCCTTGTCACTCAGTAAGAACAGTCTATACATTTAAGAACTGTCACGTTTTTGGAATAATTGCAATTTTTGAAAGGGTCCAATATAACTAAAATAATATTTGAATCCTTAGGTTAAATATCAGTTCAGTTCAGTTCACTCAGTCGTGTCTGACTCTTTGCGACCCCATGAATCGCAGCACGCCAGGCCTCCCTGTCCATCACCAACTCCTGGAGTTCACTCAGACTCACGTCCATCGAGTCAGTGATGCCATCCAGCCATCTCTTCCTCTGTCATCCCCTTCTCCTCCTGCCCCCAGTCCCTCCCAGCATCAGAGTCTTTTCCAATGAGTCAGCTCTTCGCATGAGGTGGCCAAAGTATTGGAGTTTCAGCTTTAGCATCAGTCCTTCCAATGAACACCCAGGACTAATCTCCTTTAGAATGGACTGGTTGGATCTCCTTGCCGTCCAAGGGACTCTTAAGAGTCTTCTCCAACACCACAGTTCAAAACCATCAATTCTTCAGCTCTCAGCTTTCTTCACAGTCCAACTCTCACATCCATACATGACCACTGGAAAAACCATAGCCTTGACTAGACGAACCTTTGTTGGCAAAGTAATGTCTCTGCTTTTCAATATGCTGTCTAGGTTGGTCATAACTTTCCTTCCAAGGAGTAAGCGTCTTTTAATTTCATGGCTGCAGTCACCATATAACGTTGTTTAAAATCAACATACTAAAACTCTAAACTTATGACTATAAAGCCTATTTTGAATTGTTCTGTCTTCACAATAGTAGAATTTAGATTTTATGGGTAATACAATCTCTTGATTTATTACTGAGAGTAGTAAAAGCTATTGCTCTTTGGTGTGATATTTTTATTTATTTTTTATTGGCTGTACTGGGCATTGGTTGCTGTGCAGACTTTCTCTCGTTGCAGCAAGTGGAGGCTCCTTTCACTGCGGCACACAGTCCTCTCGTGGTGGTGGCTTCCCGTTGTGGAGCACAGGCTCTCGGCGCACTAGTTCCGTAGTTGCAAAACTCAGGCTCAGTAGTTGAGGCTCGTGGGCTCTATAACTCAGTAGTTGGAGTGCACAGGTTAGCTGCTCCATGGCCTGTGGGATCTTCTCAGACCAAGAATCGAACCCCTGTCTCCTGTGTTAGCAAGTAGATTCTTAACCAGTGGACCACCAGGGAAGTCCCTTTTGGTTTATTATTTGTTTTTCTTATGTCTTAACTAAAGTTATGTATGTAGTATTAAAAAAGTGAAATTTATTGAGGTACAAATGCAGTCTTTCCCCTTTTCTGAGGATGTATTCATTTTCCTCCTTGGCAGGGATTTGAACAAAACCACTGGCTTTGCTTAGGAGTTCTGAGAGCATTAAAATTTGAAATATTCTACTCTGAAAGCAGAGAATTTTATCCTTTTAAATGAAAGCATTTTTTTCCCTTTAAAAGTACATATTTTTATTTTACTTTCTTTTATTGAGATAAAATATATATAACATAAAATTTACCATTTTATTTTAGCCATTTCTAAGTGCGCAGTTCATTGGCATTAAATACACTCACCCTGTTATACAGCCATCACCACCATCCATCTCTAGAACTTTTTCATCTTTCTAAACTGAAACTTCATGCTCATTAAACAATAAATTCCTATTCCTCCCTCCCTTCAGCCATGGGAAGTCACTATTTTACTTTCCTTCTCCATGGATTTGACTACTCTAGGTACTTCATATATAAGGGGAATCTTTATAATATTTGTTCTTTTGTGTCTGGCTTATCTCACTTAGCATATTTTCCAGGTTATCTATATTGGAGCATGAACTAGATTTTTATCTCTTTTAAAGACTGAATAATATTCCACTGTATGTGTGTACTACATTTGGTTTATTCATTCACCTGTTGATTGACTTTTGGGTTATTTTCACCTTCTGGCTCTTGTGAATAATACTGCTATGAACATGGATGTACAAATTATGTTTGAATCTCTACTTTCAGTTCTTTGGGGTATATACCTAGAAATAGAATTTCTGGATCATTTGGTAATTCTTAGTTCAATTATTTGAGCAACACCATGCTATCTTCTGAATTTGGCAATAAGGAGTTCATGATCTGAGCCACAGGCAGTTCTTGGTTTTGTTTTTGTTGACTGTATAGAGCTTCTCCATCTTTGGCTGCAAAGAATATAATCAATCTGATTTTGATATTGACCCTCTGGTGATGTCCATGTTTAGAGTATTCTCTTGTGTTGTTGGAAGAGGGTGTTTGCTATGACCAGTGTGTTCTCTTAGCAAAACTCTGTTAGCCTTTGCCCTGCTTCATTTTGTACTCCAAGGCCAAATTTGCCTGTTACTCCAGGTATCTGTTGACTTCCTACTTTTGCATTTCAGTCCCCTAGAATAAAAAGGACATCTTTCTTGGGTGTTAGTTCTAGAAGGTCTTATAGGTCTTCATAGAACTGTCAACTTCAGCTTCTTCAGCATTACTGGTTGGGGCAGAGACTTGGATTACTGTGATATTGAATGATTTGCCTTGAAAACAAACAGAGATCATTCTGTCTCTTTTGAGATTGCGTCCAAGTACTGCATTTCGGACTCTTGTTGACTGAGGGCTACTCCATTTCTTCTAAGGGATTCTTGCCCACAGTAGTAGATATAACAAAGGTCTGTCTAGTCAAAGCTATGGTTTTCCTGGTAGTTACATATGGATGTGAGAGTTGGACTGTAAAGAAAGCTGAGAGCTGAAGAATTGATGCTTTTGAACTGTGGTGTTGGATAAGACTCTTGAGAGTCCTTTGGAATGCAAGGAGATCCAACCAGTCAATCCTAAAGGAAATCAGTCCTGAATATTCATTAGAAGGACTGATGCTGAAGCTGAAACGCCAATACTTTGGCCACCTGATGCAAAGAACCGACTCATTGGAAAAGACCCTGATGCTGGGAAAGATTGAAGGCAGGAGGAGAAGGGATCGACAGAGGATGAGATGGTTGGATGGCATCACCAACATGTTGGACATGAGTTTGAGTGGGCTCTGGGAGTTGGTGATGGACAAGGAGGCCTGGTGTGCTTTAGTCTAGGGATCGCAAAGAGTTGGACACTACTAAGCGACTGGACTGAACTGATGCTGTCTTCTACACTGACTGTACCATTTTACTTTCTCACTTGCAGTGTACAAGGGTTCCAGTTTCTCCACATCTTTGCTAACACAGGGGTTTCCCTGATGGCTCAGACATTAAAGAGTCTGCCTGCAGTGCAGGAGACCCAGGTTCGATCCCTGGGTTGGGAAGATCTCCTGGAGAAGGAAATGGCAACCCACTCCAGTATTCTTGCCTGGAAAATGCCATGAATGGAAGAGCCTGGCAGGCTATAGTCCATGGGGTCGCAAAGAGTCAGACATGACTGAATGACTTCACTAAAATTGCTAACACTTGCTGTTTTCTGTGTTTTTTTGTTTGTTTGTTTGTTTTTTGGGGTTTTTTTTGATAATAGCCATCCTAATGGGTGTAAAGTGATAGTGTTGTTTGAGCAGCTTATTTGTATACATGTAAATATTGCTACATATACGTGTCTAGTATGAGGAATAAGGCAAGTGTAAAGTGTTATTTATGAGTATTTTATCATTAGCTGAATGAAAAGCAAGTTTTTAGTTATTTTAAACATGAGCATATCATTAAAATGATATAAATTTAAATATTTCATTTTATTTCACTAATTCTAGGTATTTATATTTAGTAATAGGAAAAGTATTTGAGGAAATTCACATTTACCAAGTACTTTTTTTGTATGGCTTTTTAAAATGCTAAAACTATGGTGGATTCTTATTAAAGACATTTAATTGCACTTGCACATTAAATGGGCTATTAACATTAGTCAGAACAAGCAGTTTGGCAATTATTGCAAATTTGAATCTCATCTTGCAACAGCGTTACTTGTAATTATTTTAACACAGTGTAGAACTAGGGATTGCCACCTTCAGAAGAAGATTGGAGAGGGCAGGACAGCCTGAGAGACACGTCGTATAAAGGAATAGCTTATTGATTCCCAGGTTGACAGACTGACAGATGAAATCCATTTCACTGTAAATCCTAGAGAAAACAGCCAAGTGTAGCATTTAAGAAGCTAAACCTTAAGATGTTTATTATCTGACTTGAGCCCACAGAAATACTAAAATAAAATAATTCGGTGAAAGCTACCAATTTGTGCTGAGAGACTGAGAGAACCTACTTACTTCACCTTCTGTAGAACTGGAGTCAGTTGCCTTTCATGCCAATACCCTCCCCCCTCTTTTTTTTCTTGACCTGGGTTCTTGATGGAGAGAAGTCTTTTTTTTTTTTAAAGATATTTGGGCTTCCTTGGTGGTGCAGTGGTAGAGTCTGCCTGCCAATGCAGGAGATGTAGGTTCTATCCCTGGCTTGGGAAGTTCCCCTTGAGAAGGAAATGGCAACCCACTCCAGTATTCTTGCCTGGGAAATCCCATGGACAGAGAAGCCTGGTGGGCTACAGTCCATGGAATAGCAAAAGAGTTGGATATGACTTAGCAACTAAACAACAACAACAACAGAAAATATTTATTCACTCCATAAATATTCTTATATTTTAGTGTAGCATAGGAGTGCCATAATTAGACCGAAGACTCAGAAAGATTATTGGTAGTATTGTGGAGAGTAGGGAGCGAAAGATGAGATGGAGTGGAGACTGGTGAAGGACTAGCAATTAGCAATTGAATGTAATTTTATTCAATAATGAATATTTTTGAGAGTCTACTATGTACCTGGACCTGGGCAAGTAATATGAGCACTTGTCATGACGAAGTACTGGAAGAGAAACACTAAGTGATCATTTCAATACATCTAGGATAAGCCAATAATAGATATGCCGAAGGTGTACACACAAGGAGCAGAGGAAAGGGAGGGTAGAGGAGAGAGACACCAAGGAGCTCCACTCCAAATGACAACAAGGGAATGAGCCATTTTAATTCCTCTTAGGACAAGCCTGGTCTCAGTTCTAATAGTTCCTGAGTAGGGCAGTCTATCACAACTAAAGAGTGATTAGAAAAAATTTCAAATACTTTGAAATACTTGCTTCAGCCTAAATAATCAGCTGTCCCATCTAGCATTTTATATTGTACATTACTGAAATCTTGACATCTCACTATTATATTCTTCATTGTGTATCTTAAAAAGACATTGCAGGAATTCCCTGGCTGTCCAATGGTTAGGACTCCATACTTTCACTGCTAAGGGCCCGGGTTCAATCCCGGGTTGGGTAACTAACATCCCACAAGCCACATGGTGTGGCCAAAAGAAGAAAAAAAAAGGACACTGCATCATGAGTACAGTGCAATTATCACATGTGCAATACATGTACAAGGTGAAACACGGTTAACTCACTACTGCATAAGGTCTGCTGATGTTTTGTTAATACCTTTTTGAGCTAAATGAGGAACTAAGACCAGCTTCTTTTTGTCAACACTTTGATTTCTTTTTTCAGTTCATGTATATACTTGGTTCAGGTTATATGTTGGGACACAGTGGAGATAGAAAAATAATAAAAAATTGAAATTCTGTTCTTCATACGGGGCTTCAATGGAGAAGGCAATGGCAACCCATTCTAATATTCTTGCCTTAGAGAATTCCATGGACAGACCTTGGGGTTGCAAAGAGTTGGACACGACTGAGTGACTAATGCAGCACAACAATGGGGCTTTAAAATGCACATCTTTTGATTTGCACCCCTGATTCCAGAGAATATTTGAATGAGGCAGATTGTGTGCCCATGGAGGCTGGACTCTCTCTGAGAGTTATTTATTACCTTTACAGTTAATCAGAACAATGTTCTTTCACTTCCATTATTAATTGGCCAATGTGAAAAAGAAAAACAATATTCAGCATTAGTCCAGGAGTAAGAAATGAACACTCTGGTGGATAAGTCTTTTGGAGATTAATTAGAAAGATGTAGCCAATAAAAATAGTACATATCCTTTGACCTAGCAATTCTACAAAGATTTTCACTTATAATTGGATAGATGTCCAAAGATGACCATAAAGCAGTACTGAATATTGTAAAAATGTCAGTTCTGCTGAAATCAACCTATAAATTTGACCTGGTTTATTATATAAAAAAATTAGAAACCATCTAAATATCTGGTCATAGAAAAAGACTATACATTGATCTAGTTCAAAGTCTAGATGAGTACTCAATAAAGTGTTCATCTCTGTGTGGGTCTTTCCCTTTGGAATCTATTTCAGGACTGCACTGAATATATTTAGCATTGGAATAGGACCCTGCAACTTACCGCACTCTCTCACATACGTCATTATCTCTACTAACAGCATCACTTTGAGAATAGGCAGATAGATCCTGTGTTATGCAGTGGTCAACACAGAACTAAAAACTAGTACCATTTTCCTCTGAAAAGAACTAGAGTTCCTTAAAAAATGGTTGATTCCTAGACTGGAACAAGAAATATATAGGAGCCTGGAGTGTCTTTTCATAACAGAAACAAAAAGTGCTGTTAAAGATTACTGGGATAGGGACTTCCCTGTGGTCCGGTGGCTGAGATTTCTTGCTCCCAATGCAGGGGACCCGGGTTTGGTTCCCTGGTTGGGGAACTGGATCCTGCATGTGGCAACTAAGGTTCCTGCATGCTGAAACAAAGATCCAGCATGCCAGCAACTAACATCTGGCACAGCCAAATAAATAGAAATATTTTTTTTAAGAAAAGATTACTGGGGAAACATATAAAAGACACCAGTGCAGCTGAAGACACAGGCCACATAGAAAAGACACAGGCCAGCACTTAGTCTCCTAGTGGTCAAATGTGGGACAGTTTGAGCATTAAGAAGAATAATGGCCAAGATTCTGTTTTTATATTTCCATGCTCTAATATGTGTAATCAATCCACAGCATGACTTATTGAATTTTTTGTTTATTTTTAAGAAATAATATAAAGACTGCCTAACTGTTCTCAGTTAAATATTAGCCTGTTAACTTCAGTCATTTGTTCTATGAATTCTTCTTACAAATCATAGAACTATAAAATATTTTTTTCAGAAGATAGAATAACTGTCATCTAAAGCATTTTAAAATTTCTTTCAGGATGAAGTTCCTGATGGAATTAAGTCTGCAAGCTACAAGGTTTGTATATATACTTATTAATGTGTCTAGTATTGGGCAAAACTAAAAAACTCACTTCCCCTACCAACTAAAACCTCACTTCTCTAGTCCCCTGTACAGTGATACTCCTTGAAAGTTATGTGTACTCAGCGGCTCTAATTCTTTTTTCCTCCATTTTCTTTACCTTTTTTTTTTTAAATTAAAGCTTAAAAGAAAAAAGTAGGGGGGAACCCCAAATTGTGTACGCGTCACCCAGCTTAAGGCATTACCAGTATATACGGTCAATCTTGTTTCATCTATCCCTTCCACTCCATTCTCCCAATTATTTTAAAGCCAGTCTGAGATAAATCATTTTGTTTACAAATACTTTGTATGCATCTCTAAGACAGATGATACTTTAAAAACCCCACATAACCAAAGTCAGGGTTCCAGTCTCTCTTGTTGTTTCGTAAATACCTTAATGTATGTGCATGCGAGCCCAGTCGCTTCAGTCCAACTCTGCGACCCTATGGGCTGTAGCCTGCTAGGCTCCCCTGTCCATTGGATTTTCTGGCGTGGTTTGCTGTGCCCTCTTCCAGGGGATCTTCCTGACCCAGGGATCAAACCTGCATATCCTGCGTCTCCTGCATTACAGGCAGATTCTTAACCCACTGAGACACCTGGAAGCTCTTAATAGTCAATTTCAAATAGGATTCACACATATTCCACACATTTCACTTTGTATGCATCATACCTGTTATATGTCCTAAGCTCCTAAGGTGCTATTTGACTGGTTAGTGAAAAACCTGGGAAATTATAGATTAAGTTTATGAGAAATATGTATGAGAAGCAGAGGATGAGTAGTCCTGCATAGAGAGAGTAGTCCTATTTTATAGTGGCTTTATCCTTCATTGCATGGTGCAAATCAACCACTTATTACTATTTAGTACTTTTAAAATTTTACAGTGAATCCTTTTGACTGAAAGAACTAAAAGAGGAAAAAGAAAGTACATGTTTAATGAAAAATGAAGTACTGAATTTCCACTTCTCACAGCAGTTGATGACGATATATAACTCACACAAGTGTTATTGTTTACCATCCATAAGAACCATGGAAGTATCACTGATCATATGAAAATCAAAACACACAGATCTGCTGACAAAGCCTGAGCATCTACTTTGTAAGTTAGTGGTTGTTTTAAGAAGAGTGTGTCTAAGACAGCTTAACATGTGCAGCTGCAGACGATACATTTACATATCATTTTGGGATGTGTGATTTTCCATTTAGACTAAATAACTGTTAATTTTCTGATACTTTTATTATGAAAATTTTCATACATACAGCCAAGTTGAAGGAATTTTCATGTGAACACTGGATCATACTAATCATACTAATCACCTAGATTCTACTATTAACATTTTCATAAACTCACTTTACTACATATCTGTCTATCTGTTCATCCTTTTAGCCGTCCATTAAACCATTTTATTTTTTGGATGTATTTCAAACAAGTTGTAAGCATCAGTATACATTGCCCTCACTATATGTCATTAACTATATATATATATAATTAGAAGTATATCATTGAGTAGAGTTTAATATTTGCTTACATGTACATTTAATAAAATTGATATACAATGAAGTGCACACATCTTAAATGTGCATTTATTAAATGCATACATCTTTGTAACTTAGGCTTCTGTTTCAATATAGAGCATTGCTGTTACCCCAGAAAGTTGTTTCCTACCCCATCCCAGTCAATCCATACGCCTTCCCCAGAGGCAATGGCTGTTCTGCACTTTTTCTGTGTTAGATTTAAACTAATTTTGATCATTTTTGATTCTGCATTTTTTTATTCATACACAAAGAATGAAGTCATAGCTATTAATGTGTTGGCTCTAGTGCAGAGCTTTGCATGTAATTAAATGATGCCGTCATCAGCTGTTTCAAATAATCATTTTAATTCCAGAATTTTAAAAAAAATTATTTATTTTTGGTTCTGCTGGGTCTTTGTTGCTTTGCATGGGCTTCTCTAGAGTGCGGGCTCAGCAGTTGTGGAATACAGGCTTTAGTTGCTCTGAGGCATTTGTGATCTTCCCAGATGAGAGATTCAACCTGTGTCCTCTGCATTGGCAGGTGGATTCTTATCCAATGCACCACCAGGGAAGTCCCAGAAATTGTTTGATTTTTTTCATTCAGTTGATGCTCAAAGTAAAATTTTCAGAAGTTCATTCTGTTGAAGAAAAGCATTTGTCACTGAATGTTAGTATAAATTCATTTAAAGTTCAAAGTTGAAGATGAAGTATTTGTTTTGTGGGGATGATACACATATTAAATTTTGATGAAACAGTGTCCTGCTTCCCTGGCGGTCCAGTGGCTAAGACTCCATGCTCCCAATGCAGGGGGCCTGGGTTCGATCCCTAGTCAGGCAACTAGATCCCACACCCTGCAACTAAGAGTTGCAAGCCACAACTAAACATCCCACACGTCACAACTAAGACCTGGCACAGCCAGATAATAAAATATTAAGGAAAAAGAAACGATGTCCTGGTAAATCAAGAAATGTCCTTACTAAATCAAGAAATCTTAACTAAATCAGAATTGTAATTGGTTGAGGTACATACATAATTGTATCCTGACATGCTGTGATATGTTATTACTTAAGATAGAAGTTACTACTTCTATCTATTTGATGATTACTATTGTCAAAATATATATATTTGTCAAAATATATAGGAGATGCTGAAGGACAGGGAAGCCTAGAGTGCTGCAGTACATGGGGTCACAGAGTTGGACATGACTGAGCAGCTGAAAAACAAAATAAGATTTTGTATTTATATATACACTAAGTAATGACTGAAGTTTTGGGGATGAAGCTTATACTGTATAAAATATTACTTCAGCATGGTAGTGGACTTTCTTTGCTCTCCATCATCAATCCAATTTTATAAATGCTTGAGCCTTTGAAGAACTATTAATAGTCCAAGAATGCTTCATTGATATTGATCATTTTTAAATAAATGAGCCCTCTAAATGTTGGTTGCATTTTCAAAATCAGTAGAGAATCATTATTCAAAGTATCTATTGGTGGACTGCTTAAAGAAAAGAACAAAACAAATTTCAGCTTTTGAAGCTTTAGCAAGTTGTACTTATTATAACAAAGCTTGTAAACAAAGACCTGGATATTCATTGATATGAAAAGTAGGAAAGAACTTTACATATTAAGTGAAGAAAGCTTAAATGGTATACTAGATTAAATTCTGAAATTTTTACAATTTTTACAATTTTTATAATTTTACAATTGTGTTTTAGAGACTCTCCCCTTGTGGGAAGAGTCTCCTCTTGATGAACTCTTGCTTTTAACTGGATACATTTATATTCTGAGCTATGAGGGAGGCCCAAATTCTGACCTGAAATGGATTTAAATTAAGAAAGCTTACAATTTCATTTCTATTTGCAAAACATTTAAAATAATTAAAAAATGAAGATAATTTATTTGATGATTTTTGTCTTATTAAAGAGATGTACTTAGAGGCAAAGAATAGAACTGTGAAAATATGTGGGCTAAAATATTTTCATATATTTACCTGTAGAAGTAATATTTTTCTCAGTTAAAGTGAAAGTGGCTCAGTCATGTCCAACTCTTTGCAACCCCATGAACTGCAGCCTACCAGGCTCCTCTGTCCATGGGGATTTTCCAGGCAAGAATACTGGAGTGGGTTGCCATTTCCTTCTCCAGGGTATCTTCCCAACTTAAGGATGGAACCTGGGTCTCCTGCATTGCAGGCAGACTCCTCACCAGCTGAGCCAGGAGGGAAGTCTTCTCAATTAAAAACTGTATCTTCAGAGAAGAGTCAGTTGAAAGTAGGGATGATTTCAAATTAACCTTAAAATTAACTTTGAAGAAGATTGTGGGCAATTTTGTAAAACATTGAAAATAATAAGCATCTTAGAAAAATTATTTTTCTCCAGAAAAAATGCCACTGACATAGTTTTGAGACAGATGTGACTTACAAAGCTAACTAAGTTATTAAATAGGAGCTAGGAATAGTTATTTTCTTTAACTTACATTTTAATATTCAGGTAATCAGTAATAAATAACTTTTGCTTAAATATAGATAGGTATATTAAAATACATAAGTGTATGTTATCTTTTGAACAAATTTTGTTTACTTTTTGCTAAGTATTTTTAACTTTTTTATTTTGAAATAATTTTTAACTTATTGAAAAGTTGCAAGATTAATATAAAGACATTTTGTACATTTTTTATAAACATTCACTAATTTTTAATATTTTGCCTCAACTGTCTTAGCATGCTTAAATACATAAAGTTTTTTAAACCATTTAAGAGTTATACATCATATGCCTTTACCCGTTTATACTTAATTATGTATGTGTGAGCACATGCTCAGTTGTGTCTGACTGCAACACCAAGGATTGCATCCCTCCAGACTCCTCTGTCCATGATACTGCCTGGGCAAGAATACTGGAGTGGGTTGCCATTTCCTTCTCCAGGGGATCTTCCCAACCCAGGGATCGAACCCATGTCTCCTGCATTGCAGGCAGATGCTTTACCACTGAGCCACCAGAGAAGTCCTAATTATGTATAAAAATAATTTTATTTTTGAAAGTAGTATTTGAGTTGAATTGTCTTTAGGTCAACCAGTGTGATGAAACAAATCATTTCAAACAGGTATGTCATTTCAGTTATTTCAGTGTTCACTTTTATCCTCAAAAGAGTCCTTGTCTGGACAGTCATTTGTACGATCATCCTTACAATAAGGACATAATAGGCACTCAGTTTATATTTGTTGAGTGATTGAATTTGTGGTCTCCTGCTTCCAGTGTCATCTTTTAGCTGTATGGTAGTGATGCCTGGTGTGTTGTGAAGTCTCATGATCCATATTACTTCCCTTGTACACAGCAAGCAGAATACATATCGTGACTTTGACTTTGCAAAGAAATACAGTTGTTAAACAATGTATTTTAAGCACCTAAAGATATTGGAGTACTTTTTATAAGACTTGGTAGCCTCCAGGGCATTTTTAGAATCATGGTATTTAGAGTTGAAATAGATCGTAGACGCACATGATCTAGCCCAACCACTTATTTTATGGAAAAGAAAACTGATGCTCACAATTAGGTCATTAGAAAAGTGGAACACTGCGCCATGACTCCTTGCCAACTGATTTCTTTAACCTCTAAGATTTTCTTAGTGGACATTTTGATAGTTGTTGGACTATAAATTATTCTTTATTTTGTAAACATAATAGTAAATTGTGTTCTCCAACAAAACAAAGAGCAAAGCCTTTTACTTATAGTTTAGCTTCAGGAGGAATGTGAGGCTTTTTTTTTTTTTTTTTTTTCTTGTAAAGTTTTGAAACCAAGGGGATGATGCTAGCTCTAAAAGAACCTCAAATTCCTTAGACAGTCTTCTTAAAAATTTTTTAAATACAATTAATTGAATTCTATTTCTTTCCCTTTTGTTTTAGTATTCTGAAGAAGCCAATAATCTCATTGAAGAATGTGAGCAAGCTGAACGACTTGGAGCTGTGGATGAATCTCTGAGGTTTGGTGTTTTATTTGCAGTAGTATTTTGTGCTTTTTCAGGTGAAATGTTAACTTAAGAAAAAGAATAACTCCATTTTCTTTGTTTAAAGTGAGGAAACACAGAAGGCTGTTCTTCAGTGGACCAAGCATGATGATTCCTCAGACAACTTCTGTGAAGTTGATGGTATAACATTTTTTATACTATGCATGTTAAGATTGTACCTAAGGAAAAATATTCTTTTGAAATAATTTAAAGAAAAAAATCCTCAGTTTCTAACAGTTTGGGAGTTCCTCAAAAAGCTAAACACAGAATTACCATGTGACTTAACGGTCAACTCCTTAGCATTTACCCCCAAAAGATTGAAAACAGTAAAGCAGATACTTGTACAACCTGTTCACAGCAGCCTTATTCGCAACAGCCAAAGTACCCATCAGCAGATGACTGTATAAACACAGTGTCGTGTACACGTACAGTGGAGTGCTGCTGCTGCTGCTGCTGCTAAGGCGCTTCAGTCGTGTCCGTCTCTGTGCGACCCCATAGACGGCAGCCCACCAGGCTCCCCCGTCCCTGAGATTCTCCAGGCAAGAGTACTGAAGTGGGGTGCCATTGCCTTCTCCGCAATGGAATGCTATTTAGCCATAAAAAGAAAGGAAGTTCTGATACATGCTGCAATATGGATAACACTGAAAACATTAGGCTAAATGAAATAAGCAAGGTGCAAAAGGACAAGTGTCCTATGACCCCACTTACATGATATACCTAGAATAGGCAAACTGATACAGGCAGGAAGTGGTTTTAAGTTACCAGGAGTTAGCAGGAAGGAGAGTGGGAGTTATTGCTTAACGGTTTCAGTCTCTGTTTGAAATCATCAGAAAGTTTAGAAACAGTGATGATGGTTGCACAACACTGTGAATATAATTAATGCCACTGAATTGTAGTCTTAAACATGGTTAAAATGACAAATTTCATGTTGTGTATATTTTACCACAATAAAACAATTTAAAAAGATAACCCAGTTTCTGGAAAAAAAAAAAATCACCTCCTGAGTTTGCAGTTCTGTGTACTTAGTAATATATATATTTAACTTTTGTAATATATTCAGGTACTTGTATAACCTGCTTTGTTATACTGACCTTGGATTGTTAAATATTTTCCTTAATGATGATTTGTGTTGTTTTTTGGAAAGAAAATAATGAACCATGAGTTATGTCTGTGACATTTAAATAAAACCAAGCCAGAGCTCTGGTATGATTAAAATCTGGAGTCCTAGAATGCATTAGAACCATTTGATTTATGGATTTTTAAATTAGATTTATAGATTCTCCCAGTCTTCCATTTTTTTTTAGTATCTCCTTTTTTGTAAGTTTACTTGTTAGCATTTTAATTGGCTAAACAAAATTAAACTGAGTTGAGTTTTTGTATCCTTCTTTGTTTCTTTTGGAACAGACTAATGATTTTTTTAAAAAAATCAGTGAAAAGAATGATATAGATCATTTTAAATGTAAGCAAAAGATGAATCTGAAACACCCCCCTCCCCAAAAAAGGGAAAAGAAAAAGGGAAAGTACTCGTATTTAATTTGTGGCTTTATTTTGGGGAAAAAAGTACATAAACTTTACTTAATGAAAACCATGACCACATTTTAGCAGATACATATGTGTAATCCATTGTTTCTAATTCCCAAATCTGAAACTTTAAAAAATGACTATTTTTCTCCTTAAATTTAGTGCAGATTCACTCAGTATGAATATTCATGTTTTTTTACTACAGAAATATTTATGTGTTTGTTTAAAGGTTGCTGCCCCAATCTCTGCTGGAATAATATTCAGCATATGTTGCATGTACTATATTACTGTTCTAAAATCTGAAAAGTTCTGAATTTCAAATCACATTTGGGCCCAAGGGTGTTGGGTGAAGAACTGTGGACTTATACCTAGTGTGTTAGGCCAGTAAGGAAAGGATGATAAAATGCTCTCCCAACCCTAATTTTCCCATCTTTTCGGCAAGGATTCTTTGGTCTAAACATTGCTATGTGAGATAAAATTCACCTTGTAACATGGCAACTTATATTTTTATTAGGCCTGCAGTATTAGAGAAAGAATGGGAATACCTTTACCAAAGCGTCCTTTTAAAGCTACATGCTTACTTTTGTGTCACAAATCAGTAATTCACTCTGTATATGATGGAGTTCTGTTATCTTGGCTGAATAACTTGTCCACATATTTTTGTTTCTTCTCTTACAGGAAGGTGAATATATTTTTTTAAAAAGGACAGCTTTATAAGAAATAAATAATGTATGTAATGGTAGGTAGAGGATAGGTATTTTGTAAATCTTTTTTTTTCATATATTATTTTTATTTTTCTTATAACAAGTCTATAAGGTAAGCATTTGTCTTACTTAGGACTTGGTTTTTTTTGTTGTTGTTTATAGCCTTTCAGTATTTTTTTTAATTAATTATTTTAATTGGAGGCTAATTACTTTACAATATTGTAGTAATTTTTGCCATACATTGACATGAATAAGCCATGGGTGTACATGTGTTCCCCATCCCGAATCCCCCTCCCACCACTCTCCCCATCCTATCCCTCAGAGTCATCCCAGTACACCAGCCCTGAGCACCCTGTCTCATGCATTGAACCTGGACTGGCAATCGGTTTCACATATAATAATATACATGTTTCAATGCTATTCTCTCAAATCATCCCACCCTCACCTTCTCCCACAGAGTCCAAAAGACTGTTCTTTACATCTGTGTCTCTTTTGCTATCTCGCGTATAGGGTCATTGTTACCATCTTTCTGAATTCCATATATATGCGTTAGTATACTGTATTGGTGTTTTTCTTTCTGACTTACTTCACTCTGTATAATAGGCTCCAGTTTCATCCACCTCATTTTACTGATTCAAATGCATTCTTTTTAATGGCTGAGTAATATTCCATTGTGTATATGTACCACAGCTTTCTTATCCATTCATCTGCTGATGGACATCTAGGTTGCGTCCATGTCCTGGCTATTGTAAACAGTGCTGCGATGAACATTGGGGTACACGTGTCTCTTTTAACTCTGGTTTCCTCAGTGTGTATGCCCAGCAGTGGGATTGCTGGGTTGTATGGCAGTTCTATTTCCAGTTTTTTAAGGAATCTCCACACTGTTCTCCACAGTGGCTGTACTAGTTTGCATTCCCACCAACAGTGTAAGAGGGTTCCCTTTTCTCTCTACCCTCTCCAGCATTTATTGTTTGTAGACTTTTTGATAGCAGCCATTCTGACTGGCATGAGATGGTACCTCAGTGTGGTTTTAGTTTGCATTTCTCTGATAATGAGTGATGTTGAACATCTTTTTCATGTGTTCGTTAGCCATCTGTATGTCTTCTTTAGAGAAATGTCTGTTCGTTAGCCATCTGTATGTCTTCTTTAGAGAAATGTCTGTTTAGTTCTTTGGCCCATTTTTTGATTGGGTCATTTATTTTTCTGGAATTGAGCTGCAGGAGCTGCTTGTATATTTTTGAGATTAATTCTTTGTCAGTTGCTTTGTTTGCTATTATTTTCTCCCATTCTGAAGGCTGTCTTTTCACCTTGCCTATAGTTTCCTTCGTTGTGCAAAAGCTTTTAAGTTTAATTAGGTCCCATTTGTTTATTTTTACTTTTATTTCCATTACTCTGGGAGGTGGGTCATAGAGGATCCTGCTGTGATTTATGTCAGAGAATGTTTTGCCTATGTTTTCCTCTAGGAGTTTTATAGTTTCTTCTTACATTTAGATATTTAATCCATTTTGAGTTTATTTTTGTGTATGGCATTATAAAGTGTTCTAGTTTCATTCTTTTACAAGTGGTTGACCAGTTTTCCCAGCACCACTTGTTAAAGAGATTGTCTTTTCTTCATTGTATATTCTTTCCTCCTTTGTCAAAGATAAGTTGTTCATAGGTGCATGGATTTATCTCTGGGCTTTCTGTTTTGTTCCATCGATCTAAATTTCTGTCTTTGTGCCAGTACCATACTGACTTGATAGTACTGTCTTTGTAGTATAGTCTGAAGTCAGGCAGGTTGATTCCTCTAGTTCCATTCTTCTTTCTGAAGATTGCTTTGGCTATTTGAGGTTTTTTGTATTTCCATACAAATTGTGAAATTATTTGTTCTAGTTCTCTGAAAAATACCATTGGTAGCTTGATAGATTGCATTGAATCTATAGATTGCTTTGGGTAGTATACTCATTTTCACTATATTGATTGATTCTTGATTCATGAATCAAGATTGATTCTTGATTCTTCCAATTCATGAACATGGTATTTTTCTCCATCTATTTGTGTCATCTTTAATTTCTTTCATCAGTGTTTTATATTTTTCTATATATAGGTCTTTTGTTTCTTTAGGTAGATTTATTCCTAAGTATTTTATTCTTTTCATTGCAATGGTGAATGGAATTGTTTCCTTAATTTCTCTTTCTGGTTTCTCATTGTTCGTGTATAGGAATGCAAGGGATTTCTGTGTGTTAATTTTATATCCTGAAACTTTACTATATTCACTAATTAGCTCTAGTAATTTTCTGGTGGAATCTTTAGGGTTTTCTATGTAGAGGATCATGTCATCTGCAAACAGTGAGAGTTTTACTTCTTTTCCAGTCTGGATTCCTTTTATTTCTTTTTCTGCTCTGATTGCTGTGGCTAGAATTTCCAAAACTATGTTGAATAGTAGTGGTGAGAGTGGGCACCCTTGTCTTGTTCTTGACTTTAGGGGAAATCCTTTCAATTTTTCACCATTGAGGATAATGTTTGCTGTGGGTTTATCATATATGGCTTTTATTATATTGAGGTATATTCCTTCTATTCCTGCTTTCTGGAGAGTTTTTATCATAAATGGATGTTGAATTTTGTCAAAGGCTTTCTCTGCATCTATTGAGATATGGTTTTCATCTTTCAATTTGTTAACGTGGTATATCACATTGATTGATCTGCAGATATTAAAGAAACCTTGCATCCCTGGGATAAAGTCCACTTGGTCATGATGTATGATCTTTTAATATGTTGTTGAATTCTGTTTGCTAGAATTTTGTTAAGGATTTTTGCATCTATGTTCGTCAGTGATATTGGCCTGTAGTTTCCTTTTTTTGTGGCATCTTTGTCTGGTTTTGGTATTAGGGTGATGGTGGCCTCATAGAATGAGTTTGGAAGTTTACCTTCCTCTGCAATTTTCTGAAAGAGTTTGAGTAGGATACGTGTTAACTCTTCTCTAAATTTTTGGTAGAATTCAGATGTGAACCCATCTGGTCCTGGGCTTTTGTTTGCTGGAAGATTTCTGATTACAGTTTCGATATCTGTGCTTGTGATGGGTCTGTTAAGATTTTCTATTTCTTTCTGGTTCAGTTTTGGGAAGTTGTACTTTTCTAAGAATTTGTCCATTTCTTCCAAGTTGTCCATTTTATTGGCATGTAGTTGCTGACAGTAGTCTGTTATGATCCTTTGTATTTCTGTATTGTCTGTTGTGATATCTCCATTTTCATTTCTAATTTTGTTGATTTGATTCTTCTCCCTTTTTTTCCTTGATGAGTCTGGCTAATGGTTTGTCTATTTTATTTATCTTCTCAAAGAACCAGCTTTTAGCTTTGTTGATTTTTGCTGTGGTCTCCTTTGTTTCTTTTTCATTTATTTCTGCCCTAATTTTTATGATTTCTTTCCTTCTACTAACCCTGGGGTTCTTCATGTCTTCTTTTTCTAGTTGCTTTAGGTGTTGAGTTAGGTTATTTATTTGATTTTTCTCTTGTTTTTTGAGGTAAGCTTGTATTATCATGAACCTTCCCCTTAGCACTGCTTTTACTGAGTCCCATAGGTTTTGGGTTGTTGTGTTTTCATTTTCATTCGTTTCTTTGCATATTTTGATTTCTTTTTTTATTTATTCTGTGATTTGTTGGTTATTCAGAAGCATGTTGTTTAGCCTCCATGTGTTTGTATTTTTAATAGTTTTTTTCCTGTAGTTGACATCTAATCTTAATTAGAAATTTGAGCTTTTGTCATCTGGCAAAATATGGTTATAATAACTTTATAAAATGAAGTTGGAGAGAGATGAAGTATGTCATAAGTAAAATTATGAGTCAGCTAATGTTTATCTCTAATGAGGCAGAACATTAAAAATTTAATCATTCTTTGGTGGTTTGTTTTCTGTCTTAAAATACTAAATGCTGAGTATTATTTATTTATTTTGAAAGCCAGTGTTATTTTTTATAAATTTATTATAATTTGCTATACTGAAGCAATCTCTATAGTACTATTAATAATTGAGATGAACAGAGTTATCTGTTCCTAAACTAGGTGATTCCATACAGATTTGTTTTTAAAGTTTTTATTTTTATTTCTAGTTATTTTAATTGCTACTTTTACCTTGAACTCTCAGTTATTTCTAGGTGCTATCACTGTGCTGTTTCCAGAAGCAAATTCCCTTCTAATTTATGACTAATGAACTGCGAATTGGGTTAAAAATAACCAAGCTTAGTTTATCTTAATTTTTTAAATGAGAAGTAGATACTGTAGAGAGCTTGATGGACTGTCATGTAAGCACCTTTTGGCTCAGATTTTTGTCATCCACTTTGGTTGCTTTGAGGCCATTTTCACTCCCTTCCTCATTCTTTGTTAGTTCATGCTGTTAAGCTTTATAGATTAGTTATTACTGTATTATTAACTAATTCCATAAGGCAACTGGAGGACTAGGGGTCATATTTTTTTGGTTTCATTTTAAAGTTTTAATACATTATACAAATTTATATAACATATAAGAAACCAATATCCCACCAATTTTGGTGTGGTTTTCATATATATCTATAATTATCTTTTCTATAGTGCTTATCTTTTCATTTTATTAGGTTGCCTTTGTACTTAATAGTTCTCTTGATTGTAAAGTGGTCTATTATATATCATAATACCAGTGGAAGTGGAAATGAAAGTGTTAGTTGCTCAGTTGTGTCCAACTATTTGTGACCCTGTGGACTATAGCCCACCAGGCTCCTCTGTCTCTGTAATTCTCCAGGCAAGAATACTGGAGTGGGTTGCCATTTCCTTCTCCAGAGGATCTTCTAATACCACTAGTTAATATTTATTTTACTCTTATTATTGTTCTCAGCACTCTGCATCTTTAAACTTCTTTAAGTCTCACAGTAACACTATGAATATTATCCCCATTTTACAAAAGAGAATTTACATGACTTGCTCAGGGTTTCAAAGTCAATAAGTAGTAGGTTGTTTGTTGTTTTGCCACTCAGTTGTGTCCAACTCTTTGCAACCCCATGGACTACATCATGCCAAACTTGCCTGTCCCTGGCTCCTAGAGTTTGCCCAAACTCATGTCCATTGGGTCAATGATGCCATCCAGTCATCTCATCCAGGTACTCTGGCTCCAGAGCCTGTGCTTTGCTCTGTTGGACATTTAGGATGCTTCTAATTTTCCCTTTTATAAATAATACTGATACAGATATCATCCTGCTTATAATTTTTTGCATATTTAGGATTATACCTTTGGGACAGCTGTGTAGTGGTCATGTAAAAAGGAAGTGGTACTAATACGTCTTCACTTACCTCAGTTACTTATGAACTGCTTGTGGTTAATGTGATGGGAAATGTACATATATTCTTTGCCTGGATAGCTTACTGGAATCGAATTACTATGTTCCTTCAATTCTGTAATTCACATACTCCTTTTTTTTTTTTTACCTTTGTAAAACCAGGATGCTTTTGCCACTGGTGTGTAATTTAATGTGGATGTTTTTGTTCCTTCTTCTTTTCCCTTGTATTTTTCTCCTTAAAAGGTGTTTTTAAGTCCCAAATGCATTGTTAACATTTGTAGTGCCTTAGAATCAATGCAATACAGTCTGTCATACTAGCTTTTTAAGGTAACTGAAAAAAAAGAAAGATTATTATAAAACATGTTGTTTTACAGATATACAGTCTCCTGATGCTGAGTATGTCGATTTGCTCCTTAATCCCGAGCGCTACACGGGTTACAAAGGACCAGATGCTTGGAAGATATGGAATGTCATCTATGAAGAAAACTGTTTTAAGTATGTGTCATTTTCAAAATTCCTGAAAGATGTGCTCATTTCTCTTTATAAGCAAACAGAATCATAATGACTTAAAATTACAAATCAAATTCATTTTATTAAAGGATGTATTTGGACATAGTAACATATTCATTCATTAATCCAGTTTCCCTCTGGGGAAACATGTAGACATGCATGTCAACAAATACTTTTTTAAAAGACTTAGAATAATATTAGACTTTTATGGGAGTGTTGTAGGCATTTCTCAAATGTTCCTTAAGTGGGTTATAGAATCTCAGGTGAGCTAACCTAGAGCCAGAGAGATGATATAGTTAGTGCAGGGAATAAATTAGGGTGTATAGCTGCATATTCTTTTCGGTGCTCTATACTCCTCTTTTTTTGTTGCTGTGGTTATTTTACCTGCTTTCAAATTAAAGTTAGGTTCTTTTCAGAGAAAAATATTACTTATTATAAATAAGTAATATTTGAGCACTCATGATGTGCCAGTTGTTGTGTTAAATATGTTATAAACATTTCCTCCTTAGTCCTTGTAACAACTCTGTGCTATAGTCATCACTGTTTACACATGGAGAAACTGACACTTGGAAAGGTTAACTGATTTGTCTAGTGTCAAAGACATAGTAAGTGGAAGAACCCTCTTTGTCCTCCTACCGACTACAGTGGAAGCTGTCAGTTTGAACAGTGGGAGACTGAGACATGCTTCAAGTTTTCCCACTTGTAAGCCTCTAGGCTGTAAACAGGGTACTTATTGGGTTTTGGAAGGGACGTGTGTGTGCACATGGATGTTATGCTATCTCAGAGGTGGGGATAATTCTGGGAAAATTTCAGGAGTTTCCAAGTATGGCAAAAATAGTTTTTACTTTTTGTGTCAACTATAAGCATTTGAGATCAGCAGTTTCTTTTTTTGACTTGCAGAATTTCTGCAATTTAGAAAGTGGAGAGTTTTCATTATTTACTCATTTCTGCCATGTGTTACATTTAAATTCTCTTCACTCTTATTAGGAATGTTTGATTTATAGAATTTATTGACTTACTTTAGAGGTTTTTTCCTAATTTTTTATATAAACTAAAATAGAGCCCAACTGAAGCATTTGTTAGATTTTGTATTAGTTATTAGTTAGTTATTGTTTCCTAATTGATTTATATCATTGTCCGCATAATATTTCTAAAACACAATGTAGGAGGCACTAAAATTGACTATGTTAAAACATAGCTTACGTGTTCTGTTCTCAAAGTGTCTCAAGTTGTGCGATTGTAAAATAAATACAGTACATTAAAATGATCCCTATACTCTAGTAGTGATACTAGATTTAATTTGGGATTTAAAAACATTTTAGTGACATTACTCTCTTTTTTCTTATTAAATACTTATAAAAACTTATTTTAAACTTATTAAAACTTATTAAAAACCATCTTTATTGAAATTATAACAAACTTGAGGCCACAGAGCAAATTGATAGACTTAAAATTATCAAAGTGGAAAATAATCTAACCACAACTGTTTTTATCCCTTTTTATTTTAGTGCTTGTATTGAGTATTTGCCTCTTTTTCCTGCTTGTCTTTGAAACGAGTATATTTTATGACATACACATGTATATAACATATATAAAAATATGCTAGTAACTAGGAGAAGAGCTTGACTGGTGTTTTTTATCTTCCTTTGTTTGAAGAAATGATTATGAAATGACTTTTTGGCTGCTACAGTGGGAAAAGATCAGAAACTTTATCACTAAAACAAATAACCATCCTCCCTTATAGCAGTTAGAAAAAAGAAATATTTTATAAAATCAGTAAAACAGCTTGATTTTAGATATAGTTATTAACCAATGCAAGAGACATAAGAGATGCGGTTCAATTCCTGGGACAGGAAGATCCCCTGGAGGAGGACATGGCAACCCACTCCAGTATTCTTGCCTGGAGAATCCCATGGGCAGAGGAGCCTGTCCCTGAGGTTGCAAAGATTCAGACACGACGGAAGTGACTGAGCACACGTGCACACACATAATTAGTAAAAATCTTTCTGAGGTAATTTCACTTTTACTTGACTAATTATAGCATGATGGGTAACATATTTATATTTTATACTTTAATTTTTTGTTTCTAGGCCACAGACAATTAAAAGACCTTTAAATCCTTTGGCTTCTGGTCAAGGTAAGTTATTTATTTGCCCTGTTATTTATCGGCTAGTGAACTTTGGTTAGAAGGAAGGAGGAGGCAAGAGAAGGATTGGCAGGAGCATTTGAGATCATATATTCCTGTTTTCACAGAAGTTATGACTCATTCTTGCAGAGAAATTGGTGTTGAAAATATTTACACTTTAGTAAGGAATATTTTTGTAATGAATGTAGACTATCATAGGATGAAGTTTAAATTATACATTTTTTATATATTTTTGCAGAATGTGTGCGTTCAGGCTTTCAGTTATTTTTACTCATCTTTTAGTTCAATGAATATCCAAAAAACTTCTGCCTCACTTCTTCCTAAAACTTGAAATTATTGTATATCTTGGGAGTCTGATTTCAAATTCAGTTGACTTTATATCTCATTAACATTTTTCATTTTCTGCTTATTCTCAGGGTCTGGCTTAAATGCTTCCTTGCCCACCCCATCAATTTCTCTGCTCTCCCCTAACTGGCAGTAATCTTTCTCCCCTCATAAAATGATCTTATGTATTATTTTGTTCCTCTTTCAGCTCTTTCCACTTACTAGCATTATTTTACTACTATTTATGTATCTATTGGCTTCCCAGCTGGTTCAGTGGTAAAGAATCCGCCTGCCAAGCAGGAGACTTGGGTTCAGTCCCTGGGTTGAAAGATCCCTTGGGGAAGGAAATGGCTGCCCACTCCAGTATTCTTGCCTGGGAAATCCAATGGACAGAGGAACCTGGTGGGCTGCAGTCCATGGGGTCGCAAAGAGTCAGACACGACTGAGTGACTAAACCACCACCACCATCACCATGTATCTGTTAATCTACCCTAGTACTTTGAACATATGAGTAGCATTTCTAGGTTTCATCCCTTAGTAAAGAGCCTGAAACTAATAGATGGAATAGTCAGTTAAATGATCAATGAAAATCACCCTCCTCATTTAATGGTCTTGTCTCCAGTAGTGAAAATCACTTGTTCCTTCAACAAATGATTATCCACTATTTACTATGTGTTAGGCACTGGAGAAGGCATGGCACCCCACTCCAGTACTCTTGCCTGGAAAATCCCATGGATGGAGGAGCCTGGTGGGCTGCAGTCCATGGGGTCACTAAGAGTTGGACACGACTGAGCGACTTCACTTTCACTTTTCACTTTCATGCATTGGAGAAGGAAATGGCAACCCACTCCAGTGGTCTTGCCTGGAGAATCCCAGGGACAGTGGAGCCTGGTGGGCTGCCGTCTATGGGGTCGCATAGAGTTGGACACAACTGAAGCGACTTAGCAGCAGCAGCAGCAAGCACTGGATAGGTGCAGAGGGGATGTAAAATTGAAAGTCACAAACCTTTCCAGTCTATAATAGGCAGAACAATTTGTTGAATAAATCATTTTAAGTGTATCATTTCAGGCTTTCTCCCTAGGAAATACATATCCATGTTTTCTGAATATATGCTTACTGATGAATTCTTTGATGTACTTTTAGCAAATGTGGAATGGTTTTCATTTTTAAAATTTATTTGAAAAACTGCTGATCTTATAGAGTCAACAAACAGAAATTTACTTCTGGAAAGCAGTGATATTGCATCATTCCATAAATGTTGGCAGACTAGTCATTCTTAGGTTAGAAATGAAAGAATATCTTTAAACACGGCTTATGAAGTCACATATGGTACTCAGTAGAAACTATTGATTTAATATCAGATGAGATGCAAATTCCTAGGCAAGAGATGATCTTCACTCTTAAGTGAAGTCAGTCACATTATGATCTGATAAGTTAATTAACCACCTTCGCTTATTTTAGATAAATGGGAACAACGTCAGTGTTTATCATCAGGGAACTGGTTAAATGAGTTATGGTATTTTATATAGTGGAATATAGCCATTCTTAATGTTGCTGAAAATTTTGTATTCATTTATATCAGTGGTGATCAATAGTACATTTAGGAGACGAAGCAGGTATTAGACAGTATGTATTAATATATTTTTTTATAAAAACATAATTAGTATAATATCTCACTATCCTGTGCACAAAGAAAAAAGACACCAAAATGCAAATGGTATTTATCTTTGGGCACAGGGAGTTACGAATGATATTTTTTATTTTGTCTTTGTCTTATCTTTATAATATATATTTGCAATGAGCATCTGGTACTTTAATAAATGATGGCATTAAATAAAAGTGGCAAAATGAAGGCAGTTTTTCAGCACTTAATGAGCAGCTGCATACAAACTGCTGGACTGTGCATATTTGGATCTTACACATACTCTTTAAAAATATTGCTGAATAAGGTAAATTTTTATAATGTCAGTTCTGCGAGTTTTGAAGCAAAAACACAGATCCTTAGCAGATACTGTCTTATAGCCGTAGGATAAATAAATAAGTAAAAAGGCTCTGACAGCCAAATAACTGTGAGTCCTTGAGATATTTAAGAGTACTCTTAGATGATAGATTACATTTCTCTTTCCTGTCAGCCCACATTAAATCTTGAACAAGCTGAAACTACTCTTTATCCAGGCTCTTGGAAATGAGGCCATTTAGTTAAATTAGGCATAATTCCTTTTATGACCAGGAAGAGTTGCATTCACAAGCATATCACTCTCAGATGGCATCTATGTGGGTGAACTGATGGACTAAAAGTAACGGAAGTGTAGCATTTTAAAAGGGGCATCTGGAAGCAGTTTTCAATAATATAACTTTTGTTTTCTTTTTTCAGGTAAAAGTGAAGGTAAGTATAATTTCTTTATCATACATGACTGATATGAATTTGCTTATATTCAGAGGTTTGTGGGCAAACTTGTTTTTTCTTCCCACACATGAGACTTGAGAAGTTACTTTTTATTTGTTTATCTAAGATGCTGACAGGGACAGCATAGGTTAAAGGAAAAATGACTCTTTGTGCCTGGGATCAGACAGTAGAGACAGGCTGCCTCAGACTCTGATAATTCACTCATACATTTTGTGTGTGTGAAAGTGAGGCATTTCCTGGCCTCTGTCAGGGAAAATTTCTTCTTTATTGACTGAATCTGGGATCTGCTGGGTCACCCATAGGAAGGTTCTAGGCATGATCACTGAGGAAACAATAGAATGGGAAAGACTAGAGATCTCTTCAAGAAAATGAGAGATACCAAGGGAACATTTCATGCAAAGATGGGCTCAATAAAGGACAGAAATGGTATGGACCTAACAGCAGAAGAAGATATTAAGAAGAGGTGGCAAGAATACACAGAAGAACTGTACAAAAAAGACCTTCACGACCCAGATAATCATGATGGTGTGATTACTCACCTAGAGCAAGACATCCTGGAATGTGAAGTCAAGTGGGCCTTAGGAAGCATCACTACGAACAAAGCTAGTGGAGGTGATGGAATTCCAGTTGAGCTATTCCAAATCCTAAAAGGTGATGCTGTGAAAGTGCTGCACTCAATATGCCAGCAAATTTGGAAAACTCAGCAGTGGCCACAGGACTGGAAAAGGTCAGTTTTCATTCCAATCCCAAAGAAAGGCAATGCCAAAGAATGCTCAAACTACTGCACAATTGCACTCATCTCACACGCTAGTAAAGTAAAGCTCAAAAGTCTCCAAGCCAGGCTTCAGCAATACGTGAACCGTGAAATTCCAGGTGTTCAAGCTGGTTTTAGAAAAGGCAGAGGAACCAGAGATCAAATTGCCAACATCCGCTGGATCATGAAAAAAGCAAGAGAGTTCCAGAAAAGCATCTATTTCTGCTTTATTGACTATGCCAAAGCCTTTGACTGTTTGGATCTCAATAAATTGTGCAAAAATTCTTCAAGAGACAGGAATACCAGACCACCTGACCTGCCTCTTGAGAAATCTGTATGCAGGTCAGGAAGCAACAGTTAGAACTGGACATGGAACAACAGACTAGTTCAAAATAGGAAAAGGAGTACGTCAAGGCTGTATATTGTCACCCTGCTTATTTCACTTCTATGCAGAGTACATCATGAGAAACGCTGGGCTGCATGAAGCACCAGCTGGAATGAAGATTGTCGGGAGAAATATCAGTAACCTCATTAATGCAGATGACACCACCCTTATGGCGAAAGTGTAGAAGAACTAAAGAGCCTCTTGATGAAAGTGAAAGAGGAGAGTGAAAAAGTTGACTTAAAGCTCAACATTCAAAAAACTAAGATCATGGCTTCTGATCCCATCACTTCATGGGAAATAGATGGGGAAACAGTGGAAACAGTGGCTGATTTTATTTTTTGGCCTCCAAAATCACTGCAGATAGTGACTGTAGCCATGAAATTAAAAGACATTTACTCCTTGGAAGGAAAGTTATGACCAACCTAGACAGCATATTAAAAAGCAGAGACATTACTTTGCCAACAAAGGTCCATCTAGTCAAGGCTGTGGTTTTTCCAGTGGTCATGTATGGATGTGAGAGTTGGACTGTGAAGAAGGCTGAGTGCTGAAGAATTGATGCTTTTGAACTGTGGTGTTGGAGAAGACTCTTGAGAGTCCCTTGGACTGCAAGGAGATCCAACCAGTCCATCCTAAAGGAGAACAGTCCTGAGTGTTCATTGGAAGGACTGATGTTGAAGCTGAAACTCCAATACTTTGGCCACCTGATGTGGAGTTGACTCCTTTGAAAAGACCCTGATGCTGGGAAAGATTGAAGGCAGGAGGAGAAGGGGAGAACAGAGGATGAGATGGTTGGATGGTATCACCAACTCAATGGACATGAGTTTGGGTAAACTCCAGGAATTGGTGATGGACAGGGAGGCCTGGTGTGCTGCAGTCCATGGGGTTGCAAAGAGTCGGACACGACCAAGCGACTGAACGGAACTGAACTGAGGCATGATCAGAGCGTTGATCTACTGGCTTCTAAGCCTGTGCTGATTCTTGGGTGTAGATATCATTGCCAGCGCTTTCAGTTATTGTAATGCCCCAAGTTTTAACATATTTTAGATTTACTGTGTCTTTTTGAGAATATTTTTGCTTTATGAATAAGATTGAAATGATTTTTGTTATTCCTTAAGGCCACGTGTTTAGCAATATGAGAAGACTCAGCAGTACGTAGCTTTACTCTAGCTAGATGGGATTGTTAAAACGTAAAGGATCACTTTTCTCTCATTCTAAATTCTCTTCTTTTTAAAAAAATTTATTTATTTATTTATTTTTGGCTGTGCTGGATCTTTGTTGCCATGCAGGCTTTTCTCAAGTTGCAGGAAGCAGGGCCGACTCTCGAATTGTGGTGCGTGGGCTTCTCATTGCCGTGGCTTCTCTTGTGGCACTTGGGCTCAGTAGTTGTGGCTCCTGGGCTCTAGAACGTGGGTTCAGTAGTTTGGCGCACAGGCTTAGTTGCTCTGTGGCGTGTGGGATCTTTCCCTACCAGGGATCCAACCCATGTCTCCTGCATTGGCAGGTGGGTTCTTTACCATTGAGCCAGGGAAGCCCACTGTATTATCTGTCTTCTGAGCATTATTTTTACAGGTTGCTTTAGATAACAGAATCCTAAAGTCTTATAACTTTGTTCTTTTATTATTATATTTTATTTTATAGTAATGGTAGCAGCTAAATAAAATATACTTTATTTTATAGTAATGGTAGCAGCTAAATAAAATACTGAATCATAACTATACTATTTGGAAGAGAAATTCTTTAGTGTATGATTATTTTTGCAAAGGTGTCTCATATTTTGTTACTGTTAGTGGTGATCCTATAATTTCCAGTTATGAATAACTTTATTCCACCTTGGGTGTTCCCAGTTCTATGCTATATTCTGGCTACATTAAAAGAAGCTATTTCACCAGTGCAGAGCGCCCTTCCTCCTGGGCCATGGGGCATGGCCAGAAAGGTGGCCGCCCCCTCACCCATCATGCACCACACATTGGTGGGGAACCTGGCGCTGAACCATTGGTAGACGACCTGCTTCTGGGTCAGGGTTTCGTATGTAGCAGAGCAGCTGCCTCACTGCTATCTACTGAAAGTCAGCCCTCAACACAAGGGTTTATTTTAAAAATTTAATAAAATAAACATTTTAAAATTAAAAAAAGAAGCTATTTCAGTTTTTTAATACCATTTCAAGATCTTAACCTGTCTCATTATGAAAGTAAAGATGGTTAACCTGTAGAGGCTATCCTTAGAGAAAACATCTTATTTATGAGTGTAATTTTAAGTGTTCATTTTGGTAAAATATGAAAGCTGACATATTAGGCGATTATCTAACTGGATCATATTCACAGACAATCTACTTCAGGACTATAAAACTGAATGAAAATTCCTTTGGAAAACTAGGTCCTAACTTAAAAAAAAAAAACAAAACCCAAAACATAGAGGTTCCCAATAAGGAAACAAATTACTTGTAATCCCACAACCCCAAAATAATTGACAGTAATAATGGCTAAGAAGACATGCCAGTACTTTTCAAAGTAATTTGCAAATATGAGTTTATTTAATCCTTCCAACAATTCCAGGACATTTTGTTAGGATTTTTATTTCCATTTTTATAGACAGAAAATGAATCCCAGAAAGTTTTAGCAACTCAGCTAAAACCATATGATTTGTAAGTAGCAGAGTTTGGGATTCAAATCAGGCAGTTTGGTTCAGGGTCTATGCTTTTAACTACTTCATACTGCTTCTCTGCTAACATTTTGATAATTATTATTATTTTCATGTTTATACCAATATTTTTGTAATATATAAATTATAATTTTATATATTATTATTAGCATGTCAGCTTGCTTCCTCAGCCTGTGTCCTCATCAGCTCAGGCTGCTCTAACAAAATACTATAAGCTAGGTGGCTAAAATAAAAGACATTGATTTTCCCAGAGTTCTGGGGGCTGGGAAGTCCATGGTCAAGGTGCCAGCAGATTTGGTTCTTGGGGAGGGACCTCTTCCAGGCTTACAGATAGCTGTAAAGACACTGATTCCATCATGGTGATCCCACCCTCATGACCTCATCTTAGCCTAGTTATCTCCCAAAGACCCACTTCCAAATACCATCATATGGTGGGGGGAGGAAGGGGAAGTTTAGGGCTTCTACATATGAATTTTAGCGGGGGACACATTCATTCATCCATAACAACTTAGATTTCTAGAAATGGATTTACTGGATCAAATGATAAGGACATTTTAGGCTCTTGATACATATGACCAGAAGATCCTTTTTGTCATTGAAAGGGTGTGCTAATAATTTACACCCCTTTCAGTCATTGTGCCACCTAGTTTTACCTGACTCTTGTCTAAATTAAGTACCATATTTCTTCTTTACTCTTTAAAGTTCTATCTTTACAGTTTTAATTTGCATTTTAATTTATTTTTTCATGAAGGTATAGTTGATGTATAATGTTATATGTTTCAGGTGTACAACATAGTGAGTCAGGATTTTTCAAGGTTATATTCTAGTTATAGTTATTTAAAAATATTTGCTTTGTTCCCTGTGTTGTACAAGATATGCTTAATTTGCATTTTTATTATTAGTGTGACAGAACAATTTTTATCTGTTATTACCATTTGTGTTTTTCCTTTATGGATTCTCTGTTCATATTACTCGCCCTTTTTAATGGGTGCTTTGGCATTTTTATTTGGTGTATGAACTTTTTATACACTTAAGATATTATCCTTTGTTGCATTTGCAACATGCATTTTACTCAGTTTGTTTGCATTTTGCTGATGTTTGTAAAGTTTTCTGACACAAATGTTTTAAGTTTTTATGTAATCTGTAAATATATAAATGCATGTTTATTCTATTTGTCATTTCTTCCATTACTTTTATGCTTGTTTGGTTCATTATTAATATTACTGTAAACAACTCTGGTGAAAAGGACCATATAGTACAGTGTCTGCCCTCTCTAGTAGATTAGACATAGAATGTTCACATAGGTATAATGTTTCTTATGCCTTTTTACATGTTATTTCAAACAAACCTTTTCATGCATTGTCTGTGTTCCACACGCTTGGCATTTTAAGTTTTATATTATTCAGTCCTGGTAACTGGTATTCTATCATGTTAGCTCAGGCCTTGCTGTGCATTTTAGTTATTTCAGGTTTTAAAAATTCTGTAGAACATAATCATCTTTCTACATATTATCCCGCCACCTCCATTTTGAGTTATTTCTTTAGAGCATAATTCTAAGAGCAATTATCAGGTCTAAGTATATGAACAGTGATTGCTGTAGATCATAGAACATAAGTGATATTTGGTTTTTGTTACATTTCCTTAAATTGTTCTTTTGAAATACTGCATGGCATAAAATACTATCAGCTATAGACTAATATACTTCGAATTTTATAATTTTGACTTCTCTCAGTTTAAAAAGTGTATAATGTGTTCTTAATTTTTATAACATGAATTGTTATTAAGGCTAAGTATTTTTCCATGTATAGGTTTACTATTTAATTTCTGTGCTTTGACCTCATATGAAACACTTTATCCAGAAAGTTATAAGGCTAGGCCCACCTAAGGCAATGCTAAAGCCTTCTAAAGACTGAGCAACTGAGTGGCGCTTAAAGTGAATCCATACCAAGAACATTTCTCCTTTGCAAACAAGACTGGGACCTTTAAATTGCTGTTTGGCACAAATTTGCTATAATATTTTAAAACTTTTGAAAAATGTATATTTTGGCAGTTTTACAATCTTGTGACTTATTTTTCTTTTAATTTCAGAGAATACTTTTTACAGTTGGCTAGAAGGTAATTGGACACTTTTAAACAAATTTAATTTTTTTTTTCATTTTAAAATACACATAAAATTAATTTTATATCTTACAAGTTTCACATATGAAATTTCTATTTCCAAATTACCTTTTGTAGGTCTCTGTGTAGAGAAAAGAGCATTCTACAGACTTATATCTGGCCTCCATGCAAGCATTAATGTGCATTTGAGTGCACGGTATCTTCTACAAGGTATATAATAGTCACTTTTATTCACTTTACCACACTTAATTTCGGGTATTCTTAAAATCTTCTTGGTGTTTACCTGGATGGGAAAAGATTGGCCCTGTTAAATATTAGGCAGGAAAAATTAATTCCTAAGTGGCAGTAATCAGGAATGTGGAACTGTGAACATTATCAGGAAAAGTTCAGCCTGTTCTTAGCAGTCTTCACTTTCTTTTGGGAAGCTGCTCAAAATCATACACATCACTTTGGAAATGTTCTTTCGTTTTGTTGTGGGAATTGAAATAGCTTCTAAGAGCAAAGTTGTTTTCATTAGACACTACTGTATCTGAATCCTTATGTTTGCATGTCAGCTTCAGGCCTGCAGTTTAATGGGTAAAAGCGTTTTTTTTGTTTTTTTTTTTTGCTGCTCTTCATGCTTTACAAGGCTGTTGAAAAATGAGAGCATGTTGGATTTTCATCAGTAACATGTTTATTCTAGAATTAAAGTATCTCTTACTTCTTAGAAACAAAATCATATAACTTTAATTAGGACTTCAAACTCATTAGTAATTTCAGATAGTCATCTTTGACTTCTGTATCTTGGTTTTATGAATATATTTATATTCAGAAATTTGATTAGATTAGTCCTGGTTTCTCAGTAAAGTAATTGAGTTTATTTTCCTTTTAAGTATGGGTTCTAGAAGATAAAATATTAATATGAAACTGTTAAAGGCTCAATTATGTAAAGCAGTTTTCATGGTTGTATTGATTATACATTTTAAAATATAAAATAAAATTAGCTTCTGCAAGCATAAATAACCTAATATAAGTACAATGAAACTTAATTTTAAAATTCGCTTTTTAATATTTAATTCTTTCTTCTCAGATACGTGGTTGGAAAAAAAATGGGGACACAACATTACAGAATTTCAACAGCGATTTGATGGAATATTAACTGAAGGAGAAGGTCCACGAAGGCTTAAGAACTTGTATTTTCTCTACTTAATAGAATTAAGGGCTTTGTCTAAAGTGGTTCCATTCTTTGAGCGCCCAGATTTTCAACTCTTCACTGGAAATAAAGATCAGGATGCAGAAAACAAAATGTTACTTCTGGAAATACTTCATGAAATCAAGTAAATTGTGTATTACAACTCATACAACTTATATATTAATAAGAGTGACAAGTGATATCCAAAATTAAATTCTTAAGTAATCAACTTAAAATTATCTAAAAAATAATTAAAAGCTAATTTTGCTCATAGGTCTTTTAAAATTGAGTTTTGGTTTTATTTTCATTTTGATTTTGTACTAAGAGGTGCATATTTTTAGTTTTAAGAACCGTTCTTTTGGTATTTGATACTTGGCATTATTTTTATATTTAGTTGAACAGGTTGGGTTTGGGCCCTAATTCTACTATGTTATACAGTTAGCTTGTATATTGAGGATAAGAATTTGTTGGGGGCATCAGAATTTTGATTTTTACTATATGTTCTATTCTGTTGTACTTGTATTATTCATCACTGACCAGCGAAATGTTGTATTAGCAGGACTTTTAATATTTTATAATACATGAAATGATTATTTTTTTTGTTTTATTCAGAGAATATGTTTTATTTAATGCAGGTCATTTCCTTTGCATTTTGATGAGAATTCATTTTTTGCTGGGAATAAAAAAGAAGCAAACAAACTAAAGGTAATAATTTTATACTTTTAATTTTTAAATGTGAACTCACATGCAGATATGACTATAAGGCCATGTTTTTATTCTTAACAGTAAATCCGAATATACTTCTTGAAATTATAAGAAAAAATCAGAGTCATAATCTTTCTTTTCCTCAAGAAAAAGAGGAAGTCCAAAAGCAGGTCCAACTTAAGATTTAGTCTGTGTTGTTTTCAACATAACAACGGAAATGTGTGTGTGAATGTACTCTTTACAGAAGGGTTTCATTTCACACTGATTCTCGTGTAGTAAATAGAGCTTACGAATGAAAGGAAAGGGATCTAGGGCTGGAGAAGCAGAAACTGTCTTCTGCTGGAGAGAATTCTGAAAATAGTTTTGGCTAAATTATACGATGCTCTTTAGGGGGAGCGGGCGTAGTGTTGCTTTGTCATTCATATCATTCCCTGGGAACTAAAGGCATCTAGGCCTTCTTAGGTGGCTCAGTGGTAAAGAATCTGCCTGACAATTCAGGAGACACGGGTTCGATTCCTGGGTTGGGAAGATCCCCTAGAGAAGGAAATGGCAACCCACTCCGGTATTCTTGCCTGGAAAATCCCATGGACAGAGGAGCCTGGTGGGCTACAGTCCATGGGGTCACGACGAGTCGGACACAGTGAGTGACTGCACACACAAAGGCATTCAGGTCCGTCAGCATGAAGTCCTGGAAAGAACAGAAGACCTGAGATCGCACAGGATGGGTTCTGGTCTTTGTCTTGCCTCTTAATGGAGGTATGACTCCAGGCAAGACCATCTTTGTGCCTGTTTGCCTCAAAATACAACAAATAAGAAATTTCATTGAAAAGATTTATTAAATGCTCATTGTGTGTAGAGTGTGATTTTTGTCATTAAAGGGAGAGATGGCTTCCATCCTCAAGGGATTTCTAAGTCTTCTTGAAGACTTAGAAGGGCTTCCCTTGTGGCTCAGCTGGTAAAAAATCTGCCTGCAATGTGGGAGACCTGGGTTTGATCCCTGGCTTGGGAAGATCCCTTGGAGAAGGGAAAGGCTACCCACTCTAGTCTTCTGGCCTGGAGAATTCCATGGACTATACAGTCCATGGGGTTGCAAAAGGTTGGACATGACTGAGTGACTTTCACTTTCACTTTGAAGACTTAAGTAAAATTATATTATTGTTCTCAATTATAAAGGTATAGGTAAGTAAAGCAGGTGGTCCTCAGTAGAAGTGGGCTTGATCTGGTGTCATCAGAATATTTATGACAGTCTACCTTCGTTTCTAATTTTTTGTTTCTTTCGATATTGAAAGAACCTTATTTTTTATAGCTTGCAAACAAAATACTTTTTGCATTCTTGTTTTTTTTGCTGTTAGATAATAGTTATTTTTGACTGCCTATCTACCTCCTACTTAAAGCATTCTTGCTAGAAATACATACCTCAGTGCTTATATAACCTCCCAAACAGCTTCCAGGAACTTAGAAGTGAGGGGGAAGATGCTGTAATGACTTTTTTTCCCCTACTATTTTTGCTATCTGTCTTATTTTCAGTACACTTGCTGGTTTATGGAGAGAATGTTTTGACATCTACTTGTTTTATATTGTGCAGATTAGAAATACTTCTCACATTGTTTTATCGAAACTCCGAAATACTCAGCTTTGATATCCTATGAAATTTAACACATAATTTTTCTGAGTCCTTTTACAAGAGAAGAATAAAACACCAAGGAAACTTGTTGATATTGGTATTAACTTTTTTTTGAAATTGTAGTTTATAGTGAACATCATGGATTTGAACAGTCATAAGCTTATTTTAATATCTCTTGTCTCCTTTACACTCTATCAGTGTATGGTTGTAAGTAGAGGACTTGTATGAAAGAGAAGTGTTCAGTGTTCACTTCAACACAGAATAGGATCTCACTTGAAGGCTTATAAAACATCTGAGAATTGGGTGAGAATTGTGTTTTAGCCAATTGGTTTCATTGAATATAGATCACAGTGTTTAACCACAGAATGTTTGATCATTCTCCTCACTGACTGTAATTTTTAGTATTGATCTTAAAACTATGTGTATTAACAAGGAGAATTTGTAAGTGACTTAGGGTCTGTTTATTTTAAGGATAATACATTTTTCTAATCTGAGTTAATTTTAGAATATACTCAGGTTATTGGACATGGATTGTTATTTGTGGAAGTCATAAGGATTTTCTCTTTGTTCTGGTCTAGTAAATTTCTAGCTTATTAATTTGGTTCTTTTATATTACATTCATTTAAGCATTTGTGCTTGGTTTTAATTTTACAATGTTACTTTGACTCTTGTTAAGCAACCACGTTTATTCTTCATATATGTCATACAAAGACTCAAGAGCTGCCACATTCAAGTATTTGAATTAGTGAACATAGATTCAGATACTGAGTTTAGACACTGTACAAAAGCATGCCCATTGTTTAGAGGCTTCTAAGCTTTAAAAGTGTAAGTCTAAGTCAAGAGCTTTCACGCCTTTCCACATGATAATAGTGTTTTACTAGTGAAAATATAACTGCCAAAGTCCACCGTGCATTTATTGACACTTGTAAAGTAAAAGCTGTGTTTTATTGACCATAATATTTATATCCATTTGGAAATTTATAGTGTGTACATGTGAGCTATTTGTTCTGTCTATATACAAATACTTGTCTACTCAGGGATTTTATAGACTTTTACACCAACTATTAATCCTCCAGAGGTCAGCACCTCATAGGATGGGAACATCAACTTCAGAGTAATTTTAGTGCTCTGTTTCTGTTTTTCTTGTTAAAAGTGTGAGTTTTCTTTAATTTGAAGTTGAAATACAAGTTTAAAGGAAACTTCAAATCACCAAAAATCTACTTAGAGTAATATTGCTGGGTAAATATTTTTTAAAAGTTGAAAATTAGAATTACTTCTTACTTATTCTAAAGGGTATAGAAATACACGATATAGAATATTGCTAACATATGGTAACGTTTAATATTAATAATTTGGGCTTTGTATTAAATTAATAAGATATAAGACCTGGGACCTTATTATAAATCTTTTACATGGTACAGCTGTTGACTGTTTCAGTCTCAGGCTGAATGATGCATCTTGGGAAAGATGTCTCCAGAGTGAACTGAGGTCTGCTTTGAATAGTAGGTTCCAGTCTTTGCTGATTTATTCCCACTTTTAGATCTTTGCTTATGTTCTCTTCTGATTGAGCTCAGTGTGTGGTTTAGCACAATAAAAACAAGCAAACAAAATTATTACCAAATTATAGGCCATTTGATATAATGAATGTTTCATCTGAAATGTATGTCAGATTTCCTGCTTCAAGTACTGTAAGCCTGGGATTCCACTATAAATTCAGGACAGGGGAGTCATTGGAGAATTAATTAATAATTTCCACTGGTGTGAAAGAAGGATATGTTCTTGGCTTCCTTTCTTTCTTCCTTACCCCTTAAAGACATATACTGTTTTTGGATGAGTTTAATGAGTTTCTCTCTGAAACTTGGTGGAGGGTACATGGATTTCACTCTGTTCTGTAGATTTTTGTATGATAATAAAGTATGAATGATAATAATAAATGGTAAAAGATCTGGTTGTTTTTCCTTATACCAGAGAGAAGGGCTTTCATTTAACTATTATGAAACCAAAGGTTTTTACTTGTTGCTCCTTCCATTATTTATTCCTTTCTCCCTTCCTTTTTTTCTTTTTTGGTAAATGATGTCATACAACCTCTGCCCCCTCTCCTGATACTGACATGTGGTTAATAATCACATACAATAGAACATCTCAACTCATTTACTTTGTTTATATTTACAGATAGTCTAGTTTTGGAGGCAGGCAGTCCTGGGGTTTAGATTTGCTATTTACTAGATATGGGAATTTGGGCAAGTTACCTAGCTTCTCTGGACCTTATGTTTTTAATTCATTAGCTGTAGATTGTAATAATACCTTGGGCTTCCCTGGTGGCTTAGCTGGTAAAGAATCTGCCTGCAACGCGGGAGACCTGGGTTCGATCCCTGGGTTGGAAGGATCCCCTGGAAAAGGGAAAGGCTACCCACTCCAGTATTCTGGCCTGGAGAATTCCATGCATTGTATAGTCAATGGCGTTGCAAAGAGTCAGACACGACTGAGTGACTTTCACTTTTGCATTTGTGGTGAAGGTGAAATACAATTGTATGTGTAAAGATTCTGGTGTGTAGGAGGTGTTCCGTGTACACTGACTTCAGTTTTCTTCCCTTCTTTGGTGCTCTCCAGTGCTTTGCATACAGTGAGGCACATAGAAGGCACTCAGAGATACTTAGTATTTGACCATATACTACATCTTAATAAAATTTTAAATTATTTTTAGGAGGATTTTCGACTGCATTTTAGAAATATTTCAAGAATCATGGATTGTGTTGGTTGTTTGAAATGTCGACTGTGGGGAAAGCTTCAGGTAAGCATATCAAGCTCAATCCTGTTTTCTTTCTCTGCACAAGGAATTTTCTGATTTTTCTTTTTTTCTTATTTCTATTATAGACTCAGGGTTTGGGCACTGCTCTGAAGATCTTGTTTTCTGAGAAATTGATTGCAAATATGCCAGAAAGTGGACCCAGTTATGAATTCCATCTAACCAGACAAGAAATAGTATCATTATTTAATGCATTTGGAAGGTTAGTTTGCACCAAAAATTTTTTTGCTAGCCAAGTAAGCCTAATGCAACACATATACTCTCAGATAAAACTGGGTAAGAAATATCCTGTTTAGTGAAATTATCTCACTACAGAATTCTGTGATCTTATGAAATACTTTAACTTTGTAGATACATGCAATCATTAGATGATATTCTTTATTGTCACCTCTTGACTCTTGTAATCATTATTAATTCACTGAGTGCTTCAATATTCATCTTACAGAATTTGTAAACTTTTTCTAATCTATGTGCTATCCAAATGTTTTTTTGAAGGTCCTAGAAAAAATCATGTTGTGTAATGTAGGTGTACATATAAAATTTGTGAATTTGCCATTGTGTAAAAAGGCTAATCATGCTTTTAAAAATAATTTTCATCAAAATGATCAGAAAATAAGCTTAAAATTAGGAACTTACATTTTAAAATTTAAGTACAGATGCATTTCCTCCTGGCCTGTCATATCTAAAGAATGCAGAGATTTATTAAAAAAAAAAAACCTAACACTTTCTAAGGACTATATTTCTTCACTTAAAAAATTGATTTAATAATTGACCTTCAAAATTATTCTTTAGTACACAGAAGCTTGACAGTTATATTTGAGTATTTTGCTACTTTTTTCATGGTGGAGAACAGAGCTAAAGTATACTTAAAATAACAAACTTTTTATAAGTTTGTGAAAACAATTTGGTCACACGTTTACTGTTCTCACTCTTTGTAGTCCAAAGGCTTTGATTCTTTGTGTATTTAATAAATATGGTAAATTGATTAGTTTAAGTGTTCATATACTTATGCATACTTAGAATACATATTTTAATGCTATGTACTTTATAAAGTATATACCTATACTTTATATCTAGGTATAAAGTATATACTTATATACTTTAAATAATAAGCATGTGAATATACTTATGAATACTTAAAAATACAATACTTAAGCACTTTATAATTTTGTACTTTGAAACTTTAATACTTAGTTGTGACTAATTAAAAATAACTGATTTCTGGGGAATGTTATCTTAGTTTTAATATGTCAAATTAAGAACACAAGTGCATCAAAACAGATTAAATGTTTTATGCACCTTTATGTTTGCTGAAATAAATTAACATTTTTTTTCTGTGTTCTGAAAATGCAATGTGAATAACTTGTAGAGAAAAGTTATCTAAAATAGTTTCTGAGTGAAATTTATTTTGTTTACAGAATTTCAACAAGTGTGAAAGAATTAGAAAACTTCAGGAACTTGTTACAAAATATTCATTAAAGAAAGCAAGCTGAAAAGTGCCTGTTTCTGGACAGTGGAGGCCAAAGAATGGAATTTCATTCAAAGGCATAAATAGCAATGACAGTCTTAAGTCAAATGTTTTATATAAAGCTGCTTTTGTAAAAGGGAATTATGTTGTTTTAAATAACAATTTTTTAAATTGTGTTAAATCTATGTGTAATATTATTGTGAGTAAAACTTTGATAATGTGGTATACCTTTAATGTTTAATATTAAGTAAAATCATCAGGATTATGAAATTCACATATGGTAAATCTAAGTAAATGATGTTTTAAGTCTCTCAAACTAGAATTTTGTGTAAGAAGACATAATATAAATTAAACTATGGCCAATGTGAAAAGTGTTTATAAGAGAATGTTATGACCCATTATTAATAGCCTAAATGTTCAACATTTAGGGTGAACAGATTTAGTAAATAAAAATACAGAAGTGAAGTGAAGTGAAGTCACTCGGTCATGTCCGACTCTTTGCGACCCCATGGACTGTAGCCTACTATGCTCCTCCGTCCATGACATTTTCCAGGCAAGAGTACTGGAGTGGGTTGCCATTTCCTTCTCCAGAGGATCTCCCTGACCCAGGGATCGAACCCAGATCTCCCGCACTGTAGGCAAACGCTTTACCGTCTGAGCCACCAGGGAAGTCAAAAAAAAAAAAATACAGAATGCCTAGTTAAATTTGAATTTCAGATATACAACAGTTTTTTTATATAAGTATGTTGCATGTAATATGGGACAAACATATACCAAAAAATTATTCCTTCTTTCAAATTCAGATTTACCTGGGAGTCCTGTGTTTTATTTGGCAACCCTACAATACATTGGTATGAAACAAATCACTTTTAGAATTATTTTGCTATTTTGATTGGCTTATTTTGGTGTGTAGAAAGATACAATGATAATTCAAGGGTGTAAGGGATTTCTAAACAGTGTGAAAAGTTGAATAGATTTATATATTTATTCTCATAGTACTTTCCCTGATTCTGAATAAAAATTTGGGGAAACTTTTTATTTTTATATAATTTCAAATTTATAGAAATGTTTCCAGGATAGTATCAATACAAAGAACTCTTTTACCAGATTCCTTAATTGTTCATATTTGCTTTCTTGCTCATGCTATCTCTGTATATATACACACATATACTATTTTTTTCTCTTGAAGAGTCAGTTATAGGCATCATGTCCTTTGAACCATGTGTAATATGAATAATGTTTCAATGATTTTTTTTTTCAGGAAAAATATCTGCAACTATATACTACTATAAGCCTTAGAATAAGGAATCATTTTGAGTTCCAATCTAAAATTCTTTTTTGAATTTTGTTACCCTTTTTATGCTGTATAGTTATAGGCATAAAATTTTGGGGTTTTGCACGTGATATTTCTTTCTTTCTTCTCCCCATAACTAAACTGTAATTTTTAGAAGTCTTCATTAAGGGAAGATCTTCAGTGATAAAAATATTTGAAGGGGTTTAGGAATTTATAGCACATGGTAATTGTAGGAAAAAAGGAAGTGTATACCTCAAAGTTATGGGTTCTTTCTGTATGTCTTAGCAGGTATATCAGGTTGAGATGTAACATTATTCATAAAGCAGGGTTTATTTATATAATGGCTTAGAAATGCTACTTAACACTACTGTATACTTTTTCTTCTTTATGTCCCTACGGCCTGATACAGTGTCAAGCACATAGTAGGTGTCCAATAAATATTTTTTGAGTGAATGTATGAAAATGTATTCAATATATTTAAATTAATTATCACAGAACTAAGTTTAATAATATATGTCCTATTTCCTTTCCCCCCTAATTTGAATAGGGCAGGAAAAGAAAGATATTAACCTACTATGAAGTCAGTATTCTTAGAGACTCAAAAGACTATGAAATGAGCACCAAATATAGAAGTGTAAGGACATTTGTGGTACTCTGAAAATCTGGTAGAGGGGTTTAAATTTATTTTAAAATTATTTTGCCTGTGTGACTCTCTCTCATCTTATGCCCCTACTCTCTCTCTTTTTTTAACAGCCAAACTTTTGGAAAGAATATTCCTGTCTTCACTTTGTCCCCCTCCACTTGCTCCCTTAACTGAAATTTGGCTTTTTTCCTTAGTAGCTAACAATCTTGCCTTTTGAAGTCTAAATCCCAATTTTAAATCTATGGTTTGGTTCACAAGCCATTTCTTACTTTTTTTCTGCATTTGACACTGTTGACAGCTCCTTCTTTAAAAATCTGTTTTCCACTAGGTTTCTTGTATTTCCCTCACTTCTGAGTGCCTCTTTTCATGTATTCTTTAAGTTATTCCTTAGGCTTTTATTCCTGCTGTCTTCAGCACTACCACTTCTCACTCTTGAGTCCTTCCAATTCAGTGATCTCTTAAATCTGTACCTTTAGCCCAAACTTCTCAGACCATCTTCATTCTACGCATCTTCACTTGGTTGTCCCACAGACACCTGTGTGTATCTTAAAAAGTTATTCTGCCCCAAACCTACTCTTATGCCTATGCTCCTTCCTTTGGTTAATTTTAGAACCATCACCATCTACATCATCTCTAGGCTAACCCTTCCACTCCCCTGTCCAGCCAGTGTCTAATCTCTATGGATTTTATTTCCATATCTCTGATATATCACTGTCTTTCCATTTTCATTGCTCTTGCCTAAAGTACAAACCTTTTTCCTTGTACCCAACCTGTCTCCTCTCTTTTGCTTCACAGTGTTACCAAAGTGGGCTTTCTAGAAGCACTCTCACAATGTTACTCCCTGCTTAACACACAGTGAATTCATGAACCTTTAGGAGGAAACCAGACTTCTTTCCTTGGTGAACAAAGTACTCTGATAGGGGTCTTTCTGTTTCCCCCAACCTCATGTTCTGCTAAAACAGACTTAGAATTCTTCAGATGCAGCATCGTCAGGCCTCCACACCTTGGTGCCTGCTGTTCTCTATCAAGTGCCCTAGCCATCCTTCCCCACCTGGGAAATTTCTATGTATCCTTGCAGGCCCAGCATAGCGATCGCTTCTGTGAATTCGCCCTTGCTCCATCCAAGGAGGATCATCTAAGTTCTTCTTTTGCGTCACCACTGTAATTACAACCTACCTCTACTGCGTCACTTATTGTACTGTATTGTTTTTGTTTTTTAAAGTTTCCTTTACTAGAATGTGAGCTCCTTAAGAGCAGGAAAAGAAACTTTATCCATGTTTGCATCTCCACGGCATAGTTTTTGGCATATGAACACTTAATAAATGTTTGTTGAATAAACTGCTTTTAAAATGACAACTTTATTATTGCTAGTGATCATACCTTCACTCCAAATATTCTTCACAGTAAGTCAATAGGTGCCCAAGGATTTCCGGACTTTAGGTGATCAATAAAGCTTCTGAAACTATATTAGAAATTTAGTGTGGTTTTGGCAAGTTATGAAAGGGGCCTATTATGGAAAAAATGGTAAGAACTCTTTTTTCAGGGGAAAGCATTACTGAAGAATTTCTTGAATAATCAAAGAAAAGCTGCCCAGGATTATGAGCTAGATAAATTTCTACCTGTTTAAGAATCTAAGGGGAAGGAGAGAGGTGTTGTAAGTTCTTTCACACAAGGATTTTTCTTAGCTTAATGTTTCAATAAACATGTACTATCTAATATGGTCTTCCCAGGTGGCGCTAGTGGTAAAGAACCCACCTGCCAATGCAGGTAGACGTAAGAGACACAGGTTCAATCCCTGGCTCAGGAAGATCCCCTAGAGGAGGGCACAGCAACCTACTCCAGTATTCTTGCCTGGAGAACCCCATGGACAGAGGAGACTGGCAGGCTGTAGTCCACAGGGTCGCAGAGTCAGACATAACTGAAGCGACTTAGCACTTACGCACGTACTATCTAATAACATTGGTATTTTAAAGTATGGCATTTCATATCAAATTAGTGTGTAATACTAATTAGTGTACAGCTAATGTCGTACATGGTTATCTCAGTGTTCAGTACGTACAGTTATCCACGTGTACAATAATAGTTCGACTTTAGATTTTTCAACTTGACAACAGTGCAAAAGCAATACACATTTGATAGAAACTGTACTTCCACTTTTGAATTTTGGTTTCTCCCCCCAGGCTAGTGATATGCGGTACGGACCTCTCATGATTTGGGGCAGTGGCAGCACCACAGCACCCGCTCAGCCACGCAGTCAGAAGGGAACACAACCCATACCCAACCATTCTGTACCGAACACAACCATTTCGTTTCTCACTTTCAGTACAGTGTTCAATAAACTCTACATGATATTCAACACTCTGTTACAAAACAGGTTTCGTGTTAGATGGTTGTGCCCAACTGCAGTTTAATGTAAGTGTTTTGAGCATGTTTAGGGAAGGCTAGTCTAAGCTGTAATGTTCCAGGCCAGCTGTATTCAATGCATTTTCACTTAGGACAAGCCAAGGAATATCTGTAATGACAAGCTCACTTAAAGTAAACTGTCATTTGTAACTCTACATATTTTTCTCTTTCCTATGGTAGGCTTCTTATCCTTACATGACAGAAGCTCAATGGGTGTAGTCTGTTAAAAGAGATTAAGAAAACCCAACCTCCAAATAAAAGCACAAACACTTTTATTTTTAACAGTAGTGTTTTGTTACAATTTAGTGAAACAAATAAATACATTCATTGGCCACAGCTATACTTTTATAACCAGTTTGACACTGATTTTATAGCTGAGAAACACTTAAACAATAAAAAAGGCAGCTATGCTTAAAAAAAGCCACTTTAGCTATAAATTACATCTTTCATAAAACTACTACCAGCTATAATGAGTGGCAAGAGTTTCAAAATTAATGACCGTCCAAATGAAACAATAAAAACAAGTACTGCTAATCACTGTAGAATTACACACTTAAGCAATGAAATTCTCTTTTCTAGTTAGTGAACCAAAAAGAAGGTTTGAAATTGTCATCATGTGCTTCAGTGCAGGATGAACAGGGGATCGACAGCCCTTTGATTTGATAAACAACTCCTTCTTTCAAGACCAGACTTAAAGTGCTCCTAGTGCTTTGAAATTTTTAAGCAAAAACTGGGCCAGAAGCTTATCTTTCTTTGTCTTTGGTGATTTATTGTGGGAGATGTCTTTAAGGAGACAAATGCAAGAATTCAGGTTCCCTGGTCAGGGATAAGAAATTTACAAATCTCAGATTTGGAAGAATCAACTAATGCAACTGAAAAAACCACGTTATTTTATCTGAAATATTTTTAAAAGAGTAATCCTCACTTATCTGGTCAAATAGGAGCATTATGTAGGGAAGTCTGGGGAAGCTTTCCTAGAAAAAATGTATCACTTTGAACCCCAAGGATTAACAAAGGCAACACATCTTCTTAGATAGCTCTAGATAATTAAATACCTAACATTATTAAGACAATAAATAGTCGGCATTCTGAAAAGAAACCCAGTAACTGAAGTTGCAGTAAAAATACACTCAGGTAAGTGCACGGTATGTTGTCCTGTTACGATCTATAAATTCTATACTATAAATTTTATAAATCCAAAGTGACATGTATAAGTTTATGATTTGGACTAAATTCAGAATTTTTTTTGTACTATAAAAAGATTAAATTTCTTTGTCTGTGTACCAGCTTCCCAAGAGATCAAAAGCATTAAAAATTTCATTTTTTTCTTGGGGTTTCACTTACTGTTATACTTCTGTGAAGTTACTGAATCAATCAAAAAGTTGAAAGATGTTTTATGTAAGAGCAGAAAAAGAACTTCCTAATCAAAGTAAAGACAGAAAAAGACAGTTGTATTAGTTCCAGTTCTGAAGAAATAGATTAGCAAATAACCGTATATAGTCATCTTTAAGCATGTTGTGACAACTTCCCAATGTTGCCTGTTACCTTGGGCTCTTGAGGTATTTAGCATCTACTTTTTTCCATATAGACACTAGTAGAAAGTGCATTTTAAAATTCTCTATCACTTTAGCCTACCATATATATATATTATATATATATATATTTTTTTTAGATCTAAGATAGGACGTTCAAGACAGTTTTAATGTAATTCTAAAAGTACTCCAATATTGTTAACCACTGGTTTTTATACTTACCTAGTTAGTACCTTCACATAAGTTGTTCATTTAGTCTAGTGCTGGGATTAATTTGAATTAATTTGGCTTTGCCCATATGCAAGATACAAAAATGAAAACTAAAGGAAAAATTATATGTATTACAAAGTATTGCACTTGAGCTCACTGCAATAACATATCATGATTTAATTTACCTGAGGTTAATCCTGATTCATAGGAATAATGGGTAAGATTTGCTATATTTTATTTCAGCTAATTGAATGCCTTTGAAAATGTATTCATGTTTTAACTTAGAATTGTATATTTTCTGAATAATTCTTAAATGCATCTGTAAACTTTAGTCCTAAGAAGTTTCTATCAATATCTCCCTACACAAAAATTGCTGTTGTTTTCTTGAAGAATCATGCTTAAACTACTGTATTGTCTTAACCATACAGAATAATCACTTGACCAATTCTACTCAAAGTAGCCACATAATTTTGATTAGTATACTTTGCTCTTGAAGAAATGACTGTGACTTTCCAAAGAACACTGCTGGTCCTCACTGTAAAGGATTACTAGTATCATTTCTTTAAAATGATTGAATAATTTCAGTTAGTACTGTACAATCATGCTTAAAAGAACTATCTTCAATGATTACCTATTTTCAATAGATCTTTCAAAAGAATGATACGTTTTTATGCCTTCATTCTGTGCACTGTTCACACTATAAACTTTATTGGGTAAGAATTCCACATGGAGTACACTGCTGAATATACAGGCTTTGATTTTTGTAAGGAATCTGCCTCCTGATTTGATGTACAACATAACATCCCAGTGTGAACACTGGGTATGACTTTGGGGACTGCAGTGTACTCTTTCAGAACAAAGATAAAAGTGCAAATATGCGTTCGATATTCCAAAGTCAGGATGTACGGAGGCCATCGAGTCCCTTAAGATCTAATCCTTCTTTTCTCTGGCTCCAAATTTTCCATTGTACTTCATTTTACCAGGACGAGGTCAAAAGTAACAGCTGTGTCCTCCACTGGACTCAGCCACATTTCCAGGCTTTGTTTTCAGTTGTAACGGATAATGGAATGTTTATGCAAATGGAATTTAAACACACTGAATATACACATTCATGAAAAATGATTGAAGAATCACAACTTGATGATGCCATCAGTTTTGTGGTGTTACGTATAAGCTATGGTGACTGTTCATATCTAAGTTACTACAAGTAAAGAGCAAAGGAGCAGTGTCCGTCAGAGGTCCATTCAGGTGGGGAGAGACTGTGTAACTGCTGCTGCCACAGCCAGTCATGGTGCCGTACCAGCCCAAACCTTGTGAATTTGATAAACTGCAAAAAAGGGGCAAAAAAGGACTGTGATCAGGATATAATAACTCATGCTGGCACTTCTAGTTTTGAATGAATTATGTTCTTCACCAAATAATGGCTTTCTACAAAATTCAATAACTTATATCTAATATCCTTGATTCTATATCACATATTAGAAAAGAATGAATAAATACCATTCAAAATTAGTAGAACTTGATTATCAGATAATAATAATAGTAACATAGTGCTTATTATGTGCTGGGCTTTATTCTAGGACATACATATGTATGTTTACACACACATGCACTCAGCCTTCACAACAATCCTATCAGATAGGTTCTATTATTATCCCTATTTTACAGATGAAAAACAGACAAAAAATTGAGGTTAAGTAACTTGTCCAGATGAAGTGAGGGTTATAGAAAATGCTGCATTAAATTCAAAGCATTATTTAGTGTGCATTAAGGCTTCCTCGGCACTGATACCAAAGCTAATGGGATGGACTTGTAATGATTTTGGAACAAGGAGGGCACTGAAGATTTCTTATAGCAGCTAAGCTTCCCAAGAGTTTTATTTAGAGTTTCTCTGTGCAATTTGAACAGCATAGTAGATATGGAAACATATATAACAGTATTTCTTCTCTGCTCACCAACCCCCATCAGCTTTGAACTAACAAGGGATCCTGAAATGAAAGGGTGCCATTTTACCCCCAAAGGCATTTCTCAAATAAAGGTAATATGTGGACTTAGAAGCAGATGATAATTCTTTATAGTACAGGTCTCATCATGGGTTTAACATCTACTGTTCTACGCGCCAATGTTAAATGATCTTATTTATTGACATACATCAGCAAATCACCCTTTTCATATTTGGGTTAAAGCTTTTTTAAAAAAAATCTATGTTGGTACCAATTCAGTGCAACTACCTTCCTTCTCTTGAACTTCCCAGTCTTGGCAAGTCATCATCACTATCATATCGCCTCGGATTGTCGAAGAAGTATGCTCTGGAACTATAACTGTGACTGTTTATCATGCCAGCAGGTGCCTGTGAACAATGTAGTAGATAGAATATGAAGATTTACTTTTCAACTAAGAAAGGAGGCTGAGATCTATAATCCTTTTTAGTCTTTGCCAAAAATAGAAAATCAATATAAATGTTCTATTATTTTTAAAAATAAGGAGAACAGGCATTAGGTAATGTTATGATATCATACCAAATTCTGGTTTAATCTCTGTGCCCGGAAAAACAGTACCACTGACCATGCTGGCACATGTTCCCACAGAAAGAGGACCATTCCAAATACAATATACTCTTCTCCACTTATGTCTTTTACATGAGCCTGTGAATAGAATATGGTCGAGCAGTTTTAAAATCAGTCTTACATGTAAGGAATCACCCTCCACAAACAACTTGCTCCAGGTAGGGTAACTTAAAAGATCAACTTACAAGCACATAGAACTCTAAATTAATTTTCCATATTTTATGGCTTCTCATGTAATGATATTTATCCTTTAAAGATCATAAAATGCTTTGATGTTAAGTAGAATAAAGAGGTATTAACTTTTTCAACACATCAATTTATGAAAATATTTTTAACACATGGGTAGTGGTGTGGGTGGTTTAGGTCCTGTAGTCTGAGGAGGGTTATAAATGAGACTACAGGTTCCAGCTGCTCCAAAGGCAAAATAATCGCACTTACCCTGAGTTACACCTGTAGAGAAATGTAACATGCAAGTCACTCAGCTCTGTTGCTATTTAAAAACATGCTTTTGGGCTTAAATTCCATGCTGAATTTGTTTCTATTCTAATAAATGTGGGGAAAGAGAAATGGGAAAAGGAGTGAAGGGAATCTGCCACACGGAACCAAATGTGAAAATTCCTTCTTTGAAAGATAATTAAAATCCTGATAAAACAGCATTCCAGGATGCTTAAATTCAGTACGAAGCTAAATTAATATAAATAAAGACATGACATGCACTTAGGTCAGGCTACTTCTAGCAGAAGGATGGAGAATGCTGGGAGGTCAGATATGCACAGCAAGCGTGCCAGGAGTCACTACAGAAAACACCTAGACACCCAAGGAACTATGAATGCGCTCCCATTTTCAAGACTGATAATGCCAAATTTTCATAAAAGTCATACATCTAAAACTAAACCAAATATTTAGGTTATATATAGTTCTTGGGTAAGAGAGAATTAATTTCATCCTAGCAAATTAAAGACATAACCATATTTACTAGCTAATGACAGAATATCAACTTATAAAGAGATACTTAAACACTATCCTTTACAAATTAGTAAAGCAGAGACACTACTTTGCCAACAAAGGTCCGTCTAGTCAAGGCTATGGTTTTTCCAGTGGTCATGTATGGATGTGAGAGTTGGACTGTGAAGAAGGCTAAGCGCCGAAGAATTGATGCTTTTGAACTGTGGTGCTGGAGAAGACTCTTGAGAGTCCCTTGGCCTGCAAGGAGATCCAACCAGTCCATTCTGAAGGAGATCAGCCCTGGGATTTCTTTGGAGGGAATGATGCTGAAGCTGAAACTCCAGTACTTTGGCTACCTCATGCGAAGAGTTGACTCATTGGAAAAGACTCTGATGCTGGGAGGGATTGGGGGCAGGAGGAGAAGGGGACGACAGAGGATGAGATGGCTGGATGGCATCACCGACTCGATGGACATGAGTCTGAGTGAACTCCGGGAGTTTGTGATGGACAGGGAGGCCTGGCGTGCTGCGATTCATGGGGTCACAAAGAGTCGGACACGACTGAGCGACTGAACTGAACTGAAAATAGATTTATGACCAATAGATTTAATACACTGTTAATATTATTCACAAAAAGAAAATAAAATACTATTTTGGGAGAAGTTCTCTCTGAAGAATGATTTCAACTGCTACATATGAATGAGAATTTTTAAACATAGAACTTTGAAGTATGATTACTGATAGTGGCTAGAGATTCCATAAAAGTGTTTGCAAGTCAAACACTCAAAACATTCTCCTAGTCAGGCTAACTTCATTATCATACACTTAGATTTGCAATACATGTTAGGTTCTTACCTTATCTGAAAGATTATCCCAGCCATAATTAAATGGACTTTCTAATGTATCCTGAGATATGGTGATCACCACCAAATTATAACATGCTCTTGAAGAGTACAGAAGAATGACCACAGAGCCTACGACAACAGTCTGGCATAGAGACATACCCTAAAAGAAATAAAAGTCATCATCACAACAGTATGCACATTTATCATGATATACATTGTCCACGTACAATATAGTCACCTCTTGCAATGCACCCCTAGAAAACACTGAGTGAGTGCCAGTTGAAATCAACTCTTGATTATCATGCTTTACAATTCCTATTTTTAGAACCACTTGTGTTTCAACTACCCTGTTAATACATATAAGTTCTTTGTCAACTTTCCCAGCAGCAGCTGGAGGAAGATTTTGTTCGGCCAAGGTTACCTTACTCCTTTAAGTAATATATGAATAAACAAGTTGGCAAATGATTGATGTTAATCAGAGAGGTAGTTTAGGCACAATGAGAAAAGAATGGGAGATAGAAACATTAGTCCATTTGATACACTTAATTTCCAATAAGAAGTAAAATTAGAATAGAAACACAATTCCTGTACTATTTGCTTTGTTCTATTAGAGTTGATGTTAATCCTCTGTTGATATTGTTATGTTGATGACAAAATGATGCAGGCACCCAAATGCACTTTCAAATCCAAAATATTTTAATACTAAAGCTTTCACCATTTCCTGAAATATAGAAAGAAAGCCTTACATAACAGTGGTTATAACAGTGGTTGTCAGCTGGAGTGTGTATATTGGAGAAGGGTGTGGTATCCACTTTTGCAGAGATTCTTAACCTGAAATATTTGAATACAGTTGGTTTCCTTTGTAATCCTATTTATCTTAAAGACATTATTCTGAAAAGTGACACAATTGCCAAACATATATTGTGAAAAACACCTAATATGGTGTTTTGGAAGTTTGTGTTTTAGTGTCACAATGATTAAGCGGAAATGATGGCATTCACCACACAAGGGCCAGGGCTGCTGGATGATTGACAATTTACAGGAGAGTTCTCCACGTAAGAGAATTATCTGACCTTCATAATGTCCCCATGTCCTCTTGGACATTTATGAAGATGAAAAACTTATCCATAATGATCTGAGCCAGAACCTAAATCTGTTTTAAATATAAACAGAGTTTATGCTTACACAGTTTTAAATAGATGCCAACATATCCAGAAACACACATAACATGTAAATCGAGGGAAATTTGTCCTTTGTTTTTTGTTCAGACCTTTATCAAGAACAGTCAAATATTTCAGAAAGGTATGAAAGTGACAGCAATACTGCTTGTGGTGTACAGTGCAAAAGCAACACACCTGGAACAGTATGCATTTATAGTCTCATCCACAGTTTCTATGTGTAGATACAAGCATCCGACCACTGTAGCATACCCTCAAATCTACACATTCAAATATTTATTAATTACTTTCCTTTTATTTTCTCATTATATTACAATTAGGGCAATTGCACTGAATTTTTGAAGTTATGTGTGTATGTACGTTACACAATCTATTAATTTCAGCATAGAAATAGGTGATTAAAATTTATGAGAAGGTTTCAATGGGTTTGATAGGATTGAAAAATATTATTATAACTGACATCCTCGTAAGAACAACACATTTTTAGAGGTGAATGAGAAGAAAGCAAACTTAAAGATGAAATATATCTTGAAAGATTTTGGGATAGCAACAGCATATCTTCTCTGATCTAACTCACTATTACAGCAAAAAGTATGTGTGAAAATAAAATCCTAGCAAGATTAAAGTTTTTAATCAAGACTAAGCTTTTCTACAATGTGCATTTTTACTGTGCATATTTATTATGAATCAAAAAAATGTTGCTAATAAAAAGCTAATCTAAAAGCAATCCAATTTCCATTTTAAAAGTACTATATTATTACAGAAAAGTAACAAGTTAGAATGCTATAAGCATTATCATCCTTTAATATAACCATAAGTAAATTTATAGTCACTGCTTTAAGAAATACTATGACTGCTAAAAGTAATAACATCTTATAATACGGAGTTTCTCTACTTACACTTGTAAATATTATAAAAAACTGCAAAGAAGTGTGAGCAAAGAATAGTATCAGAGCAATTAACAAAGCAAAATTGCAGCCAAATTACATACTTATAATAGAGAAAGAAGTCCACCAATTTAGAAAACAAATTAAGATTCTTCCCACAAAATATAGGGTCATAAAACAAAAGATATCAGCCACATGGAAAGTTACAGAAAATTTTTCTAAATCGAATAGTCATGACAAACAATTCCACTCAGGAGCAATCCTCAAAGAATGATTCTCCCTTCCTCTACCTCAGACATTTACATACCACTGTTTTAGGAATTCCACACTTGACAAGTAAAGAAGAGTTAGATCTCACTCCGGTATGCTTACCATTAACTAGAGTTCAGTATTTGTTTATAGGTACTTTTAGGACACAGATATGTCGATACCTCAACTTACCATTCATTGGTTTTGACAACTGGTGTATACAAATAAAAAACATTACCATCACTCTCAAATGTTCTCTGACATCCGTTCCCCACCAGCCAACCCCTCAGACACAAATATTCCCCTGCTTCTGTTTTCACTACAACTTAGTTTGGCGTACTCTAGAACTTCACATAAATGGAATTATAGAATATGAACTCTTGCGTAGGTATCACGCACTCAGCGTAACGTTTTGAGGCTCATCCATGCTGTTGGATGTACCAGGAGTTAGGTCTTTGCGCTGCTGAGGTGGACAATTACGGTGACCAACTCCTGGTTTGCTCAAAAGTTTCCTAGTTAAAAAAACGTTCCTAGTTTTAGCACTGAAAGTCACGTATTCCAGAAATCCTTTGAGTCCCTGGCAAACCAGGACAGTTAACCCCACTAATTCCACTGTATAATTAATTACATGAATTTGTTTATACGAGAATTTGTTTATTCACTTTTTCTGTTGATGGACTGTTTCTGTGAATGTTCTTACTCAAATCTTTTTGTGGACATATTCTTTCGCTTTTCTTGGGTAAATACCTCAGGATGGAATTGCTGGGTCATGTGATAGGTTTAAGTTCAGCTGTATAAGAAACTGCCAGATCTTTCTCCAAAATGGATGTACAATTTTATATTTCCAACAAAACATGAGAGTTCCAGTTGTTCCAATTCCTAGATAACATTTGGAGTTGTCAATCTCTTTAATTTTAACCATGCTGTGGATATTTTGGTTTTAATTTGCATTTCCTCAGATGACTAACGATACTGTGTTTATTGGCCATTTGTACATCTTTTGTGAAAAGTCTGTTTATATCTTTGACCATTTTTAAATTGGGCTGTCTTTTTAAAAATTATTGAGTTGTAGACAGTCCCTGCATATACTGGAAATGATTCCTTGTTAGATGTATGCATTGCAAATATTTTCTTAAAGTCTGTGGTTTGCCTTAGCATATTCTTAGTCTTGCCTTTTGATGGGAAAATTTAATTTTGATTAAGTCTAATTTATTATTATTCTTTTGTGATTACTTTCAATGACCTGCTTAAGAGATCTTCTAAAGGAAATTAGTCCTGAATATTCATTGGAAGGACTGATGCTGAAGTTGAAACTCCAATACTTTGGCCACCTGATGCGAAAACTGACTTATTGGAAAAGACCTTGATGCTGGGAAAGAGTGAAGGCAGGAGGAGAAGGGGATGATAGGGGATGAGATGGTTGGATGGTATCACTGACTCAATGGACATGAGTTTGAGCAAGCTCCGGGAGTTGGGGATGGACAGGATAGCCCAGAGTGCTGCAGTCCACGAGGTCACAGACAGTCAGACATGACTGAGTGACTGAACTGAACTGATCTTTGCCTGTATCCAAATTGCAAAGATAATCTCTTATGTTTAGTTTTAAAAGCTTTAGACTTTTTGAATTATATTTAAATTTGTGACCCATTTTGAATTTTTGTGTGTATATGAGATGCAGCTAGAGGTTCATTTTATTTCATGTGGATATCCAGTTGTTTCAGCACCATTAGCTTTCCCTTTGAATTGTTTTAGCACCTTTGTCAAAAATCAAGATTGTTTCCAGGCTCTCTATTATGTTTGTCTTTGTTTTAATTACTATGGTTTTACACTAAGTTTCCGGAGAAGGCAATGGCACCCCACTCCAGTACTCTTGCCTGGAAAATCCCATGGACGGAGGAGCCTGGTGGGCTGCCGTCTATGGGGTCGATAAGAGTCGGACATGACTGAGTGACTTCACTTTCACTTTTCACTTTCATGCATTGGAGAAGGAAATAGCAACCCACTCCAGTGTTCTTGCCTGAAGAATCCCAGGGACGGCGGAGCCTGGTGGGCTGCCGTCTATGGGGTCGCACAGAGTCGGACACGACTGAAGCGACTTAGCAGCAGCAGCAGCAGCGGCACACTAAGTTTCAAAGTCATGTGGTCTAACTCTTCTTTTTCAGAATTACCTTCTGCATTGTTCGCTACAATAACCGTTAGCCACATGTATTTACATAATCACATTTAAACACGTTAAATGAAAAGATCAGTTCCTTTGTAGCTCTAGCCCTCTTTCAAGTGCTCAATAGTTACATATTGGCTAGTACAGATACAGAATATTTTCATCATCACAGAAAGTTCTATTGGAAAGCACTACTTTTTTAAGTATTTTAGGTCCTTTGTATATCCATATAAATTTTAGAATAAATTTGTCAATTTCTGTTTTTTAAAGCCTCAAGGTACAATTATAATTGGGATTGCATTTTATTGATCTTTTGTGTGGAAAATTGTCATCTTAAAAATACTGTATCTTCTAATCCATAAATAATGGTCTTCAATGATTTAGATCTTTAATTTCTCTCAGCAATATGTAGTTGTTTTCAGTATAGAGGTACTGCTTATTTTTTGCAAAATTGATTCCTAAGTATTTTGGGTTTTTTACGCTATAGAATTGCTTTTTGAATTTAATTTTCAAACTGATTATACCTTGTATATGTATGAAAATCATGTAATTTTGCATTTTGACTTTGTATCCTGAGTACTTGCTATATTCATGATTCCTCGGGATGCTCTACTTAAACAACCATGTTATCTGCAATTAGAAACAGTTTTCTTTTCTTTTTTTTGATGGGCTAGGTGGTTTTTAAAAAATATTAACTTATTTTAATTGGAGTATAATTAGTTTACAATATTGTGATGGTTTTTGCCATACATCAACATGAATTGGCCACAGGTATACATGTGTCCCCCCATCCTGAATCCCCTTCCTGCCTCCCTCCCCACCCTATCCCTCTGGGTTGTCCTATTATACACAGTGAATTAAGTCAGAAAGAGAAAGTCAAATACTGCATATTAATGCATGCATATATATGGACTTTAGAAAGATGGTACCAAAGATCCTATATGCAGGGCAGCAAAGGAGTCACAGATGGAAAAAACAGTTTTACTTCTTAATTTCTAATTTTATACCTTCTGTTTTTGTTTTATTGGACTATTGAATAGAAATGGTGAGAACGGACTTCCTTGCTTTGTTCCCAACCTTAAGGGTAAAACATCCAATACTTTCAGTGTGACACAGATTGCAGGGTTTTTAGAGATGTCTTTTATCAGATTGAGGAATATTCCTTCTATTCCCTATTAGCTTAACGTTTCATTACGGTTATTTTTAAATCATGAAGGGTGCTGAATTTTGTCAGATGTTTTTGCTACATCTATTCAAATGATTATTTATCTTTTCTCCTTTGTTCTCTCAATGTAGTGAATTACATTGACTGACTGATTTTCAAATGTTAAACCAATGTTGCTAGATTCTGTATCTCTAAGTACAAGAGATTATGTGTGTGTGCTCAATCACTTCAGTCATGTCCAACTCTGTGTGACCCTATAGATTGCAGCCTTCCAGGCTCCTCTATCCATGGGGTTATCCTGGCATGAATATTACAGTGGGTTGCCATGCCCTCTTCCAGGGGATCTTCCTAACCCAGGGATTGAACCTACATCTCCTGAAGCTCATGAATTGGGACTGAGCATAGGGCGCTAAAAGCTCCAACTATGATTGTGGGGATTTTTATCCCTTTGTTTCTTACTACCTGGTAAGCTCCTCCTCTTTATTCCTACTATTTGGCTTCATATACACATCTATTATTTTTATGTGTTTGATGAACACCTCTTTATATTTCATAATATTCTTTGCTTAACTTTTATATCTGGTAATACCCTTTGTCTTAACAGTTCTTTTGCTTAATATTAAAGTGCCTTCCTCAGAGAAGGCAATGGCACCCCACTCCAGTACTCTTGCCTGGAAAATCCCATGGATGGAGGAGCCTGGTAGGCTGTGGTCCATGGGGTCGCTAAGAGTCAGACATGACTGAGTGAGTTCACTTTCACTTTTCACTTTCATGCATTGGAGAAGGAAATGGCAACCCACTCCAGTGGTCTTGCCTGGAGAATCCCAGGGATGGGGGCGTCTGGTGGGCTGCCATCTATGGGGTCACACGGAGTTGGACACGACTGAAGCGACTTAGCAGCAGCAGCAGCAAAGTGCCTTCTTACACTTATTGAATGAATAGTATATTAGCTTCCTTGTTCAACTTATATCTATTTAAAGTGCCTTCTGGAAGTCAGAGTATAGATGGGTCTTGTTTTTTTTTTTTTTTAAATTCATTTTGACAGTCTCTACCTTTTAACAGGAGTGTTTAGTCCATTAACATTTAATATAATTAGTGATATGTTTAAATTTAGGTCTTACATTTTACTATTTGCATATTTATTTGTTGTTCCTCTATCCATTATTTTCTGCATCTTTTGGTTAATTGAATATCTTTTAGAACTCCATTTTAATTTATCTACTGAACTTTTAACTATACTTTTATATTCCTTGTTGTTTTCTTTTTGCCTTAAGTGGTTGCTCTAGGGTAGCAGTCCTTAAAGTGTGGTCCTGGGATCTTAAAAATCAAAATCAAGATGATTAAAAACAAGAGTACTAAGATGTTATTTGCCTAATATATTTTCATTCTCTTTTGTAGATACAGCAGAGTTTTCTAGAGGCTTTATGATATGTGATGGTATCAACACTCTGTATCCATGTGTGTTCTTGTGTTTTCTATTAACAGATTCCTGATATAATAGACTTAGGGTATAAATACATTCATTTTCAGAGATTAAGTCAGCTTGTTCTCTGTATCTTTATTGGGTTCTTGTTAATTTTCTTTAGTTATACCTGATATAGCAGCTAAAACCTCATTATTATCAAACTATTAGGTTTATTTTCTTTTTTGGCAATGCCCATAACATGGCATGTGGGTTCCTAGTTCCCAACCAGGGATCAAACCCATACCCCTGCAGTGGAAGCACGGAGTTTTAACCACCAGACCATCAGGGAAATCCCCAAACAAGTAGTTATTCTGAAATCCTAGAAGAAAAGAAGGGAAAGGGGGATTTCCATGGTAATCCAGTGGTTAGGACTTGATGTTTTCACTGCTGTGGCCTGGGTTCAATCTCAGGTAGGGGAACTAAGATCCAGCAAGCCACAGCGTATAGCCAAAAGAAAAAAAAATGAAATCCTAAATTTTTCCTTGTATCTACATGGCAGCACAACAAGAATAGGTACAATTAATATGTTTGTTTCATAATATTTAAGCATTTAAATAAAAACTTAAAATATTAAATTTAACATTAAACTCATTTTAGAAATTAATCACATTTTACTCTAAAATGAAAAATTATAATTCTTTTCATATTTAAAAATGGATTATTCAAGAGACATGTGTACCCCAATGTTCATCGCAGCACTGTTTATAATAGCCAGGACATGGAAGCAACCTAGATGCCCATCAGCAGATGAATGGATAAGAAAGCTGTGGTACATATACACAATGGAGTATTACTCAGCCATTAAAAAGAATACATTTGAATCAGTTCTAATGAGGTGGATGAAACTGGAACCTATTATACAGAGTGAAGTAAGCCAGAAAGAAAAACACCAATACAGTATACTAACACATATATATGGAATTTAGAAAGATGGTAACAATAACCCTGTGTACGAGACAGCAAAAGAGACACTGATGTATAGATCAGTCTTTTGGACTCTGTGGGAGAGGGAGAGGGTGGGGAGATTTGGGAGAATGGCATTGAAACATGTATAATATCATGTATGAAATGAGTTGCCAGTCCTGGTTCGATGCACGATACTGGATGCTTGGGGCTGGTGCACTGGGACGACCCAGAGGGATGGTATGGGGAGGGAGGAGGGAGGAGGGTTCAGGATGGGGAGCACGGGTATACCTGTGGCGGATTCATTTTGATGTTTGGCAAAACTAATACAATATTGTAAAGTTTAAAAATAAAATAAAATTTTAAAAAATGGATTATTGGCTTAGGAATGGGGACTTATCTTTTTATTGGTACAAAGTTTCAGTATGGGATGATGAAGATGATCTGGAGATGGACAGTGGTGATGGTTACACAACAATGTAAATGTACTTTATGTCCGTGAACTGTACATTTAAAAATGGTTAAAATGGTAAATTTTATGTTATGTATATTCATTAGAATAACAAATATTTTTCTCTACACACAGCTTCTCTGTTTACTTCTAAGATACTGAGAAAGTTGAAAGTGTTAGAATTCTCTGACTCAGTGAAGAAAGAAATCTATATAAAGTAACTAGGTGAAACTGATTTCCTGTTTTATCAAATGAAATGCAATGAAAACTACCTTTCAATAAGTTTTATAAGTGTTAATAATTTACCTTATTGTCTTTTGCGATAGAACATTTTGTCCAAGTTAAGCTGCAGCATCATTTTGAGATCAATCATTCAGAGATTAAAGCAAAACAACTGTAATTGTAAATGCAGGTGTGGTGAGCATTTAAATTCCACAAATTGTTTTTATAACTTTCCAAACTAGAAATTAAGAAACCATTCAGGCATTTTATAGGCGAAGTTGTTATACTGCATTGGGTGGCAAACCAATCACAATAGCTGAGAGACTAGTAAAGCCTTGAAAAGTTAACATTGCTGAATGCCTCCTGGATGAAACATGCATTACCATTTTCCAAGATAGAAATTCACTGATTCAAAGATTTAACTAAAAACATAGTGATTTAATGTCTTATCAATAGATGTGTTACTATTTTTGCCTTAAAAATAAATAAATCTGATAGAGCAGGACTAATTTTGTTTGTATTCATCTGGTGTCAGCACCAACTAATCATACAAGAAGATACTCTTCTGGAATGCCTGAGAAGTACTACTGAAATATTCAAAGTGTTGAAAATTCTTCTGACCATTTATCCTGGGCCAATTGCGCTGATAATCTCACTAATGGTACAGAAACAGTCGAGGGTAAAACTGTGGGCTGTAGCACAAAGCAATGCAGTGGTACCAAACAGTATTGTGTTCTTTACTACTATGTACTCCCAGTTAAAAAAGAAAGTTCATTTAAGAATATCCCTGATGAAACAGTGAAAATATTTATTAAGTATTGACCCCCCAGTACCTATCTATTTACTATTCTGTGTGATTAGATAAGATATGCACTGAAGTAATTCTTCTGTATACTGAAGCACAGTAGATGTCTTGAGGAGAAGCACTTATGTGGTGGTGGTTTGACCTGTGAGCTGAATTTGTGAGCCACTTTTTTCATGAAATCCCATTTTCTACTTGACAGACAGCTATGACTATCAAGCTATCATTCAGACTTGGTTAATAAGCATACTTCTTTTTGCAAAAATAAATGAAATGAGCCTGTCATGTCAAAGAAAACATCTAATAATATTTATTGCCAATGATGAAATATGAACTTTCAAGTGAAAATTAGAATTTTTGAAAACCTGTAAGTACCTGTATCCACTGTAAGACTGGCAGTTTCCCAAACTTAAATACTTTCTTTGATGAGGTTGGTGGTGGTATTAACAAAAGTGATTCTGGATATTGTCTAATGAAATGTATCAACATTTTGAAGATCTGTGACCACTTTTCCTATGATCAATGCATGATGTTATAACTCATTCAAAGTGTAAGACAGACCAATGGAGAGTACAGAAAGTTCACTAATATGGCTTTAGATTCTATATGGCAACTAACCTTTAAGAAACCTCCACTTCAGAGTTTTGGTGTAGTATTAAAGAAGAATATCCACAATTATCTGAAAAGGCTATTTAAATTCTCCTCCATTTTCCAACTACATATATGTGTGAGGATGGATTTTCTTCATATACTTCAACCTAAACAACATATCACAACAGATTGAATGCAGAAGCAGACATGAAAATCCAGATGTCTTCTATTAAGTCAGACATTAAAGAGATTTGCAAAATGTATAACAATGTCAATCTTTTCACTAATTTACTTTTGTTTTGGAAAATATAATTATTTAGCATAAAAACATTTTATTCATGTTAACATAGAATAGATTTGTTATTGATATTTTAATGAATGAATATTTTTAATTTATCATTTTTTCTAAAATGTATATATAGGTATATATAAGTTATATAAACAAAATCTCTTTGGGGTCCTCAGTAATTCTTAGTATTGTAATGGGATCTCAATACCAAAACGTTTGAGAATCACTGCTCTAGGGATTATAAAATATATCCTTAACTTTTCATAGTCCAAATAATTGTTAATATTATACCACCTGGTGTAAAATATAAGAACTGCAACAATATAGGCCCTATCCTTTATGCTACAGTGCTGTAATTGTTCTATATACTATACTGAGAATTATGTATTATATCTACACACCTAAGCCTCACATTATCAATTTTGCTTTGCACAGTCATATTTATTTTAAAGAAATTAAGAAATTATATTTACCCACATATTTTTTATTTCTTGTGTTCTTCATTCCTTCCTGAAGGGCTAAAATTCAAGCCAATTTTATTCTTCTTCAGTCTGTAAAATTTTCTTAGCATTTCTTATAGTGTAGGTCTGTTGGTAGTGAATCTTCTTTGTTTTCTTTTTCTTTTATCTGAAGATGTTTTTACTTCTTCATGATTCTTAAAGAATATTTTTGCATGATATAGATTTTAGAATTGACAATATTTTTCTTTTAGCATTTCAAAGATATTGTTTCCATGTCTTCAGGCTCTATTACATCTGATGAGAAGTGATTGATCCTTTGAATCAATGTTCCCTTATGTATGTGTCATTCTTCTCTATTTGCAAAATTTTTTTTTTTAGGTTTTAAGCACTTCAGAGCTTCCCTGATGGCTCAGTGGGTAAAGAATTCGCCTGCAATGTAGGAGACACAGGAGACGTGGGTTCGATTCCTGGGTCAGGAAGATTCCCTGGAGGAGGAAATGGTAACCCACTCCAGTATTCTTGCCCGGGAAATCCCATGGACAGAGGATCCTGGCAGGCTACATCCAAAGGGTCACAAAGAGTTGGACATGACTGAGCAAATAACACTTTCACTCTCACTTTAAGCACCTTGACTACAATGAACCTAGGTGAGATTTTCTTTCTAGTTATCCTGATTGGGATTGCTGAGGTTCACGAAATTGCAAATATATGTCTGTCATCAAAACTGGAAAATTTAGGTCATACGTCTTCACACGTTTTTTTTCCCAATTTCATTTTCTTCCTCTTTTCCTTTGGGAATTCCAATTCTACATAATCTGACCCTGAGACTCTGTTCATTTCATTGTCATCTCCCCTCCCTGTCCCCCAGCATACTCTGGTCTTCAAATTGGATAATTTCTGATTGATTTAAGTTCACTGACTCTTCTTTCATCTCCAATCTGCTGCTAAGCCCAAGTAGTGACTATTTAATTTTAAATACTGTATTTTTAAATTCTAAATTTTCTGATAGTTTTAAAAAATAGTTTCTATTTCTCTTAAGAGTTCTTATTTATTCATTCATTCAAGTATTAATGTATATTTACTTCACATCCTTGAGCATATTATAAATCATTAATAAATTCAACATCTGGGTCAACATCTGGGACTGCCACCAATGATTGCTTTTTGAGTTTTTCTTTCTGCTCTTGAGTATGAGTTATAGTTTTCCTGTTTCTTCATATACCTAGTGACCTTGGATTCTGTTCTGGACATTGTGAGTGCCATGTTTTAGAGTTTGGATGCTGTTATAGTTTTCTAAAATATATTGATTTTTTTTCTTTTCCCTTAAAATTTTTTTATTTTTAGCAAATGATTAAGCTGGCTAGACTCAAATCTCAAACTGTCTCTCATGTATGAATAGCAGCTGAACTCTCAGTTCAATTTCTTTAACCTTCACTGTGCTGCTGCTTAGAGTATATCCTGAACACGTCTAGTTCAGGTATCAGATAAAAATTTGGCAGAGTTTAAATCAGAATTTGGACCTTCCTCTACTTGGCTGTCTTCTTCCTGAGATTTTCCACTGACTTTTCATTTGGAATAGTTTCTTGAATTTTGCCCTGTGATTCTTCAAGCAAGTAAAACAGCAGGTTTCTCTTGAAGTTTTGGCTGCCCCATGGACGGGACTTTTCCTCGGGCTAGAAGCTGTAAAAAACAAGAAACTCACGCAGCGTCAGTTCCTTCTTCTAAGAGGCTGCTCTCCAGTGTTGTCAGTGCTTTTTATATTTTTTCCAGGATTTATCTTTGCTTTCTGCAGAAGGTTGAGTCCAATAGAAGCTACTTGGCCAATAGCAGAAGTAGAACCCTGCACATGTTTCTGAATCCATCTCACAAATGCTATTTCCATTTTGAAATTAGAATGCCAAACTAAGCATCAAAAATAAGAAAACAAAGTAATCTCAATTAGTAAATTTAAAATGTATTTTGATAATTATAAGGCCTAAACAGTTTTAAAAATAGTTTCATGGTGCTAAGACATAGTGAAATTAGATCTCTGGCTTTAATGACTATACTGTTACAGATAAGATGGCTTTAAGTTGATGAACTTTATGTCCATGGAAAAATTTTAAAATTCTGAAAATGCTGGCTGGTCTAGTAGAAGAATTTAGAAGTATAAAGGAAAGGTACTTGAGCTTAGGAAGAGATAACAGATATAAACCCAGTGTTGTAAGCAGGGATTTTTCAAAAGGGACAAGTGTGTGGTAGATTGGTTCAGCAACAGAATAGGAAATAAGACTTGCAGTATAAGAACTGGAATAATGAAGGCAGTAAATTAAAGAAGCACCACAGCTTAAAATGAATGAAAAAAATTCCAATGACTCAAGAGAGAAATCAGAATACTGGGAAGGTAGCAATCATATCTATTATAGAGGATGATGCAGGCTCTGGTTTTTTGGGTTTTTTTTAACCATCATCCTCAACAAATTCTGGCAAAGTCATATTTCAGGGTGGTGGATGACAGACATTAATGGTATTTTAGCCTATTACTTCGGAGAAAGCAATGGCACCCCACTCCAGTACTCTTGTCTGGAAAATCCATGGATGGAGGAGCCTGGTAGGCTGCAGTCCATGGGGTTGCTAAGAGTCAGACATGACTGAGAGACTTCACTTTCACTTTTCTCTTTCATGCATTGGAGAAGGAAATAGCAACCCACTCCAGTGTTCTTGCCTGGAGAATCCCAGGGACAGGGGAGCCTGGTGGGCTGCCGTCTATGGGGTTGCACAGAGTCGGACACGACTGAAGCGACTTAGCAGCAGCAAGTAATCATAAACTACTTCTTTAGTCTTATAGGATCAGCTGGTCTCCATGAATGGTCAAAAATATAGTTTAGTTGAAAGTTACTGTGTCTCTGCAAGATGCTGATGATGCCTTCCATCCCAATATAGTAATTAATATGGATCAAGAGTTAAGAGAACATGGGTCAGAAAGGTTTGCATAGTAATTAAAACTGTTAGACATTCAGGAAAGACAGACAGAAAATGCATTATTTGCAAACAGCTAACTAGGCAGGGAGACAAACTAACCTTGAGTCAGACAATGATTTGTTTTACACTCTTATCCAGATATAAAATTGTACATGTCCTTAATCAGAGATGTAAGGCTAAAAGCTCAACTTCTGTACCCACCCTAACTTTGAGTGGCCTTTCATACAGATAATCCCAACTTGCCATTATTTTGGCTCCTATAATGGCAAGTTGGGGTTATCTGCATGAAAGACCACTCAAATTAAATTAACTAATTTGAAACCTTTTTTGTGCCACTATTTTATCCATTAAAAATAACATGTCTCCTATATTCTTATAAATATGCTTATTTTTCCTAAAATGGAAATTAATATTAGAATAAAAATAATTTTATTGTATGTATTTTAATGTTAAAAGTTATATTATAATTCTGAATAAAAGTAAATAAATTCAAATATACCACAGAAAACAAACAAAGAAAGGCAAAGCAAAGAGCAGTTTAAAAAACTTAATTGCTTGGGGCTAGTGCACTGGGACGACCCAGAGGGATGGTATGGGGAGGGAGGAGGGAGGAGGGTTCAGGATGGGGAACACATGTATACCTGTGGCGGATTCATTTTGATATTTGGCAAAACTAATACAATCATGTAAAGTTTAAAAATAAAATAAAATTGGAAGAAAAAAAAAAAAAGAAAAAAAAAATAAATAAAATAAAATTAAAAAAAAAAAGAAAGAAAACGAAAAAAAAAAACTTAATTGGAGAAAAGGACTAATACTGACAAATGATCATATTAATAAATATAATATATTTGTTTACCCTATAAAGAGTTTGTAAAAAAGAAACATTTTATCTAAAGTTAATGAGACACAGTTGAAATGTTAGCAATATACAAAAAGTTTAAAAATAATATTAAGAAAAAAATTAAAAAACAAATAAAAAAGGTCATTATATACTTTCAACAATACATGTTCCAAAAATTTCTAAGAAAAATGACTCAATTATTATATGAAATGTCGGAGACTTCAACCCTTACAAAATCTGTGCAGAATGGAATATAAAGAGTCAAAATTAAACTATTTAAAAGAGAAATCCTATTCTCCAGTAATTCTTATCTTTTTCACTGTTCCTTTGGAGAATTTGATATATAGAGGATCTGTCTCCAGACACATTTTGCCAACAATTTTGGGTATTCAAGAACTTTTTAAAGCTACATTACCATTCTTTTGTATACATTAGGATCATAATAGCTAACATTTATAAGGCCGTCCTAAGTGCTAGGAATTATACTAAACACTTTATATGCATTTTAATTTAATTTTTATAACAACATTATAAGGTAGGTACTACTCTTATCCTCAAACAACCTATGAGATCAACATTATCATTATTTTCATTTTACAGACCAGGAGAGTGACCATTAGAGATGCTGTTACTGAAACAGGAGGGAAGGTGGCAAGGAACAACTTTTAAAAGAATGATATAGTCATAGGACATGACAAAAACTAGTTAGAACCAACTAGGTCCAATGTGGCAGAAGATCTGACTTCCAGTGGACCTCGTTATATGCCCATCATAACACATTAGCAAAAGCTAAGTGACACACCCACCAGTGCCATGACAATTTCAAGCTGGACTGTCAAAACCAAAAGGTTGACAATAGTCCAATTCCTGGAAATCTCTGTCCCTGCCTCAAAATATTTGGAATAATCCTTCCACTCATTAGCCTATGAAATTACCCAATACATAAAAACTAACCACCCCGTATTTCAGGGCCTCTTGCCTTCTGAGATGGCCCACACTCCATCTGTAGATGTGTTTCTCTCTAAATAAATCCACTTCTTACCTATCACTTTGTCTCTCACTGAATTCTTTCTTCAGTGAAACATCAAGAATCTGAGTTTCATTAAGGGCTGAGACCAGGTGTGTGATATCAAGACCATGGGTTCAAATCCCAATCTGAACAATCTGCACAGTTTCATTACTTGTCCAATTGCTCAATTGGTCATACAACCAATGAACAAGAGAGATAGGATCTATTTATATCCTTATCTCTCTGATCCCAGGGTTTGGTTTTGTTTTTTTTTTTTTAGCTCTTAATCACTATGATACACTGTCTCTCACTAAGGTCATTTCAAATTAATTAAAAAATCAATATATATGAAAAAGGATGGGGTAAGATGTAGGGATGGGGTAAGAATGTGAAATGAAATGAGAGGTAGACCTGGAACAAACCTGGGTATCATAAGATCACCTGTGATTGATATAAAGATGAGCCACAGATTTGCCGCTGCACAACACAGTAGCCAGGGAAAAGAACTTTAATATTTTTCTTGGTACTCAACTGGAGAAAAAGATCTTTTCTAGGGAACAACAACATAATACGATAAGACTTTAAGACAAACGTTTCTCACAAGAAATTTCTTACACATTTCCTGACATAGACCAAAGCATGATGTGCCAGTATATGTCAGGAAAGACAATTCTATCCAGGGTATAATGCAGTCTCAGAATACAACTCTATAATGAACTGGATTGAGCAGAGGATATATATGGAATAGATGGGATTATGGATAGATTGTATATCCTTCAGGTAATGTTTCTGGCAATTAAGCTTTTGAGTTTAAAAACTAATATTTTCTCCAACAAGAACCTGGAGTACAGAAATTCTACATTGTTCAGGAGGCCAGAGTCATATGTATGGACAATCATGCAGAGGGTAAAACTGATAACTTCTGTGGAAGTTAGGGGGCCCAAAGAGAACATATATCTGAATATTAGACTTTTCACCAAAGTGAAAGTAGAATAGTATCTATCTATGTGTAGAGATAATATCTAATTCACACCAATGTGTAAATATGTAGTATTTAAGACATGGCTGAAATCCAAAGGATGTTGCTATAATATACAGTAATGATATTATGGAAAGTTGCCAAGGCAGTACTTGAGAAAACACATTGCTCTAAATGCCTTTATTAGTTTAATTTAAAATAATAAATTAAGTATCTGTATAAGAACATAGATATGGAACAAAGTAACAACCTTACATATGTAAGAAAATCAGAAACTGAAAGAGAAGAAATTAACTATTCAAAATCATAATAATGAATATTTAAAAAGCAAGTCAGAGTTGCTACTTTGAAAAAGAACCAAGTCACAGCACTGATCTAGTAGCTAAAAGAATAAAATTAAGAGAATTCAAACAGAAAATTATTTCTAAATTTTATTTTGGAGATGAAGAAGAAGGGACAAAATTAAGGTCATAAAAAGGAGAAACATTAAAGTTATGCCTTAAAGTTGGGTAAGATAAGGACAAACCACGGAATAAAGCACTGGGAGTGGAAAGACATTTTGGGGAAGATGAAACAGCCTAAGGATATAGAGACAGAGAAGCATACCTGTACTACTTAGAAATAAGGTTGGTAAGACTGAGATAAATCATGGAGGATCTCATTGTCCTGATTATGTAGAAGAAGGAAGGCAGAATAAAGAGAAAAACAGAAGACCAAAGTCTGAACTTTAAGGAAACTCTCTTAGGGATAACAAGAAACAAGGTCAGTTTGAAAGTGGAGGAGACAGATGCTCAACAAACATTTGCTAATTGAATAAAAGAAATGGCCATTACTATATATTGTTATAGAAGTCAAAAAACAAAAATGAGTCTAGAGATTTTACAAAGAAAATGTGAAAGCAAGATGATGTACTATTTGAATAAACCTAATTAGGAAAACCAAGAACTACAGAACAGTATAATACAAATAATTTACTATCTCATATTATATTTACCTTTATAGGTATGTATTTGAACATGTTTCTCTGTAGTGTTCCGAGAGAATTCTGAATACATGCACTTTTAAATTTAAGTGAATATCTTTCATATGATAGTGATGGGAAGGTATTTAATTCTGGAGGAATTATCAGATTAACTTCCCTCCTCACATTGGTAACTTAACTACATCCAGAGAATTCTGTATATCACAGTGAGCAAAACCAAACTTAAAAAGTTTCTAAGTATTCAGAAAACAAGCCTTCAAATTCAGCCTCATTTATTTATGTTTTATCACTAGACCAAAGAGGTAAGGAATTTATCCTGATGTTGTCACACTATGAAAAGATGCTGTTGCTACATCAAAAGATTATGCACCACAACAACGGTGGTTGTATTCTTCTTAACACTTATATGGAAGCCAGAATTAACTAAAATATTTGACTTTTAGGAAGTAAACTGTTAGAAGTTGAATTAAAAAATTTCCAGGCAAGATTAATGGATTTGAAAGTAAGTCTATGTCTCTCTCTCTCTCTTTCTCTCCTCTATTTCTATTTTTGTTTCTATATTTATATTTCTATTGATATAAGTTTAAAAAATAAAATTAAAATCTTCACCTAAACTTAAGGGACAAGTTGATTTTCATGCTTTAGTAGGATTATATTAAGGGTAATAATAATACAGAAGTCTAAAAAATATTTCAGAGAACTGTTTAAGAAACTATCTTGCTTATTGTCAGTGAATAGGCAATGATGCCAAATTAAAGCAACCTCCTATGTACATATAACCCCCCACCCCAATATCCATACACATATACCCCACACCCAATGCCACATATACACTGTGATACCGATTCATCACTCATCCATACTGTCAATCAGCAACAGCAGAAACATTCATGGTTCTCTGTTAACAGGTTAACATTGGCTTTTGTTTCCTGACCCAAAAGTATCCGGAAAGGGAGAAGCAAGGCATTTATAAATTCAGTTACATGACTAGCTGTTTCAAATACCATAGGGACTTCATATTATGCAGTGAAGTAACATTTTCTAAAACTTTATACAAATAAACAACACTATACCAGTATGACATCTTGACATTGCTAACCCAAATATATATAGACATAAAGTGGTAAATCTGTTAAATGGCAATACTGCCACCCTTACTGATGAAACCTAAGTTGTTAGTATGGCAACTTAGTTAGTTGAATATCAGACTATTTGTGATACATTTGTATACATTCTGGCTTATGTAGTTTAATTATAGCCTCCAATGCAGAGGATATATCATAGAAAATACAATATGTTCAAGATAAGTGTCTTTGTTTAAAAAAACCATGGTTTAGTGAGCACCAATTTTTGAATACTTTTTAATTTCTTGTGACCATTCTTTCATGTTCAGAAATGTACCTGACATTCAGAATGCTTTTTAAAGAAATATAAAATTTCCATTAAAATATGGTTCATAAGATGAGGATTTGAAGTATAAATTTGTCAAGTATAAATTTAATGATGAGGATTTGTCAAGTATAAATTTAAAAAACACACTTACCTTTGATTCGAGGTAGACATTTGCTGATGACATTTTTGTAATTTTGCATATGTAACTAACTAAAGAGATGGCACAAAGAATAAACAGGCTATCATTAATTAATGCTCGAACAAACACAGTCCATTTCAACTGATTTTCTGGGACATCTCCATGGACTAACATCGCGCAAGTCAAGTTCACCACTAAAAAAAGAAGGCTTGCCAATATAAAGCCCAAATGCAACAGAATTCTGAAAGAAAAAATGAATTTATTAGATTTTTATAAAACTAATGAGAAGCTAAATTTAATACTGAATTAGTGTGTTACTTTAAGTACAATAATTCCTTCAGTTTAAACTGTTTATAATTTCATTAAATACAAATTTAATAATTACACAGAGTTACTTAGGATATTTTTGAAATTATGATATTAGTAACTAAGCCATTTAAAAATGGCATCAGATTTTAAACCATGAGTTTAAAAATAATCTCATGTGGACTTGAATTCAGTTGCCTCTATCAGGAAGAGTAATATAGGATTATCTTAACTAATTAAAGTAATCCTGAATTTTTCATTTTGTAACTGCTGAGCATATTTTCATTGACCTTTCCATTCTAAGAATTAGCAGGCTTCTAAAATTTGCTTGGAAAATTAATATACCATATATAAATTTAAATTGATCACTAATATTAACTTTAGAAGGTAAGGGAAATGTGTTTTAAACAATTCTCCCCTTTATGAACATCTGATTATAGCAAACATTTATTTCAAACAAGACTAAAGAGGAACATAGGGACAATATATGTAGAGTTTCATATACCCATCAATATCTCATCTTCTTCTAAAGTGGCATATTTATTATGCATACAGAACTACTCCCAAAGTAGAATGCTAAACTACTTCCCCTTAAGAAAAATTAGACCACTTCATAAAAACTCTTCAGGTAAGGTGTGGCTCTCTGTATCAAGTAGCTGGAATAGCTATCTATACGAAAGTAACTCAATTCAAATACATTTATACTCCAAATTACACGATCAAGAAATTTATTTGCCATTCTAGTAGCCTCTACTTTGGATTACTTTTACTAGTGGGAATCATAAAACATTGTTTGCCTTTGTAAGTAATTTACACAAGGAAAATGGAAGGCAATGTGTAATCTGTAACAATCAATCTTTATTAAGTATACATGCAAAATACAAGGATTCTAGTTTGAGAAGTTTAGATCTTAATATTCTCTCAGGTTAAATAATAAAAATAATAATTATATAGCTTGAAACCTAAAATGAACCTTGAAATTATCCATACATCCAGGGAATTATAGTGGTTTAAGAAAAAAAGCATCAAGAGGTTAGACGAGGAGCACTGCTGGCAAGTTTATAGAAGAACTGGTCTGAAACCCAAGGCTCCTGACTCCCCAGTTTAGCAATCTCATTTTTGAGGTGAATCAGAACAGAAACATTAAATATTTCATGGAATGACACTATACATTCTCACTCCAAACAGCATAATCTGATTATGAGAGTATAGTTGATCTTGAGAATTTGTGGACCCTATGAAACTACATTTGACATCTGAAGTGGGACAGTGGCAGAGCACCAAAACAGGTATGCTGCAGCAATACTGCTGAGGGGGGAAGGCCAGATTACTCAGTTCACTTTCTGTGAACTAATCTAAATGCATGATCTTCTACAAAACTGCTAAAGCCTTCAACTACCAAGCCTTCTACCTTGAGAAGTATACTGTAAACAAAATTTACATATGCTATTCATGAAACTTACTTGTGTTTGTCAAGTTCAGTTGCACATCTGACTTTACATATAACCTATAAAGAGAGTATAGAAAAAAGGTTTTGAAAACATGTGTAATATAGTATTTTTAAATTTGCTTTGAATATGTGTTTCAAAGTGATACAACAAGTAATAATAGCAAGTAAACCTCAAATGTTAACAGTTCAACCATTGAAGCAAAAATAGGCAGGTTTTCAAAAGCTTAATATAATAAATTAATAACTTTCTTTGGTATAATTTTAAACTTGAATTTCTATCTTTAAATTTTAAAATTAAAATTTTTAAACTGAAATAATTCAGTTTCAATATGTAATATTTTAAACTGAAATAAATATACATTTATTGAACTTTTATTTTGAGCCAAACATTGTGCTGGATGGCTTGTAACCTATTTTAAACGTATCTTAAGATGGAACAACTTACTTAAATATGAATATGGCTGAGTGTTCTCCAAATATTATTTCCCCTTAAGATGAAATGAAGTCATTAAAGGAAACAAAGGACCAAAAAATGAACACAAAGATGATGAACATATATTTAGTAAACTTACTTCTTTCATAAAGTCTTGCAAAAGGCAGGTCCTCAAATACTTGATGAATCAAGATTAAGCGTAGATAAGGTGAATTTGAAATAAACATGGTAACTTCTGAGAACATGGGTGGAAGGTCTAAATTCCTGACTGGTTAATTTGGATTTTACTTTTTATATAGTGGGAAGATAATGAAGGTTTTCATGTAAGCACTCCAAAATACTTCATTAATCTGGCATCAATGTACAGGCAACCACAAAGAAACTAGGCTAAAAGTAGAAAGACTAGGGACTTCCCTGGCAGTCCAGCAGTTAAGACTCTGCACAACTGCAGGGGGCACAGGTTTAATCCCTGCTTGGGGAACTAAGATCGCATATGTCCATATGAGGCTCAGCCAAAATAAATAAACGTAGAAAGACTAGCTACAAGACTATTGAAATAGATAAGAACTTTGAGTGGGGGTGGGAGTGGGGGGGTGGGGGAATCTAGAAAGAGGCAAGTACAGAAGGTTATAAAGAAACCTAATGTTAGTCTTTTAATAACTTATTGATTTCATTCAAACAATTACTGAGCACACACTATGAAAGGTACCATGGATTCATAAACCTAGTAACTGTTTCTGCCCTCAAGGAGCTCAGTGTATGAAAGACAGAGATAAACCAACTATTTTGAAACATGGTGATATCAATGCAAAAGATACTGTCACAACATCTAAGAAGGGAGAAAGACTAATTCAGTCTAGGAATGCATTGGAGAAGGAAATGGCAACCCACTCCAGTGTTCTTGCCTGGAGAATCCCAGGGACAGCAGAGCCTGGTGGATTGCCGTCTATGGGGACGCACAGAGTTGGACATGACTGAAGCGACTTAGCAGCAGCAGCAGCAAGGCGAAAGAGGAGAGATTGTCTAGAGTCAGTGAAAGTGAAAGTCACTCAGCGGAGTCCAACTCTTTGCGACCCTATGGACTATACAGTCCATGCAATTCTCCAGGCCAGAATAATGGAGTGGGTAGCCTTTCCTTTGTCCAGGGGATCTTCCCAACCCAGGGATAGAACCCAGGTCTCCTGTGTTGCAGGCAGATTCTTTACCAGCTGAGCCACAAGGGAAGCCCAAGAATATTGGAGTGGGTAGCATATCCCTTCTCCAGCGGATCTTCCCAACCCAGGAATCGAACCCAGGTCTCCTGCATTGCAGGTGGATTCTTTACCAACTGAGCTATCAGGAAAGCCTGTAAAGAGTGGTTTTCCAAAGCCCAGGGAGGGCTTTGGAAGCTACATTTGAGTCAAGTTATGGTGGAGAAATGAGTATTAGGTAAATGCTCAGGCAAAGATAGCAGCTTGTGAGTTTACTTGTATCTATTACATTTTGGTTAACAGTGCCACCATCTACCAGAAGCTAGATGTGATAAAGGATTCTAAAATATCACCATATTAATCTCTAAATAGTACCACTAAATCATTCTCAGATGTATCTTTCTTTGTCACTAATACTATACTGAATTATTACTACAGCCTTTTAATTGGTCTCTCTGCTTCCATTCTTAACTCCATCTATATCTTTAGAACATAACTGGGCATTTTGCCATTTTCCCTTTATTCTCACTTCTCTACATGTTTTATTTTTATTCAAAATTGTACTAAAATATATATAACATAAAACTACAACTTAACCATTTTCAAATGTACAGTTCAGTTGCATTGAGTACCTTCACATTGTTATGCAACCATCACCATCAACATCCACCTTTGAGATTTCTTCATCCTCCTGAATTGAAACTCTGTATTCATCTAACAATATCTCCCTGTTCCTCTCCCCTCTAGTCTTTGGCAATCACCATTCCAATCTCTGTCTCTATGAATTTGGCTACTCCAGGTACCTCATATAAAAGAAATTATACAATATTTTTCTTCTTGTGATTGGCTTATTTCACTCAGCATAATGTCTTCAAGGTTTATCCATGTACATCACACATGAGCATGTGTCAGAATTATCTTCCATTTTAAGCCTGAATAATATTCCACTTATGTATATACTATATTTTGTTTTATATTCACCTCCTGATGGACACCTGAGTAGCTTCTGCCTCTTGGATGCTGTGAATAATGCTGCTGTGGGTACTGTGGATAATACTGCTTGGATACTGTGAATAATTCTATACATGAATATGTTTTTTTGTTACTCATTCGCTAAGTCGTGTTCAAATCTTTGTGACCCCATGAGCTGTAGCACGCCAGGCTTCCCTGTCCTTCACTATCTCTCAGAGTTTGTTCAAACTCAAGTCCATTGATTCAGTGATGCCATCTAATCATCTCATTCTCTGTCGCCTACTTCTCCTCCTGCCCTCAATCTTTCCCAGCATCAGGCAGGGTCTTTTCCAGTGAGTTGTTTCTTTGCACCAGATGACCAAAGTATTGGAGCTTCAGCTTCAGCATCAGTCCTTCCAATCAATATTCAAAATATGATTTCCTTTAGGATTGACAGGTTTGATCTCCTTGCTGTCCAAGGGAATCTCAAGAGTCTTCTCTAGCACCACAATTTGAAAGTATCAGTTCTTCAGTGCTCGACCTTCTTCATGGTCCAACTCTCACATCCATACTATATATGACTTAAATCATTCAAGAGTAAGTTGCATATGCAATGCTCCTTTACCTTTAAATATTTAAATGTATATAATACTTCCTTTATAAAGGAAATTATCTTATATAACCTGTATAATTATAAAAATAATAAAATTGATATTGATAAAGTATCATTATCTAGTCTGCAGACCTTATTCAGATTTTGCCATTTGCTCCCCAAAGTGCCATTCACAGGGTGGGGGAGGGAATCCAAGATTATACATTGTGCATAGGTTTATTGTATACTTAATTCCTTAATTGTTATTTTTTCCCTTTGTCTTTTATGATATTCAGTTTTAAAGAGTTCAGACCAGTGATTCTGTAGAATGCTTCTCACTGGGTTTATCAGATAGTTCCTCATGTTAGATTCAGAATACGTATTTTGATAGGAAAACCACAGAAATGATCGCACTGCATTCTTCTAGTGCATTATATTATGAAGCTCAAGATGCTGATTTGCCCCATTACTGTGATGTTAACTTGGATCATTGGTTTGATCAGATGGTACCCACCAGGTTTCTCCAGGTTTAAGACACTGTTTTCTCCACTGTAATGAATATCATGTGGAGAGATATTTAGATTCTTTTTTTATTATGTTTATTTTTAATTGGAGGAAAATTGCTTTACAATGTTGTGTTGGTTTCTGTAGTACAACAACGGGAATCAGTCATAATTATATATATATTTGCCCCCTCTTGAGTCTCTCTTCTCTCCCCCTCATCCTGCCACTCTAGGTTATCACAGAGTACTAGGCTGGACTCCCTGTGTTATCCAGTAGCTTTCTGAGATATTTAACTTCTAGTAAATATCTTTTATTCTTCAAACTTTCATACACTAGTTTTAGTATCTAAAAAAATGAATCTGATCATACTATTCCAGGAAAAAGCCCACACGCCTTTGATACAGCAAGGCCTTTTACCACCTAGCTCCACCTTCCCATCATTGTATCCTTTTATCCCTGTCTTCAGTCTTACAGTCTGCTTATTCTGAGTTACTTACAACTTTCAGATAAGGGGTTTCATTTCACATCTCCATGCCTTTGTACATGTTTTTACTTTACCTGAAATATGATTTCATGGTCACATAACAAATTCTAATTTATCCTTCAACACCTTATTCGAGTGTTGATCTTTGTTTCACCATAAGTGCCTCAGGAAGAAGGAAACCACTCTGTATCCTTGCATTACAAATCACACTCTATGGCATTTATTCACATTTTTATCCCCCTCTTAAGAGAGACTGTAACTTACTCATATTTATAGTCCCAGTGCCCAGCATAATGCTTGGTTCATAGCAGAAACTGTTTGAATAAGTGAGCAGTGAATTTAGGTCAAAGCAAGTACTTTGGTATGTTGTTGTGGTGTAAGTGAGTATAGGAAATATGGCACAAGTAGAAACTGAAGGGAAAATCAGTCGTCCAATAATGGAAGACTTGTGTAAAACTGTAAAAATATTAGACCTTAATTCTCACAAACTGTATAATAGTTTTTATGCTTGAGTAATTTATTAGGTGTCAGTATAGACAATGGATCAGAATGCCAAAAAGAATTTGAGTTAAGGCTGTTGCATTTGAGCAAATTGACAGTGTTAGTAACTCAGTCCAGGCTCCTCTGTCCATGGGATTCTCATGGCAAGAATACTGGAGTGGGATGCCATTTCCTTCTCCAGGGGATCTTCTTAACCCAGGGATCGAACCTGAATCTCCTGCACTGCAGCCAGATCCTTAACTTTATGAGTCACCAGGAAGGGAGTCTACTTTTCCTCATTCTCAAGTTTAGAATCTAAAGAACTATTAGAATCAAAGTCCTACTGACAAAATTTTTAAAGTCAGGTCATGTAATTGATTTTTAGTTTTAAAATTTATTACATATAGGCAGAAATAGAGATAACAGGTGAGTTTTGGAATATAAGAAATAAATCATAATCACCTAGAGAGGTGATAGCTGCAACTCAAAGTAGAAGGTACTTGGGAAAACAAATGTAGAATGAGAAATCAACCTGTGATATGTTCACATTTTACAGTAAAAGTGAAAAAGCCCAAAAGGTGAAGAAAAGAGAGATGAGCAAGGGAGAGAGCCTTAAGAATCAGACTAGTCATAGGAAGCAGTGGAGTAGTTTAGAGGTAAAAGGAAGAAAGTATAGCCTTTGTTCAATTCTGCAAAAAGTCAAGAATAATTAAGAAATGAACTTTTGACTGGGATAACTTGAAGAGAATAGTTTTCAGTGGAATTGCAGAAGAAAAAGCAAGGAAGTAAGACAACAAAGGCAGTGAGCACAGACTATATGAGATATTTTTAAAGATAGGAGATAAGAGGAACCTGCGTATTTTTTTGACTGGAAATCATGTATTGGAATATTGCATGTTTCTGCATGGTCCAGGGTTTCTGCTATGCAAGGGATTTACACAGTGAACATCCTTGAAAACTAGAAATGGTGTCTATCCCAGTGGCAGAGGGAAGATCTGTCTCTTGACTGGTACAACAGAGAGAACATCTCTCTCCCTGAAGACATTCCAGGGGAGTAAAATTTTCATCTCCCTCCCTCGTGAAGATTTGCTTACATTTCAGAATAAAGACAAGGTCTGCCTGTCTTATTTATTTGGGGTTATCTCTCCTGTAACAAACCTTGCTGCACACACAGTTAACACCTGACCCTCACTGGTTGCCTTATAGGAACTGGGCTTGGGGAACTGGTTCAAAACACTACTTTGGTTGATTCTTGTTTTTTCCCATGAGCAATAAATGGCCTTTTTCTCTGACCTATGGGTCTTCTGCTTTCTTTTGGTATATGTCTATAAAACTGTGGGAGGCTAACCTATCAGCTTTCAAATAGAATAAAATCTCAGACATTCACAATTTCTGATTTAATGATCTGTTGATCCGAAATGAACTAGAGAGGGTGAAATGGTAAATGGAGGAGAGTGGGAGAAAGGAAAGGAGAGCTCAATTGTTAAAGAAGGCTCTAGGTGAGGCAGGTCAGCCCTGAAAAGGAAAACACATACTTTTGAGATAAGAGAGAGGAAAAGATAGCTGAATAAAAACTTGGAGATCTGTACAGAAAATGTAAAATAATCTACAAACCACTTTGTTAAAATAAGAAATTTGGATGTAGCAATTTTGATATAGAGAAAATGGATGAGGGAATTTGGCAGATGGATTCTATTTTTTTGTTGTTGTTGTTGTTAAGTAAAGTAGGAGGCAAGGTCATATCCTGAGACGGGATGTTAGATTTAAGCACTTGGAATATGGGAAACATTTGGAACACATGGATAGAGGGCTATAAAATATTATTTCCAGAAACAGAGAGGTCCAGTTAAAGTCAGGCAGTTGACAGTGGATGTGTCAGCAAGGGTTCCTAATTTTAAAATTGAAACAACCTAACAGGGAAAAAATGGATGTCATTAAAAAGTTAGGATATGTCGGACAGTGTTTTGCCTATGTTCTCCTCTAGGAGTTTTATAGTTTCTGGTCTTACGTTGAGATCTTTAATCCATTTTGAGTTTATTTTTGTGTATGGTGTTAGAAAGTGCTCTAGTTTCATTCTTTTATAAGTGGTTGACCAGTTTTCCCAGCACCACTTGTTAAAGAGATTGTCTTTAATCCATTGTATATTCTTGCCTCCTTTGTCAAAGATAAGGTGTCCATATGCGCGTGGATTTATCTCTGGGCTTTCTATTTTGTTCCATTGATCCATATTTCTGTCTTTGTGCCAGTACCTTACTGTCTTGATGACTATGGCTTTGTAGTAGAGCCTGAAGTCAGGCAGGTTGATTCTTCCAGTTCCATTCTTCTTTTTCAAGATAGCTTTGACTATTCGAGGTTTTTTGTATTTCCATACAAATTGTGAAATTATTTATTCTAGCTCTGTGAAGAACACCGTTGGTAGCTTGATAGGGATTGCATTGAATCTATAAATTGCTTTGGGTAGTATACTCATTTTCACTATATTGATTCTTCCAATCCATGAACATGGTATATTTCTCCATCTATTAGTGTCCTCTTTGATTTCTTTCACCAGTGTTTTACAGTTTTCTATATATAGGTCTTCGATTTCTTTAGGTAGATATATTCCTAGGTATTTTATTCTTTTCGTTGCAATGGTAAATGGAATTGTTTCCTTAATTTCTCTTTCTATTTTCTCATTATTAGTGTATAGGAATGCAAGGGATTTCTGTGTGTTGATTTTATATCTTGCAACTTTACTATATTCATTGATTAGTTCTAGTAATTTTTCTGGTGGAGTCTTTAGGCTTTTCTATGTAGAGGATCATGTCATCTGCAAACAGTGAGAGTTTTACTTCTTCTTTTCCAATTTGGATTCCTTTTATTTCTTTTTCTGCTCTGATTGCTGTGGCCAAAACTTCCAAAACTATGTTGAATAGTAATGGTGAAAGTGGGCACCCTTGTCTTGTTCCTGACTTTAGAGGAAATGCTTTCAATTTTTCACCATTGAGGATAATGTTTGCTGTGGGTTTGTCATATATAGCTTTTATTATGTTGAGGTATGTTCCTTCTATTCCTGCTTTCTGGAGAGTTTTTTTTTTATCATAAATGGATGTTGCATTTTGTCAAAGGCTTTCTCTGCATCTATTGAGATAATCATATGGTTTTTATTTTTCAATTTGTTAATGTGGTGTATTACATTGATTGATTTGCGGATATTGAAGAATCCTTGCATCCCTGGGATAAAGCCCACTTGGTCATGGTGTATGATCTTTTTAATGTATGGTTGGGATTCTGATTGCTAGAATTTTGTTAAGGATTTTTGCATCTATGTTCATCAGTGATATTGGCCTGTAGTTTTCTTTTTTTGTGGCATCTTTGTCAGGTTTTGGTACTAGGGTGATGGTTGCCTCATAGAATGAGTTTGGAAGTTTACCTTCCTCTGCAATTTTCTGGAAGAGTTTGAGTAGGATAGGCGTTAGCTCTTCTCTAAATTTTTGGTAGAATTCAGCTGTGAAGCCGTCTGGACCTGGGCTTTTGTTTGCTGGAAGATTTCTGATTACAGTTTCAATTTCCGTGCTTGTGATGGGTCTGTTAAGATTCTCTATTTCTTCCAGGTCCAGTTTTGGGAAGTTGTACTTTTCTAAGAATTTGTCCATTTCTTCCACGTTGTCCATTTTATTGCCATATAATTGCTGGTAGTAGTCTCTTATGATCCTTTGTATTTCTGTGTTGTCTGTTGTGATCTCTCCATTTTCATTTCTAATTTTATTGATTTGATTTTTCTCCCTTTGTTTCTTGATGAGTCTGGCTAATGGTTTGTCAATTTTATTTATCCTTTCAAAGAACCAGCTTTTGGCTTTGTTGATTTTTGCTATGGTCTCTTTTGTTTCTTTTGCATTTATTTCTGCCTTAATTTTTAAGATTTCTTTCCTTCTACTAACCCTCGGGTTCTTCACTTCTTCCTTTTCTAGTTGCTTTGCACATCCCAGAATATTGGAAATAAAAGCAAAAATAAACAAATGGGACACAACAAAGGAAACTATAAGCAAGGTGAAAAGACAGCCTTCAGAATGGGAGAAAATAATAGCAAATGAAGCAACAAACAAACAACTAATCTCAAAAATATACAAGCAACTCCTACAGCTCAATTCCAGAAAAATAAATGACCCAATCAAAAAATGGGCCAAAGAACTAAATAGACATTTCTCCAAAGAAGACATACAGAAGGCTAACAAACACATGAAAAGATGCTCAACATCACTCATTATCAGAGAAATGCAAATCAAAACCACTATGAGGTACCATTTCACACCAGTCAGAATGGCTGTGATCCAAAAGTCTATAAGCAATAAATGCTGGAGAGGATGTGGAGAAAAGGGAACCCTCTTACACTGTTGGTGGGAATGCAAACTAGTACAGCCACTATGGAGAACAGTGTGGAGATTCCTTAAAAAACTGGAAATAGAACTGCTTTATGACCCAGCAATCCCACTGCTGGGCATACACACCAAGGAAACCAGAATTGAAAGAGACACGTGTACCCCAATGTTCATTGCAGCACTGTTTATAATAGCCAGGATATGGAAGCAACCTAGATGTCCATCAGCAGATGAATGGATAAGAAAGCTGTGGTACATATACACAATGGAGTATTACTCAGCCATTAAAAAGAATACATTTGAATCAGTTCTAATGAGGTGGATGAAACTGGAGCCTATTATACAGAGTGAAGTAAGCCAGAAAGAAAAACACCAATACAGTAGACTAATGCATATATATGGAATTTAGAAAGTGGTAACAATAACCCTGTATATGAGACAGCAAAAGAGACACTGATGTATAGAACAGTCTTTTGGACTCTGTGGGAGAGGGAGAGGGTGGGATGATTTGGGAGAATGGCATTGAAATACGTATAATATATATGAAACGAGTCGCCAGTCCAGGTTCGATGCACGATACTGGATGCTTGGGGCTGGTGCGCTGGGACTACCCAGATGGATGGTATGGGGAGGGAGGAGGGAGGAGGGTTCAGGATGGGGAACACATGTATACCTGTGACAGATTCATTTTGATATATGGCAAAACCAATACAATATTGTAAAGTTAAATAAAATAAAATTTAAAAAAATAAAAATAAAACTTCCCATTAAAAAAAAAGTTAGGATAACTACATTGTACTTTTCAAGTAATAATTTAGAACTGTGACATGTGGAACTACTGTAGAGAAAGAAAGAGTGGGTGAGCGAACCACAATGGCACAACATAGTCAAGAGAAGAGAAATACTAGACAGGCCAGGTACTAAATGCAAATCACACCAGACAGAAGCTAATGGAGTGGGGAAAACAGAAAGGGTAAAGTGAGTAAAGGTTAGGACGAGGGTGAAAAACAAATAAAGGGATGAATGCAAATGTATAAGGGGAAGAGAAAAAACTGGTTGACAAGAATTGCTTAATTTTCAAGAACTGATCCAAGGCATGATCATGCTACTGAGCAGCTCAAATAGAAATGGAGGGCTTTAGAGCTTTGAGAAACCACTGAAGTGAGAGACATTGGATGGGTTATCAATATGGGCTTTGAAAAAGATCTATATAACAAGAGACCAGGCTAGGAGAAGGAAAGTAATGATTCATCCATGGAAGTGGAAGTTATTATGATAGCCAATGATGATCTAGTCAGATGGCATGTGTTTAAGAGAAATGGTGATGGTGTAACATTAGTAAGGAGTATTGGGAAACATAAAATAGGCCGATTATTCTTCCCACAAGTCTGCAAAAAGCTAGATTTCAGTGAAGGCATCTAAAAGGTTCAAATGAAGAATAGAATAGGGACAGAGTAGAAAGTGTAATTCAAAAGGTCATGGAATGGGATAAATAATGGGTATGAAAGGGAGTGGAGCTGAATAAGGAAAAAAATTAAAGGTCAGCAGTCCTCCCAGATTTGCAATATGTTACAATGCATCATATAAACACAACTAGTTGCTTTGATCACACTTAGATTATAAGATTAAAAATGATGACCTGACAGTAGATTCCAAGTATTTTATAGAATATAGCTAACAAGACATGACGCTAGGCAAAAAATTAATATCATAAAATGTCAAGCAATTATGATTTACTAAGATGTTAAGACAGTGAAGGATAGTCCATGAAACACAGTAAACATTTACTTGATGTAGATTTCCAGAAGTTCCAAAAGTTTTTGATGGTAAATAACATATAGCTACGTAATTCACCAATGACAATTTATGGTCAGAGAGGCCATATCTTTTCAGGTCTTTCTTAATATCAGAAAAACTGAATAAATGGGCCATTTTATTTTTTAATCAAACATTAGGAAATTGAAGTATAGTCGATTTATAATCAGTTGTGTCTGACTCTTTGCGACCCCATGGACTATAGCCCACCAGACTCCTCTGTCCATGGAATTCTCCAGGCAAGAATATTGGAGTAGGTTGCCATTTCCTCCTCCAGGGGATCTTCCTGACCCAGGGATCAAACCCAGTTTCCTGGGTCTCCTGTATTGGCAGGCAGATTCTTAACCTGCCACCTGGGAAGCCCTGATTCATAATATTATATCAGTTTTAGGTGTACAACATAGAAATTTAAAATTTTTTAGTAGATTATACTCCATTTAAAGCTATTATAAAGTATTTGCTATAGCCCTTGTGTTATATAGTATATCCCTCTAGTTTACATACTGTATATATAGTAGTTTGTACCTCTATCCCTATCTTGCCCCTCTCATCTTCTCTTTCTCCCTGGTAACTGCTAGCTTGTTCTCTATATCTGTGAGTTTGTTTTTGTTTTGTTATAGTCATTCATTTATTTTTCAGATTCCATATATAAGTGATAATACGCAGTAGTTGTCTTTGACTTATTTTACTATGTGTAATACCCTCCAAGCAGGGTGACAATATACAGCCTTGATGTACTCTTTTTCCTATTTGGAACCAGTCTGTTGTTCCATGTCCAATTCTAACTGTAGCTTCCTGACCTGCATATAGGTTTCTCAAGAGGCAGGTCAGGTGGTCTGGTATTCCCATCTCTTTCAGAATTTTCCACAGTTTATTGTGATCCACACAGTCAGGTTTTGGCATAGACAATAAAGCAGAAATAGACGTTTTTTGGGAACTCTCTTCCTTTTTCCATGATCCAGCAGATGTTGCCATTTGATCTCTGGTTCCTCTGCCTTTTCTAAAACCAGCTTGAACATCTGGAAGTTCACAGTTCACGTATTGTTGAAGCCTGGCTTGGAGAATTTTGAGCATTACTTTACTAGTGTGTGAGATGAGTGCAATTGTGCGGTAGTTTGAGCATTCTTTGGCATTGCCTTTCTTTGGGATTGGAATGAAAACTGACCTTTTCCAGTCCTGTGGCCACTGCTGAGTTTTCCAAATTTGCTGGCATATTGGGTGTGCAGCACTTTCACACAAGCTGGAATCAAGATTGTCGGGAGAAATATCAATAACCTAAGATATGCAGATGACACCACCCTTATGGCAGAAAGTGAAGAGGAACTCAAAAGCCTCTTGATGAAAGTGAAAGAGGAGAGTGAAAAAGTTGGCTTAAAGTTCAACATTCAGAAAACGAAGATCATGGCATCTGGTCCCATCACTTCATGGCAAATAGATGGGCAAACAGTGGAAACAGACTTCATTTTTGGGGGCTCCAAAAGCACTGCAGATGGTGACTGCAGCCATGAAATTAAAAGACGCTTACTCCTTGGAAGGACAGTTATGACCAACCTAGATAGCATATTCAAAAGCAGGGACATTATTTTGCCAACAAAGGTCCGTCTAGTCAAGGCTATGGTTTTTTCAGTGGTCATGTACTGATGTGAGAGTTGGACTGTGAAGAAAGCTGAGTGCCAAAGAATTGATGCTTTTGAACTGTGCTGTTGGAGAAGACTCTTGAGAGTCCCTTGAGCAGATTCAGTCAGTCCATTCTAAAGGAGATCAGCCCTGGGTGTTCTTTTGAAGGACTGATGCTAAAGCTAAAACTCCAATACTTTGGCCACTTCATGCAAAGAGTTGACTCATTGGAAAAGACTCTGATGCTGGGAGGGATTGGGGGCAGGAGGAGAAGGGGACGACAGAAGATGAGATGTCTGGATGGCATCACCGACTCGATGGATGTGAGTTTGAGTGAACTCCGGGAGTTGGTGATGGACAGGGAGGCCTGGTGTGCTGTAATTCATAGGGTCACAAAGAGTCGGACATGACTGAGCGATTGAACTGAACTGAATACCCTCCAAGTCCATTCATGTTGCTATAAATGGGAAAAGTTCATTTTTCATGGCTGAATAGTATTCCATTTGTATGTATACATCTTCATTTATCTGTTTGTGGACATTTAAGTTATTTCCATATTTTGGCTATTATAAATGATGTTGCTATGAACACTGGGGTGCATGTATCTCTTTGAATTAGTCTGTTCTCTTTCTTCAGATATATTCCCATTAGTGGAATTGCTGCATCATAGGGTATAGCTCTACCTTTAGGTTTTTGAGAAACCTCCATTGTTTCCTACAGCAGTTGTACCAATTTACATTCCCACAAACACTATACAGGAGCTCTCTTTTCTCCACATCCTCACCAACAGGTTAGTTGTACCCTTTTTGATTGATGATAGCCATGCTGACAAGTGTGAGGTAATATTCAATGTGGTTTTGGTTTTGTATTTCTCTGATTAGTGATGGTGAGTACATTTTCATGTGCCTGTTAGCCATCTATATATCTCTCTTGGAAAAAAATGTCTACTCAGGTCTTCAGCTCATTTTTAAAATCAAGTTGTTTGTTATTTTGATGTTGCATTGAACAAGCTGTTTATATGTTCTGGATATTAACTCCTTATTAGTTGTATCTGCAAACATTTTGTCATTCAATATGTTGTCTTTTTGTTTTGTTGATGTTTTCCTTTGCTATGCAAAAGCTTTTATGTTTGATTGGGTTCCATCTGTTTGTTGTGGCTTTTGCTTCCTTTGCCTCAGGAGACAGATCCAAAAAAATATTACTATGATACATCTCAAATATTACTATGATACATTCTGCCTATGTTTTCCTCTAGAAGATTATGGCTTCTGATCTTTAATTTTGAGTTTGTTTTTGTATATGTATTTTTGTACATGTTCTAATTTCATTCTTCTACATGTTTCCCACACCACTTATTGAAGAGTCTGTCTTTTTCCCATTGTATGTTCTTGTCTCTTTTGTCCTAGATTAATCACCATAACAGTGTGGGTTTATTTCTGGGCTCTCTATTCTGTTCCATTGATCTATGACCCTGTTTTTGCGCCACTACTACACTGTTTTTATGACTGTAGCTTTGTAGTATAGTCTAAAGTCAGGGAGCATTAATGAGTTTACTTAACACAGGTATCTCAATATTTAAGGAAGAGTTACAGTGGAAATGTGTATCATTTACTGTCTCCCAGGGCATGTAGAATAATGGTGCTTAGAAATAGTAGATATTGAAATACCTATAGAACGTGTGCTTTTCTATAGAATTTTTTTGTCAATTTTCCTTCATTTGTTGATTTGAAATAGAAAGTTTACTGGAGGACATACCTATATAAACTTTGAAATTGATGCAAAAATAAATTGTGGTGAATATACTCTCTTTCCCATGGTACATAGAAACTGAAACTGAAGTTGCTCAGTCATGTCTGACTCCTTGTGACCCCATGGACTATACAGTTCATGGAATTCTCCAGGCCAGAATACTGGAGTGGGTAGCCTTTCCCTTCTCCAGGGCATCTTCCCAACCCAGGGATTGAAACCAGGTCTCCCTCATTGCAGGTGGATTCTTTACCAGCTGAGCCACAAGGGAAGCCCATGGTAAACAGAAAGACATGTATTTCCAACTAGGTAGCTTTCTTTCAGAGAAACATTTTCCTTAGTTTCCATCTCAGTTTAAGTTCCTGTGGAGCACAGTGCACCATTCCCAATTTTGCCATTGCTACTGTTGCAGATTTTAAAAATTAGACTTTTAGTTACCTTAGCTATAAATATAATATTTTTATATTATTTATATTTATATTATTTATTTATATTATTATTATTATATATATTATATTTAATTATATAATTATAATTATATAATATATATATAATATATACATATAAAATATAAAAGACTTTCCTCACATATTCTCTTTCAGTGCCTATTTTACATTTCATGTTTTAAAAACTCCTTCTAATCTTCTAAATATTTTTTTCTTTATAGAAACTTATTTCTAGGATACATAGAATATAATATCTGTCTGTCAGTTTCTTAGGATACTAGCACCTTTTTAGATTTCTTTGCTTAGTCTGATTTTTTTTCAAGTTGCTTAAAAATGATTTTATACAATTAAATTGAGGTGTTTTGATTTATAATTCAATAAGTTCCAGATTAATACTGAAGATATATATCTAATTTTGTTCTCACCTGAAACTCCGCTAAGACAATAGTAAAGGGATTTTCTTAAAATAGATAAACCTATAAATGTGAGTAGAATGGGAAATGATAAATAAAGTGTTAGAAGCTAGAAAGCATATGGATACTGTGTGCAGAAAAGAGTTAACATAGTATTCCTGAGACTGTTATCCTTACCCACTTGTAAGGCTGGTACTTGGCTGGCATTGGGAACTTGGGATTTTGGGGAAGATTTTCAACATTCCCCAAATGAGAAAAGTATTTCATTGTGCCCAGGCTATTTGTACAAACAATATGGTTTATACTCAACACTTGCTTTCTCTATGGGAGTCTGGAATTTGGGGGTTGGGCAAAGAGTGTTTATATAACTAAGCCCCAATAAAAAAACTTTGGCACTGAGTTTCTCAAGAGCTTCCCTGGTAAATAACATTTCACATGTGTTGTCACAACTCATCAAGGAAGGAATTAAGTATATCCTCTGACTCTCCTCAGAATTCTTGGAAGCTTGTGCCTGGTTTCCTCTGAACCTTATGCCATATATCTTGAAACCTTTACTGATTTTGCCCTATCCTTGCAACAAAATGTAACCATGGTATATAAGTCCTATTAGCAAATCACTGAGGCTGAGGGTGGTCTTAGGGATCATCAACACAATGTGATGAATCCCAAGCTAGTAGTGAGGAGGACTGAGAACCAACTTGATAAATATTTCAGAATCTTCAAAAGGTTTAGGAACCAACAGAACCAAGTACCACTGGAACTGAGTAGTGGAAGTGACTGAAACAGAGATTGATAAGAGCTGTTTATGAGCAGTTAAGTCCCTAAGTGCGAAGAAAGAAGTAAAGAGCTAAAGAACTAAAGAGCCTCTTGATGAAAGTGAAAGAGGAGAGTGAAAAAGTTGGCTTAAAACTCGACATTCAGAAAACTAAGATCATAGCATCTGGTCCCATCACTTCATGGCAAATAGATGAGGAAACAGTGGAAACAGTGACAGACTTTATTTTTGGGGGCTCCAGAATCACTGCAGATGGTGAATGCAGCCATGAAATTAAAAGATGCTTGCTCCTTGGAAGAAAAGTCATGACCAACCTAGACAGCGTATTAAAAAGCAGAGACATTACTTTGCCAACAAAGGTCCGTCTAGTCAAAGCTATGGTTTTCCCAGTAGTCATGTATGGATGTGAGAGTTGAACTATAAAGCAAGCTGAACACCAAAGAATTGATACTTCTGAACTGTGCTGTTGGAAAAAACTCTTGAGAGCCCCTTGGACTGCAAGGAGATCAAACCAGTCCATCCTAAAGGAAATCACTCCTGAATATTCATTGATAGGACTGAGGCTGAAGCTCCAATACTTTGGCCACCTGACGTGAAGAACTGACCCATTGGAAAAGACCCTGATGCTGGGAAAGGTTGAAGGCAGGAGGAGAAGGGGACAACAGAAGATGAGATGGCTGGATGGCATCACCGACTCGATGGACATGAGTTTGAGTAAACTCTGGGAGTTGGTGATGGACAGGGAGGCCTGGTGTGCTGCAGTCCATGGGATTGCAAACAATCGGACAGGACTCAGCGACTGAACTGAAGTCCCTAAATCTCTTTCCCTAGTCCATGCCCTGAAATGCCACTTATTCATTCTGGCAGATACCTGGGTGTTTATTCTCTGTAGAGGTTACTCTGACCTAGAATATAAGTTAGATGGCAGGCACAGTTGATAGTTTGGTACAATTCCAAAAACAAGGAGACTAGTGATAAATATCAATTAAAGGGAGTCTCCCATGCCCAAACTCTCTTCCATGACTAGATTCACAAAGTGTTGTAAACCACAGCTTTATTCTCTGAAGGATTTTTCCTCCTGAGAAATCTGATTAGTCCAAAAGGAAAGACACAAATATAACAATTCCAGTATCAGGGGTTCCCTAACAAATTGTCTAGCCAGTCTGTCTACTGTGTACATGCCTCACCCATATGCTGAGAGCTTCCACTTTTAATTATGAAAAGACAGCCAAGGATAACTTGATAACTCAAAAGTTTTCAATGAAGGATGGTGATCCCAACAAACTAATAGAAAAAGAAAAGTACAAACAAAAAACTAGACAAACAGCCCATCATTAGTAGACTTGGAGAGATAAGAAAATCTACTGCACTCAAGAAACAAAAACAAGATGCTATTAATAAAAAAATTCAGAGAACAAAAAAGAGCTCTTAGAAATTAAACAAGCTAATGGAAATGAAAATGTCAAGAGAGGGGCTAGAAATCTTTCCCAAAAAACCTAGAGAATAAAGACATATTGAAAAATAGAGAAGAGGTAAGAAAAAGATCTGTCTTGGAAGTCCAACATCCAAATGTTAGGGGCTCCAGAAAGAGAGAACAGAAACAAAGGAGGGGAGAAAAATCAATGAAAAATTGAAGAAATGTTTCTCCAAACCAAAGCATACATATGGCTAAACTGAAAGGGCATGTTCAATGTCCAGCAAAATGTATAGAAAACATGAAGAGAGATCATTTTGGAACTCTAGGGTCAAAGAAAAATCTAATAGGTTTCAAGAAAATAAAAACAATTCACATGTAAAGGATCAAGAAACAGAATGGCTTTCAAGCTTCAATCACAACATTCAAAGTGGAGCAACACCTTAAAAATCTTTAGGGAAAATTATCTCCAACTTAGAATTCTATAGCTGCTTAAACTATCAATAAAATATAACAGTAGAACAAAAATATTTGACATGAAAAGCCCCCCAAAATTGCTTATCAAGCATACTTTCTCAAAAAGGTTCTAGAGAATTACTTGACTGAAAGGTATGCAATAAGGGATTAACTCAGCAGGCCTGAGTTGTATAAACTCTGCACATTACACAGAAAGATCTGGTTCTTGCCTAGCACTTGGGAGGTATTTCTGAATCCTTGGAGTATCCTGCCTGATAAGAATACCTTTGTTTACCTGGGGACTTGGGCCATACCAAATAATTTATGCTAACAATGTGATTTATGGTGGCCATGTGACCACCATAATAATTTATGCCAATATATGATTTATATGACCTAAACCATTTAATATGAGTTTGACCTTTGAAGAGGTGGGAGACTGAGTAATTAAAATCCACCAGGGAGACCATGCCTATTTGACCGATTCCCAATAAAAAAACCCTGGACACCATGTCTTAGGTGAGTTCTCCTGGCTGGCAATACTTTATAGGTGTTGTCACATGTTGTTGCTAAGAGAATAAGCACTGTCTATAAGAATACTGGGAAAGGACAACTGGAAATGTATCCTGGTTTCTCCTGGACAAAAAGAAACCTTAGAGATTTAATTCAATAACTTAATTTTATAAATAAAGCTATGCTTTAGAGATGAAGTGGACTGTCTAAGAACACATGAGAAATTAAAAGGATTAAAATCTAGGTGTCCTGACTCCTAATTCAAGGCTTATAGGGATCCTGGTTTTCTCTGATACATCTATACATTTAGATCTTTGATGGTACAGAGTTCAATTCCTTAATTTCCAAGGAGACAAATACTGCTTTATTAATAATAGTGTCATACATATGTCACTGCAACTACTTGTTCATTGTTCAAGATCTGCAGAATTAACATGCTCAAGAAAAATATACTCAGAAACCAAATAATCTGTTTAGTAAAATATAATGACTTAGAAGCAGTTTAACATCTTTATTTTGTGCTCTTTTGCAGACTATAAAGTACCTTTACTATATCCTTTACTTAACTAGAAGTAGATTTTTTAAAAAGCATAAATAACTATTTCAGGAATGAAGTATTAATTTTTTAAGGAGGAAAATTTGTAAGCTGTCATTATTGAAAATCATCCCAAAATATAACAGGTTACTATGGGTTACTCATTAGTTTACCATGCATAGCTCTCTTATTGAAAATTTAATATACCTTATATTAAGGAATAAACATAATTTATTTCTGAACTAAGAATTTCATACATTATAGATTTAAACTTCTTTGGAATCTAAACTGAATTTGTGATGAAACTGTGGTAACCTTTACAAAGTTTTTCCATATAAAATTCCTCATTATATATTACTGATTTTTCATAAAACCTTTCATGCTTTCCAAACTAGGAAGATAGCAGAATTGCTTTGTGTAAAGAAAGAGACAGAGAGCCAAATTCATTGGACAATATCGTTCTAACTGATAATGGTGGTCATAAAAAGAGGCAGAATGTATCAGAAGTAATAGAATATCCCAGGAGAGAAAGAAGCAGAAAGAACACTGATTATTTTCTTTCCATCTAGATACCTTAAGGACAGTAACAGTTTGACCATCATCAGTGATGGTGATCATTCACATTAGCTTAAAACCTGCTAACTCCATGGTATGACAGAAAAGTTCGAGAGTACACAGGAACACCTCCAACCAGCCCAGGTGGCTTGATCAGCAACTGGGCAAAGTTCTAAACGATAGCTGTAGAAAGAACACAAAAGGTTAAGAAAATACTACTTAGCATTTTTATGTGTGTGTGTGTGCTCAGTTGTGTTCGACTATTTGTGACCCCATGAACTGTGGCCCACCAAGCTCCTCTGTCTATTTCCTGGCAAGAATACTGGAGTGGGTTGCCATTTCCCATTTCAGGGGATCTTCTCTACCCAGGACTTGAATCTGCACCCCTGCGTCTCCTGCGTTGGCAGGTGGATTCTTTACCACTGTGCCCCTTGGGAAGCCCTAAGCATTTTTTTGAAAAATTCATTTTTAATTGGAGGATAATTGCTTTACAATATTGTGTTGGCTTCTGCCATACATCAATATGAATCAGCCATGGGTATAATGTCCCCTCCCTCTTGAACCTGCCTCCCACTTTCTAGCCCTCTAGGTTGTCACAGAGCACCAGATTTAAGCTCACTGCATCATATAGCAAATTTCCACTGCTATCTAAGTTGACATATGGTAATGTATATGTTTTAATGCTACTCTCTCTCAATTTGTGCCCCCACAATCATTTTTCTACTGAGAGACTAAAGCTGAAAAAAATTGTAGCACATGATCAATATGCTAATGGAAAATGGCAGCTGTAATTGAATTTTTGTTAAAAGTTAGAATATACATATTCAAAATACAGTTATATCTTATCATATAAAGCAGATGATTCTAAATATTTAAATATTTGTGTCCTAAACAAACTAAACTTTGATTGATTTTAACATGATATGTGTAACTTAAAATTCACAGTAAGTTAAATCTAATCTAATACAGACACTGTATTTTAATCTAATACAGACACTGTATTAGATTTCGGAACTAGGTCACACAGTAAGAAGAGATTATTTTTTAAGAAACCCTCAAATTCTAGATGCTTTATCACTGTCAGATAATGACAACTACATGTCTTAGATATCAGTGAGACTAACCATTTTACAAATTAAACAATTGGCTCAGAAAACTAGTGATTTGGAAAATATCAATTAGCCAAGTAAAACAGAATTCGGAGTAGAACTCAGACTTTCAGAATTGATGAAATTATACTACTTTAAACAGATCCCTTAAAGTTATAACAAAAAGATAACAAGGATACTTAATTCATAAAAGTTTGTCTTTATTTAAAACAAATTAGATGCAAGGTTCAACTTGCTAAAGCTAGAGATTCTGATTGTATCTGTGCAGATGAAAAGAATTTCTTTTAAATTCCTTTACCTTACCATGAATTTGCTCTACCATCCAAATCATTAAGCACTGATCTACATATGTAACAGTGCTAGGTGCTGAAGAGCATGCAAAACTTCCTTCAAAACAAATATACAATAGTGACTAACCTAAAGCAATGGACAGTATAGCAGACATTGCTGGTGTATCATGGGATGTATGGTACTTTCTTTATACTTGTTCAAACTTAGAACAAAATCAACTTCCCATAAGGTGTAAATTATTCAGAGTTCATTTTAACTAATGTTGTTCAGTCACTAAGTCATGTCTGATTCTTTGTGACCCAAGGATTGCATGTCAGGCTTGCCTGTACTTCACTATCTCCTGGAGTTTGCTCACATTCATGTACATTGGGTCGGTGATGCTATCTAACCATCTCATTCTCTGCCATCCCCTTCTCCTCCTGCCCTCAGTCTTTCCCAGCATCAAGGTCTTTCCCAATGAGTCAGCTCTTCACATCAGGTGGACAAAGTATTGGAGCTTCAGCTTCAGCATCAGTCCTTCCAATGAATACTCAGGATTTGATTTCCTTTAGGATTGTCTGGTTTGATGTCCTTGCTGTCCAAGGGACTCTCAAGAGTCTTCTCTAGCACTTTAATTCAAAATCATCAAGTCTTCGGCACTCAGCCTTTCTTATGGTCCAACTCTCACCTCCATATATGACTACTGGAAAAACCATAGCTTTGACAATAAGGACCTTTGTTGGACACTTTGGGTCTTACTCTCATTAAATTTCAAACAGAACTTTGCACCTTTTTCAGGAAGGATCCATTTCATTGAGGTATAATATATGTATGCAGCTGTACAATTTGATGAATTTTGTCATACTTCAACAACCTAAGAAACCACTATTTCTGTCAAAAACAGAGTATTTCCACACCCTCTAAACTTCATCCTGCTTCTTTGTTGTATATATCCTTCCCTTCTGGCTCAGGTTCTAAGCAATTGGTGATCTACTTTTTGTGTCTGGGTTTTCTAAAATTTAAAATAAATGTAGTGATATAGTATGAGCTGAGCTTATTTTTTTCATCTGACCTACTTAATTTTAGATCCATCCTTGTTGTGCTTATCACTAGCATGTTCCTATCTTATTGCCAAGTATACTCCTTTGTATACTTTATATCATATTTTTTTATCCCTTTGCATTTTATGGCTGTCTGGGTCAATTTCAGTTTTGGCCATTGTGAGTAAATCTACTTCAAACATTCACACTCAAGTTTTTGCAGAGACATATGCTTTCCTTGTTTTATGATGTGTTTCACTTTTTAAAAACTGTCCAGCTGTTTTTCAAAGTGGTTATAAAATTTTACATTCCTAACATCAGGGTATACTTTCTTATTAATTCACATCTTTGCCAATACTTGATATAATCTTTTTAATTTGTCTTTCCAGTCAATATTTAATGGTATCTCATTGTGGAAATTTTCGTTTTCCTGATGAGTAATCTTGAGCATGTTTCATGTGTTTTTTTTTTTGGCCATGCATATGTATTCTTTTATCAAGTGTCTTTCAAAATATTTTGCTCATATACTTTGGATTTTCTTATTGTTAAGGAAAATTAGAGAGAGAGAAATTAGAAAATATCTCAAGACATAAAATGATGTAGCTTTGTTACACTGAAGTAATTTTTTTCCTATTCTTAGTTTGTTGAGTTTTTACCATAAAATGGTGTTCAGTTCATTTCAGTTGCTCAGTCATGTCTGACCCTTAGCAACCACATGGACTGCAGCATGCCAGGCTTCCCTGCCCATCACCAACTCCCCGGGCTTGCTCAAACTCATGTCCATCGAGTTGGTGATGCCATCCAACCATCTCATCTTCTGTCGTCCCCTTCTCCTTCCACCTTCAATCTTTCCCAGCATCAGGGTCTTTTCCAGTGAGTCAGTTCTTCACAACAGGTGGCCAGAGTATGGGAGTTTCAGCTTCAGCCTCAGTCCTTCCAATGAATATTCAGGACCAATTTCCTTTAGGATGGACTAGTTTGATCTCCTTGAAGTCCGAGGGATTCTCAAGAGTTTTCTCCAACACTCCAGTTCGAAAGCATCAGTTCTTCAACAATCAGCTTTCTTTATAGTCCAGCTCTCACATCCACACATGACTACTGGAAAAACCATAGCTTTGACTGGATGGACCTTTGTTGGCCAAGTAATGTCTCTGCTTTTGAATATGCTATCTAGGTTGGTCATAGCTTTTCTTCCAGGGAGCAAGCATCTTTTAATTTCATGGCTGCAGTCACCATCTGCAGTGATTTTGGAGCTCCCCAAAATAAAGTCTCTCATGGTTTCGTTTCCTCAACTATTTGCCATGAAGTGATGGGACCGGATGCCATGATCTTAGTTTTCTGAATGTTGAGTTTTAAGCCCACTTTGTCACTCTCCTCTTTCACTTTCATCAAGAGGCTCTTTAGTTCCTCTTTGCTTTCTGCCATAAGGGTGGTGTCATCTGCATATCTGAGGTTAAATTTTGTCAAATACCTTTTCTGCGATCTATTGAAAACATGTGCAATCTTTTATTCTGTTAATATGGTGTATCACATTGGTTGATTTTCCTATATTGAACCATTCTTACATCTGAGGGGTAATTCCCACTTGGTCATAGTGTACTGTTAGATATTTTTAATGTGCTGCTGGATTCAGTTTGCTAATATTTTGTTGAGAACTTTTGAATCTATGTTCATTAGGAATACTGACCTGTAGTTTTCTTTTCAGGTGGTATCTTTGACTTTAGTACCAAGGTGATGATTGTCTCACTGAACTTGTTAGGAAGTATTCTCTCCTCTTCAATTTTTTGGAAATATTTGAGAACTGACATTAATTCTTTAAATATTTGGTTGAATGGTCCAATGAAGCCACGTGTCTGGAGTTTTCTTTATTGGGAAGTTTTTGATTATTGATTCACTCTCCATGTTAGTTATAGGTTTGTTCATACTTTCTTCATGATTCAGTCTTGGTGTGTCTCTGGGAGTTTATCCATTTATTCTGGGTTACTCAAGTTTTGGTACATAAATGATTGTAGTAGTCTTATGATCCTGTTTATTTCTGTGGCATCAGTTGTAATCTCTCATCTTTCATTCTACTTTTACTTGTCTTCTTTATTAATTGTCTAGCTAAGAATCTGTCAATTGTTTAGCTTTTCAAAAAACTTAGTTTCATCAATTTTTATATTATTTTTAAATTCTATTTTATTTCTGCTCTAGCCTTCCTTATCTCCTTCCATCTGCTAATTTTGGATTTAGTTGGTTCTTTTTTTCCCCAGCTCTTAGATATATGAAGTTAGGCTGTTCATCTGAGATCTTCCTTCTTTTTAAATACAGATGCTTATTAGTTTAGAAATCTCTCTTAATACTGCTTTTTTGCTGTGTTTTCTTTTGTCATAACTTATTTTCTAATTTCCTTTTTGATTTCTTCTCTGACCCAGTGGTTGTTCAAGAGTATATGAATTTCCATACAGTTGTAAATTTTCTAGTTTTACTTCTGCTACTGAGTTCTAGTTTCATTCCAGTGTGGTCAGAAAAGATACTATGCATGATTTTAATCTTCTAAAATATGCTAAGGCTTGAGAAGAATGTCTATTTTGTTGCTGTTGTGCAGAATGTTCTATATATGTCTGTTAGTGCCATTTGGTCCATAGTATATTATGGACCTAACAGAAGCAGAAGATATTAAGAAGAGGTGGCAGGAATACACAGAACTGTACAAAAAAGATCTTCACGACCAAGATAATCATGATGGTGTGATCACTGACCTAGAGCCAGACATCCTGGAATGTGAAGTCAAGTGGGCCTTAGAAAGCATCACTATGAACAAAGCTAGTGGAGGTGATGGAATTCCAGTTGAGCTCTTTCAAATCCTGAAGGATGATGCTGTGAAAGTGCTGCACTCAATATGTGAGCAATTTGGAAAACTCAGCAGTGGCCACAGGACTGGAAAAGGTCAGTTTTCATTCCAATCCCAAAGAAAGGCAATGCCAAAGAATGCTCAAACTACCGCACAATTGCACGCATCTCACACACTAGTAAAGTCATGCTCAAAATTCTCCAAGCCAGGCTTCAGCAATACGTGAACCGTGAACTTCCAGTTGTTCAAGCTGGCTTTAGAAAAGGCAGAGGAACCAGAGACCAAATTGCCAACATGTGCTGGATCATCGAAAAAGCAAGAGAGTTCCAGAAAAACATCTACTTCTGCTTTATTGACTACACCAAAGCCTTTGACTGTGTGGATCACAAGAAACTGTGGAAAATTTTGAAAGAGATGGGAATACCAGACCACCTGACCTGCCTCTTGAGAAATTTGTATGCAGGTCAGGAAGCAACAGTTAGAAATGGACATGGTAACAACAGACTGGTTCCAAATAGGAAAAGGAGTATGTCAAGGCTGTATATTGTCACCCTGCTTATTTAACTTACATGCAGAGTACATCATGAGAAATGCTGGGCTGGAAGAAGCACAAGCTGGAATCAAGATTGCCGGGAGAAATATCAATCACCTCAGATATGCAGATGACACCACCCTTATGGCAGAAAGTGAAGAGGAACTCAAAAGCCTCTTGATGAAGGTGAAAGAGGAGAGTGAAAAAGTTGGCTTAAAACTCAACAGTTCAGAAAACTAAGATCATGGCATCTGGTCCCATCACTTCATGGGAAATAGATGGGGAAACAGTGGAAACAGTGTCAGACTCTATTTTTGGGGGCTCCAAAACTACTGCAGATGGTGACTGCAGCCATGAAATTAAAAGACGCTTGCTCCTTGGAAGAAAAGTTATGACCAACCTAGATAGCATATTGAAAAGCAGAGACATTACTTTGCCAACAAAGGTTCGTCTAGTCAAGGCTATGGTTTTTCCAGTGGTCATGTATGGATGTGAGAGTTGGACTGTGAAGAAGGCTGAGCGCCGAAGAATTGATGCTTTTGAACTGTGGTGTTGGAGAAGACTCTTGAGAGTCCCTTGGACTGCAAGGAGATCCAACCAGTCCTTTCTGAAGGACATCAGCCCTGGGATTTCTTTGGAGGGAATGATGCTGAAGCTGAAACTCCAGTACTTTGGCCACTTCATGCGAAGAGTTGACTCATTGGAAAAGACCCTGATGCTGGGAGGGATTGGCGGCAGGAGGAAAAGGGGACGACAGAGGATGAGATGGCTGGATGGCATCAGTGACTCGATGGACGTGAGTCTGAGTGAACTCCAGGAGTTGGTGATGGACAGGGAGGCCTGGTGTGCTGGGATTCATGGGGTCGCAAAGAGTCGGACACAACTGAGCGACTGAACTGAACTGAACTGATGGTTCAAATGCTTGCTTTCTTTATTGATCTTTTGTCTGGATGCTTTATCCATTATAGAATGTAGAGCATTGAAGTTTCTTACAGTTATGATATTAGTGTCTTATTTCTCCTTTCAATTTTATCAATATATGTTTTATATGTTTAGGTTCTCTGGTGTTGGATGCATACTCATTCATAACTGTTACATGTTCCTGGTGGATTCACCCTTTTAGCATAATATAATGTCCTTCTTCAGTTTTTGACTTGAAGCCTATTTTGTCTAACTAAAGTAACACCTACATTCTTTGGTTATTATTTTTATAGTTTCTTTTTCCATCCTTTTACTTTCACTCTATGTGTGTCCTTAAGTTGAAAGTGAATTTCTTACATATAGCATATTGTTGGGTCTTTCATTTTCTTAGTTCATTCAGCAACTCTTATGTCCTTTGACTTCAGAGTTTAATTTACGTTTAAAGTACTATTAAAAAAAATTATTTATATTGCCATTTTGTTGATGTTTTCCTATTAGTCTTATACCTGTTTGGTCTGTTATTTCTCTCTTGCTGTCTTCCTGTTTTGTTCATTTTTGGTATTAATACATGTTGTTTTCTTTTCCCTTTTAATTTTGTGTAACTTCTATAGCATATGTGTGAGTGCTTACCTTAAGGCTTACAAAAATATCCTACATAAAAGTCTATTTAAAGCTGATAACTTAAATTCAATTGCATACAAACTCTATACTTAAACTTCTGCCCACACTCCAACCTTTTAGTGTCATCATTTATGTCTGTTTATCTTGTGTATCTTTTAATATCTTTAATAGTCTTTATTTTTATATTTTTCTTACCTTTTATACCAGAATTATTTACCCACCACCATTATAGTAATACAATTTCTGTACCTGTCTGTATATTTGTCTTTATCAATGAGTTTCATACTTATGCTATTGTGTTACTTTTTAGCATCATTTTCAACCTGAAGAGTTTGCTTTAGCATTTCCTATAAGACAAGTCTAGTAGTGAACTCTTTTAGCTTTTGCTTATCTGGGAAAATCATTCTCCATTTTTTTGAAGGATAATTTTGCTGAGTATGTTATTCTTGCTTGGCAGTCCCGTGTCTGCCACCCCCTTTTATCCCTATCCTGCTTGTTTTCTGACCTGTGAAATTTCTGCTGAAAAATCTCTCATAGCCTTATAGGGGTTCCCTTGTATGTGACAAGTTTTTTCCTTCTCTGCTTTCAAAATTCAAAGGTCTTTGACTTCTGATAATTTGATTATAACATGTCTTGAAGTGTGTGCATTTCTTTATATTCTTTTGACTTCTTGAATCTGGATGTCTATTTTCTCCTCCACTTTTGGGAAGTTTTCAGTCATCATTACTACTGAATAACCTTTCTAGTATTTTCTTTTCTGCCTGGGATTCAATGTGTATATTGGTTTAATGCTGTACCAGTAAGTCCCTTTAGCTTTGTTTATTCCTTTTTCTTTTTCTGACTGAATTATTTCCAACGATTTGTCTTCAGATTCATTGATCCTTTCTCTTGTTTTATTATCCAATCTGTTGACGAACCACTGAATTTTTCACTTTAGTTTTCATGTTTTCAGCTCCAGGATTTATATTTTGTACTTTTTAATATATACATATATATACATTTTTGTTCACACTGCGTGGATTGTGGAATTATAGTTCCCTGACCAGTGATTGAACTTGTGCCCCTTGCAGTGGAAGTGTGAAGTCCTATAACTGGATGATCAGAAATTGCCTTAATATTTTCTATCTCTTTTGAAATTCTGCTTTGTTGAGATTGGTCATGCTTTGGTCTGTTGCCTGTGGTTAGCATCTTTATGACAGTCATTTTGAATTTTCTGTCAGGCAAATTATATAGCTCTGTTTCATTGGGGTTTCTGGATATTTATTTTGTTTGAAACATCTTTGATTCATTTTCCTCAGCCTCAACTCTCTACATTAGTGTCTGTGCATTATACAAAATAGGTATCTCCCCCAATCTTCACGGACTGGCCATGAACAGCAGAATACTGTCATCAACCAACTTTTTCAGAGACTCTGGGGGCCTCGACCAACTCTTTCCCTCCTCAGGGAGTAGCAGGAAGTTGTAGCCCAGGTTTCTTCACTCTCTGCTGAGAAGTAGGGGAGCTACGCTGTTTGCCAGTTGAAGGTGCTGTCCCCATTCTCCTCCAGGCAGTTAAACTGTATTGGACACCTCAGACTTCCAAGACTGGTAAGATAGAAGGTCTCACCTCTGGAGAGCACCCTACAAAACACTGGGGTGCTGGACATACGACCTAACCCCTTCCTTTGGGAGAAGCTCAGAGCTAGGAGGTCTCGTCCCAATTGTATGGCACTGTGCTGGGGTCAGGGACTCTAATGTGAGTCTGTCCCAAACCTCCTTACTGGTTTTGATGATTTTTGTTTTGTGTTCACCTGCTATACAGGAGACTTTCGATTAGTTTCTGGATTTCTCACACAGGCAATTTGTGAATTGTTGCTGAATTGGTATGTTTGTAGGGAGCTGGAGGGTCCATCACTATCTTGCTGATGTCACCCCAACATGGCTTCTATTTTTTCCTGTTGTTGACAGTGTTACTGTGAGCAGAATTTTAGGTTAGCGGTTATTTTCTCTCAGCAATTTTAAGATGTTTCACCATCTTCTGGATTCCTTAGTTGTTAATGAAACACCAAAACAAACTAATTTTCATTCTTTTTTTTGTAATATCTGTATCGAGTTGTTTTAAACACAGTTTGTCTTTGGTATTTTGAGATATTACTCTTTGTTCATTTTCCTTTAATCTGTCTTAGGATTTTTTTGGCTCTCTGAATTTAAAATTTAGCATCTTTCATAAATTTGGGCAAATTCTAAGTCATTATTTTTTAAAGTAATTTCTCTAAAATTCCAATACATTGTACCTGTTCATTATATATTAATTCTTTAATCTCTGTTCTTATTTTCCATCTTTTATTTCTCTGAGATATATTTTGGGTGATTTATTCCTCGTATCTTTCAGTTTAATGATTTCTTTTTAGCTATTTAATTTGTTCAGTTCATTTCAGTTTGTAGTTTTAAATTTTTTTCATTAAAAAATGATTTCCCAAATGTGCCTAGTTAATTTACATTATTTATTTATCATGTATCAATAGTGTTACTTTATTAAATCAAATAAATAGACATTTTATACTATCTGTTTGATAATTCTGACATCTTCAATCTGAAAGGAAGAGTCCTCAGAGTGATTTTTCATTTTGAGCTCATGTTCCTTTGAATTTTGTCAGAATTCTCAGTTTATAGTATACTTCTCAACAGATTATTTGGATTTGCTCCCTCCAGGTGCTTGAGGTTACCACCAAGTCATGGTAACATTAAACTACATTTTTCCAGTTGAGCTTTTTCCTCCTCTAAAATCAAAGAAGTGTGATTTCAGGCTTCAAACCTGTGTGAGAATAAGCTTGCTATGCATTTTCAGAGAAGACATTTTTCCTCAATTTGTATCTCCTTCACCCAGAGCCATGGCAGAGACAGGCACAAATTCCACCACCAACCTCTAAGAACCTTTCTTTCTCCCTAATTCATTTACTTAAGATGTGTATTTCAAGAACTCTGGCATTAAACTGGAGGGGATGAGTGCTCTGATTAGATCTCACCACAAGGTATTGCCTCCAATGTCACCTCTTCATACCAAGGTGTTGTCACCCCAAGACATTGAAATTCAGGATTTAGGTTAGCAGGAAGCAGCAAGCAACCACCCCCAAAACCCAAGACAAACATCTGTGTGGTACTTTACAATTTCATATTCACTTCTTTCTTTGTGGCTTCTTGTCTCTGAAGAACTTCCTCACTTACAAACTCAATCATTCACTGAAAGGGATTAAATACTCTCTGCAGCATTTTAAGACATTTCTCTGAGTCTTTGTTCAGCCAGATGGGCCTGGTTTCTACTTCTATAAACTAGGAGGTGAGGGTCATAAGCTGAGTAAGAAGGAGGAAAAAAGTTTGCTGAAGAGTGGAAAAGGTTTGAAATGGTGGGAAATGGGAAAGCAAGACAAACAGTGAACACTAAATAATAAGCAGTATAAATGGTATTCAGAAAAGTTCATAGGCAGGAGACCACTTGACAAGACTTTATAGATCATGGGCTATACAGTAGTCTCATTTCTAATACATATTAGACATAAAACCTTGGACAAATCCCACTGTTTATACCTACCTATTTCATAGGGATTGTGAAGATGTGACGTGCTTTGAAAATACTAAATCACATAGAATGTAAGACATTGTAATCATGTTTTTGCCATAGAAATGTATCTCAAACTCTTGCTTTACAGATGATCCAAGAAGGATAGAATCAAGTTAATGGATAGAACAGTTTAGTAGATTTGCATAAAAACAGTTTATAATCACAGTTATGGATAAAAATCTAACACTGAGAAAAGTATAGTTTCCAGTAGACAGTAACTGACTCATGAGGTGAGACTTAATTTGTTTTGCAGGCTTTTCTGTTTAATAGAATTTGTTGAAACCAAATTAGCAAAGCCCTAATTATTATGGGCCATTTGCCATGCTATAAAAATAGTTTTGCTAAGTAAAACTCTAATATATTAAAGCAACTTCATCAGTAAGATTTTACCTGTAGTAATCAGAAGTAACTAATTGAACCAAGAAAATCTAAGAGAATCTTAGCATTCATATCATAGGCAATGTTTTAGGCACAAAATATAAAGATCCCAGAAAGTACACAAATAATTTACGTCATATATTCATCAAAATTAACTCTCAAATTTTAGATGGTTAAATATTTTCAAGATTTTGGTCTTTTCAAGATTGTCATCCAAAAATATATTCACTATTGTTCTATGAGTTTAAAATATGATAAAGTAACTTCTTATCCTTAGGGAGTTTCTATTTTAGGTGATAAAAGTACTTTTGTGAGAAATCATAGACCATTATAACAAAATGAAAGTACCTGTTAAGTTGAACTCCATCATGTTCTCTGACATACCATCAATATTTGGAAGAATATATCGAATGTCAGGGACAATGACAGCAGCCATGTATGTAAGAGTTAAGATTCTGAATTTAATTTTCCTAGCTGTACTGGCATTGTGATTTAGTAACTGCATTTTATTGTGATTAAGCAACTGGCACTCATGTTACAAAACTGCAAGAAAAAATGTCAATATGGGTCATGGAGGTGAACTCATTGATTTTGGCATGCATCAACAACACCGCAAAGGTACTATCAACTCTCATTTTAAGTCCTTTTACTTGTTCCAATGGTAGGTAGCATGTTTAATAGAATAATTTGTTTTAAAGACTGAACCCTTCTCTGGTAAAAGCATAGGAGTGTGAACTTTTCTTTGGTAAAGTACATATTCTATTAATCATGCTGGAAAAAGTTCAATAGGTGCTTTAAACTTAGTGCATAGGTTTATTATTTTTTTCCAACTATTTGTTCTAGGAGGTAAGTACGTAAATCTAATTATTTCAGAAAGGGCTACCTCCCCCTACCTGAATTCCATTCAAGTATGGTAAAGAAAAGAAAGAGTGGTTTAGGCAGTCTTAACTTTTTGAAAACTTATTTTTAGAATAATTACCACAATGTATTCAAAGTAGTAATGGTTATTTTACAAACCTTATTTTTATACTGCTCTATGGTTCTTTGTAACTAAGTCTTTAAGTTAGAATTTAATTTTAAACTACTACTATATGTTTTTAATTAGTGAGAAGTGGATACAACAAATACTTAAAAGAAGTCAAAAGTAAAATGAAACTGGCATTTAATAGACAGCCTGGGTAATCAAGAAGCACAACTATTTAAAACAGATATAAGGGTCTCTTGGTAAACTAATACAATTATGTAAAGTTTAAAAATAAAATAAAATTAATTAAAAAAAAAAAAAGTCAAATGTTAAGTTTTATATTTGTCACCATGTAGATTTTCCCTACCACTCTGCTGTAATACAAAGAACTCATTGGGAAAGCCTTATTCATTCAGAGTGATCAATAGTTCTTCCAATTACTTGGAATTGATATAAAAATTTGAATTAAAAAACTGGACATGTAAATTGCTTGTATGTAAAAAAAAAAACAAAAAAACTGGACGTGGAACAACGGACTGATTCTAAATTGGGAAAGGAATACTCCAGTGTGGTATACTGTCACCTTGCTTATTGAACTTATATGCAGAGTACATTATGCGAAATGCTGGGCTGGAGAAGCACAAGCTGGAATCCAGATTGCAGGGAGAAATATCAATAACCTTAGATATGCAGATGACACCACCCTTATGGCAGAAAGCAAAGAAGAACTAAAGAGCCTCTTGATGAAAGTGAAAGAGGAGGGTGAAAAAGTGGGCTTAAAACTCAACATTCAAAAAACGAAGATCAATGCATCTGGTCCCATCACTTCATGACAAATAGATGGGGAAACAATGGAAACAGTGAGAGACTTTATTTTGGGGAGCTCCAAAATCACTGCAGATGGTGACTGCAGCCATGAAATTAAAAGACGCTTACTCCTTGGAAGAAAAGCTATGACAAACCTAGACAGCATATTAAAAAACAGAGACATTAGTTTACCGACAAACATTGTCTAGTCAAAGCTATGGTTTTTCCAGTAGTCATGTATGGATGTGAGAGCTATACTATAAAGAAAGCTGAGTGCCGAAGAATTGATGCTTTTGAACTGTGGTGTTGGAGAAGACTCTTGAGAGTCCCTTGGACTGCAAAAAGATCAAAATTGTCAATCCTAAAGGAAGTCAGTCCTGAATATTCACTGGAAGGACTCAAGCTGAAGTTCCAATACTTTGGCCACCTGATGCGAAGAGCTGACACACTGGAAAAGACCCTGATGCTGGGAAAGATTGGAGAAGAGGAGAAGGGAATGACAGAGGATGAAATGGTTGGATGGCATCACTGACTCGATGGACATGAGTTTGAGCAAGCTCTGGGAGTTGGTGATGGACAGGGAAGCCTGGTGTGCTGCAGTCCATGGGGTCTCAAAGAGTCAGACACAACTGAGTGACTGAACTGAACTGTTTTAAACAGATTCCTTTGTATTTTTTCTATTGAATATAGAAATGATTTCTGGTTAAAAATGTCTCTTTTTAAACAGGTAAAAATATGTTCTTTTAAGTATAGTTATGTGTCTTAAAATCGTTCGTTTTATAAAAAGACTAGGATAGACAAATAATTTACACTCTTTCTAGGAGACACTCCAAAAGGAAAAAAACTTTAGCCCAGCTTCTTTCCAAATTATGTTTTCTAGGATAATAGAACCTTACTGTGTTTTAAAAAGTACATGACATAAATAAGATATCCATTTAATAGGAAGACTTTTAGACATTTAAATATCTTCCTCACTAGCTTGGAATAACAGCAATCAAAAGTCTGAAAATCCAATCTGGATACTGTGTAGTTTACACTGTAGAAGTATACTTTCAGAATTTCAAGCTTAAATATAGATGCTTTTTCCCTATGGTGATAATGTTTAGTCAATTTGTGTTTACCTTAGGGTGAGAGGTATGACTGGGAAAAGGCACAAGGGGACCTCCAGGGCACTGAAAATGATGCATATCTTATTCTGGGTGGTGGTAACATGAGTGTGTGCATATGTAAAATTTCACGTACCTGTGTACTTTATGTACTTTATGATATATGTTATATTTCAAGAAAAAGTAAAAAGGGTGTTTAGCTACTTATGAAATGCCCAACTGTTTTACAATGCCTCATTAATATGACTTTGTTAGTCAAAATGGTATCAGATCAGATCAGATCAGATCAGTCGCTCAGTCGTGTCTGACTCTTTGCGACCCCATGAATCGCAGCACGCCAGGCCTCCCTGTCCATCACCAACTCCCGGAGTTCACTGAGACTCACATCCATCAAGTCAGTGATGCCATCCAGCCATCTCATCCTCAGTGGTATAAGGAAAAAACAAATTATCTGATATGCATGGCTTAAGGACTGCTAATCATGCTTAGGCAAACTATATCTGAAGCTAGAGCAAAGTTTTAGTGATGAGATGTGCTGGTAGTATATCAGAAATTGCCAGGAAGAATACAGTGCATCAGCTTAACTATAAAGGACTGAAGTACTGTAACAGTTTAAGCAACAACCAGAAGATCAGAACATCTGCAAATAAATGATGTGACTATGGCATGTTTATTTGATTTATTAACCCATACTTTTTATTTCTGCTTACTGTTTGGGTTTTTGTCACTGTATTGTTTGTACTTCCAAATGATTGGGAATTCTGTTACATATTCTAAACTGTTGTTTTTAGTGTGGTAAAAAGCTGAATTTATGATTGTGCTTTTAAAATTATGCATTCAACTTCATAGCTATTACTGGAGAAGAGTTGGTTTACGCAGGAAATACAAACACACAATCTGCCTCAAATGATTTTTACTTTTGCTCAGAACCATGTTAATTCTCATCACCTCCAAAAGCCTTTGAGAGGATTAGCTGCATAGACCAATATTGTTCTATATTAGTCAGTATTAAGCATATGATGTCACCTTGTTTCCTCCCCTCCTTAAGCTTTTTTTTTTTTTTTTTTTGCGGGGGGGAGGGGAGTGGGGTTTTGTGTGTGTGTGTGTGTGTGTGTGGTAATTTTCAAAATTCCGTGGCTTAAATACCACTAGCTGGCACACATGATTGATAAACTTACACTCTCAAACCTGTTTGAAATGGGTCAAATACCTAAGTGCTGCAGAACAATGCAAACCAACCAGCAATTCCTCATAAAAGAGAAAGGGGGTGTGATTAGGTGCCAGCTATTAAGCAAGTTATTGCAAAAACAGTTTGGTGGTTTGTTTCTGCAATAGGCGCAGGTTAAACTAGTATTTTCTCTTAATTAGCTGGAAAAAATAAAAAAGACTAGGCTTTAGGAGGTAGAATAAATAGTCGAGGCATGAAGCCACTGGGGCAAACACACTCGGGGCTTTACGAAGGTCTTTATACTGACCCTCGGGATTGGTTAGTGATTATTAACCCCGCCGGGGAACTATCGAACGAAATCTGTGTGAGGCTTATCGAGCGCCGGGTAAGGAGATGCAGGAGGTAATATAAGCTTCTAATAAAAGAAACGCAGTAACAATAGCAGAGGAACAGCTCTGCCTGGTGACGTAATGGCTGGCAGCAGTCCAGCTTCAGCAGAGCTGCTGCTACCTCAGCATCCAACCTCTCTCAACAGAGTCCAGCTTCGGCAGAGCTACCCCGGCTGCTACTTCTTGCGATGCCACTTTGTCGGTGCCACCGACACCTTCGCGTACAAGGGCCAGGACGCCAAACAAAGGCTGGTCCTGCTGTTTCAAGTTGTCTGAACATACACTCTCACTCACCACCAGCCCTCCCCTCGCCGACTCCCCAAGCCCCTCAGTAGTCGAGTCAATCGGCTGCTTAAGTTTAGGGCCAGAAACCTGGCGCACACTCCAGGCGTGCCTCAGTTTCCCCGGGCTGCTCTCGGATTCGCTTCTCCCGGTCCGCACCCCACCCCCCAACCCGCCACCGATCCTCAGCCCGAGTGAAACGCGGCGGCCCCACTCTCCCGCCCGGCCCCGCGTGCCGGTCCTCCCGCCTTACCTCCGCCAGGTAGAGGTTGAGGAGACAGAGCGTGGAGAACTGGAGACAGGAGGGGAAGCAGTAGAGCAGCCAGTGGGGGAAGAAGTGCAGGTGAGCGGGCGGCCGGAGCAGGGGCAAGGAGCCGCTGAGCGAGAAGGCGGCTGAGAAGAGGGTGGTCCTGAGCGCTGCCCACAGGAGACAGAGGAAGAGACAGAGGCTCTGGTAACTCAGCCGCCGCTCGCGGTACAGGAGCAGCCGCCACAGCTGCAGGTAGGCAAAGGCGAAGAGCGCGGCGTAGAGCAGGGCGTGCAGGATGCTCAGCGCCAGCTGCACCGAGCCAGGCACCGCGGCGCCTGAGGCGGCAGCGACTGCGTCTCCGCCGCCCCCGCCGGGCGTCGAGGGCTCGCGGCCGGCCGCGGGACCCGGCACGGACACCCTCATGAGGGGGCTGGGGGGCGGGCGAAAGAGCGCGGGAAGGAAGGGGCCGGACTCGGAGCCGCCGTCGAGGGGGAGAAGGATGTCCCTCTGACCCCCCACCCACCCCAACCTCCAACCCCAGGAAGCGCCGTGACAGGACCCAGAGCCCCGCGGAGAACAGCCGCGGCTCCTCGGACCCCGCCTCCTCTCCCCGGCCCCCCACCCCCGGGGGTCTCGGCTCCTCCTGCTCCGGCTCGGCTCGGTAGATGCAAAAAACAACTCTCGGCTGGAGACAATCAGCTGAGAAACCCGAGCATTTGAGGCGCTCGCTCCGCACCTTGGGCTCCAGCCGATTGGCCCAGGAGGGCACGCCCCCTGGGCGCCGCGCTCGGAAGACCACAGGCCACAGGACCCGTCGCTCAGGGACCCCACGATCTCATTGGCCGCTCGCTTTCCCCGCCTGCTCCCTCCCCTTCATTCCCTAACCACGCTGCCGATTGGCCCAACTACTGTACGGCCTACTCGCGCTGGCGGGCGGACTAGACGTCGCCTGTCACCGGGGTGGCTCTTGCCCGCCCCCTGCGCTTCCCATTGGCTGGAAAGGCCTCACGTAAGGCCCACGAGGACAAGGAGGAGCCTCGTGGGTTGTTTTTTGCCCAGCCGTCCGACTCAGATGAGCGGTGCAGGCTGCTGCTGCGGAGGCGGGAGGAGAGTGAGCTCGCAGGTAGGGGGAGCGGTTCGCGGTTACTGGGCAGGCAAAGCACGGCCCCGCCTTCTGGGTCTCATCCTTCACGTGGAGGGAACTGTCGGTCCGCAGTCCAGATCCCAGCCGGCAAGTCTTGTCCTCAGGTCTCGGGTACGTAGGTGGCAGCGCGGGTCCTGGAGACCAGGGCTATGGTATCTGCAAGCAGGGATGCTTGCCGGCATTCGGACCTGGTGGGTCTACCTCAGCAACGACCGCACCACCCGGCTGTGGAGTTTGGCTTAAATAGGGTCTCACCTGGATGCTTCTGTTTTGTTTTCTTCTTTTTCCCTAGCGTGAGCGCCTATAAAAAGTGAGCCTTTTGTGGGGAGGAATGAGGCGAAGGCTGAACGGAAGGTCTAAGAGATCTTTCCCTCCCTCAGGACATGTTCCAGAAGAGAGTGGAATGGGATAGGAAAGAGAGTGGAAAGAGAATGGGATGGGTATGGAAGCCGTCTCTGAGTAGGGAGAAAGTGGGCATTTAAAACTTAGAATTTGGAAAGATGCTGTGAGCGTTAGGCAAAACGAGAGAATCAGAATTTTAAGTATTTGATGGATGTCTGGAGAGGAAAAGGGGAATAGTCTGTGCTTTTTAAATTCCAGATGTATTCCTTCAAAGACCGGACATGTGTGTGGGTGGATAGTTGCGCTGTATCTAGGGCTCAGACATAAGGAAACAAAATGCTATATTATGTTACTTAATGCTGTAAATAAATGAGGAGTAAATAGATCTTCCCACGTATAGTGGACTGACATATGTTTTGACTTGGGGGGAGGGGAGTTGTTTGGTAACAAAATGAGCAAAGTAGTGCAAAATGATGAGAGAATCATTTGTGTTCCCCGTAGGATGGGTGGCGCATTGTTATTTAAGTATCCCTGTGAAAGACACTGCTACATTTATTTGTGTAGCTAAGACTCGGCCTTTCCTAACTCACCATCCTAAGAAGCGTGTTGCTGCCTTCTTTCCTAGCTAAGAGATTCACAGAGAAGGTTAAAGTCTCCAGATTGTGGGACAGTAGTTCAACCAGGCACCACATGTTGGTGTGTTCTGGGTTCTGTATAGGGTGTGCTGACAAACTGATGGATGTTGAGGTCTGGTACTGTTCTGTGAAGATCCCTCAGATGAAACACTCAGCTGAGCAGGTTGTGCCGTGCAGCCAGCCTACAGTAGGGCAAACTTGGAGCGAGAAGTTCACAGGCCTAATCCAACATCAGTGCTCTACAGAAGGATCTTGGTTTGTTTGTTTGTTTGCAGCTTAAGGCATTTGCCTCATGTATTCATAAAGAATGTGGTTAGGCCAGTACACTGATTTGAAAGGGTTCAGAGAGCTCCTCGCCCCAGTGAACTAACTGATTGCAGTTATGTGCTTCAGTTCAGTTCAGTCCCTCAGTCGTGTCCGACTCTTTGTGACCCCATGAATTGCAGCACGCCAGGCCTCCCTGTCCATCACCAACTCCTGGAGTTCACTCAGACTCACATCCATCGAGTCGGTGATGCCATCCAGCCATCTCATCCTCTGTCGTCCCCTTCTCCTCCTGCCCCCAATCCCTCCCAGCATCAGAGTCTTTTCCAATGAGTCAACTCTTCGCATGAGGTGGCCAAAGTACTGGAGTTTCAGCTTTAGCATCAGTCCTTCCAAAGAACACCCAGGACTGATCTCCTTTAGAATGGACTGGTTGGATCTCCTTGCAGTCCAAGGGACTCTCAAGAGTCTTCTCCAACAGCACAGTTCAAAAGCATCAATTCTTTGGCACTCAGCTTTCTTCACAGTCCAACTCTCACATCCATACATGACCACTGGAAAAACCATAGCCCTGACTAGACAGACCTTTGTTGGCAGAGTAATGTCTCTGCTTTTGAATATGCTGTCTAGATTAGTCATAACTTTCCTTCCAAGGAGTAAGCGTCTTTTAATTTCATGGCTGCAGTCACCATCTGCAGTGCTTTTGGAGCCCAAAAAAATAAAGTCTGATACTGTTTCCACTGTTTCCCCATCTATTTCCCATGAAGTGATGGGACCGGATGCCATGATCTTCGTTTTCTGAATGTTGAGCTTTAAGCCAACTTTTTCACTCTCCTCTTTCACTTTCATCAAGAGGCTTTTGAGTTCCTCTTCACTTTCTGCCGTAAGGGTGGTATCATCTGCATATCTGAGGTTATTGATATTTCTCCCGGCAATCTTGATTCCAGCTTGTGTTTCTTCCAGCCCAGCATTTCTCATGATGTTCTCTGCATATAAGTTAAATAAGCAGGGTGACAATATACAGCCTTGACGTACTCCTTTTCCTATTTGGAACCAGTCTGTTGCACATCAATTAAGCATGGATTCAGAGTTATGTGCTTTTAGGCACTTGCCAAAATCAGGAAACCCACTTATTTTCTGGCATGTTTTATTTTTGTATGTTTTATAATCAATGAATCAGGTCATGAATAGATTTTCTCCATGAAGGGGTTTTTCTCTTTTCCCCAAATTCTCTACTCAAAGTGAGAGTAAACCACACATGGGCTTCCCAGGGGGCTCAGTGGTAGAGAGTCTGCCTGCCAGTGCTATAGAAACAGGAGACACAAGTTTGATCACTGAGTCAGGAAGATCCCCAGGAGAAGGGAATGGCAACCCACTCCAGTATTCTTGTCTGGAGAATTCCTTGGATAGAGAAGCCTGGCAGGCTACAGTCCATGGGGTTGCAAAGAGTTGGACACAACTGAGTAAACACACACACACACGTGTTTCACATCTTTGCTTGTGAGTTTTTTTTTTTTTTTTATTTCAGAGTCATAGGAAATCGGGATAGTTACCTTTTTCTCCTTCCTTTTTGGGGCCATGTATATGGGGAGGTGTAGATAGAAGATTTGCCTCACTCCCTCAGGGAAACTCTGTAAGTGGAGATGTGTTGACTCCTTTTATTGCCTCCTTTGGGTCATAAATGATAAACTGTGAGATTTATCATTTATGAGATCTAATCAGCATTTTATTGGAGGCTGGTTCAGTGAACAGGTTCTGTTCTCCAATAGCAGTGTTAAACTGTAAGTAAGCTAATTTTTGACAGGATGTTCTTACAGGAACTTTGCAAGTATTATTATATGCCCCATTTGTTGCAGAATATGAAGTGTGGCTTTTCCCAGAGAATGATGCCTGCAGATCTTTGTTTAATGTTTAGAGTTGCTGATTTCCTCTTTCTCAAAAGGGGAAACCATTAGTTTTATGTTTAATGATAAGGGAAATTTAGGCTTTTACAGAAGAAACTAACCAAGGGTCTTCTAGAAAAGCTTGTGCCTGGAAAACCTAAAATATGGAATGTGTCCCTGATGCACAATGGTTGAATACTGTTGTTTCGGGAGAGGAGATTAGCACAGTGGTCTTTGAAAGCAGAACTGTTTGCCAAGTGTTATATATGGGACCCAGTTCCCCAATGAGATTGCTCCAACTGAAAAGGGCCATCAGCTGCTCCATCTGCACAGAAGGGCAAATCCTTGTCTACACCTCTCACTAACAGGAGTATCAGTGTTTTTCTCCTGAGGTACTTCCTCCTCCTTTCTCAGAATTCTGGTGCTGAGCAAAACAAACTTTTGTTGCCGTTAACATTTTATTTACAAGCTTTAGCCCTTTTTGTACTAAACCTTCATGCATCCTTTCTTACAGTGTTTGTCAGCCTCTTGTATTTGTCCTTGGTTAAATGTCACATACTTTTTCCCAACTTTTAAATGACCTGTGCATGCATACTTGTTTAGAGTTTAGGGATGAGGCAGAAGTTACATCTTACATACTAACTCTGATTATTCATCCAGGAGCATCGTGTTGAACTGAGGGCTCTTTCCAGATCCAAAGGCTAAGAGTCGCACTTAGTGGGGAGGTGTCTGTGTGTAGCATTGGCAAATATTTGCGCATGAGTTCATTTTCTTTTCATATTGGCACTGGTTGTGGTAATAGTCAGTTGCATTGTAGAGTCATCTTCCCTTTTAAAATCTTCCTAACTTGAAATTGGGTCAACTTCTTGTGAATTCTTTGAAATATATTCCTTTAAGATCTAGGATATGTTTTTATGTTTAAGTCACTCTCTTCTTAGCTGTCACTAAAACAAATAGGGCTAGGTTGGGTTATAGTGTAATAACAACCCTAAATCTTTAGAAGTTTAAAACAAGATGTTTATTTTATTTTAACACTAGTAGGCTGGGAGCCTTGTCCCATGTTGCCCTCTTCCTGAGACTTGGTTTAACAGTTGAGTATTTTCAATCATCGTGGCAGAGATAAAGTGTATCATGACTCATACACATTGACTTTTAAAAGCTTTTGGAAGTTACATATGATACTTTGCACATTTCATTGGCCAAATCAAGTCATGGCCATATGTAACTCAGGGAAGTGGGGAAGTGGAATTTTAACACATGTAGAGACCTAGAAACATTTGGACACTCTACCATTTTTGTGAGTAGATATTGTCCTTCCTATATGTACTTCAAAGAATCCACCTGCCAATGCAGGAGACGTGGGTTCAATCCCTGGGTCAGGAAGATTCCCTGGAGAAGGAAGTGGCAACCTACTCCAGTCTTCTTTCCTAGGAAGTCCCATGGATAGAGGAGCCTGGCAGGCTACAGTCTATGGGGTCCCAAAGAGTCAAGCATGACTTAGTGACTAAACAACAACTATATTCTTCTTCCTATATGTACTTCATCCTTGGCTCTTCCATGTGGAGATAACCCCTAACTCCCGTTCAGTCACTCTGTCATGCTCAAAGTCTGGGATCTCTGAGTAATGCTTAGTAGCCATGATCTCTGGACTTCATAAGTTATCCGTTTCCCTTACACTGTTGAATTCATAGAGTAGTTGTAGGGACATATAACTACAATACGTGTTCTTACTAATAATATTTGAAGAGAAGAATGGAAGACATAAACCAGACACTGAACTGTAGTGGTTTTGGAACCTTGCTGGACAGATATTGCTAGGGCTCAAAGTATAAGAAAAATGAAATAAAAAAGCATATCAAATGACTAGTTAACATTTGATTAGCCCACAGATTTACTTTGTGAAATTGCTATAAAAGCTGCTAAACATTTATAGTCAATTTCTGTGTTTTTCTCATTATTGTAGACCAGTGCTGCTGCTGCTGCTGCTAAGTCGCTTCAGTCGTGTCCGACTCTGTGTGACCCCATAGACGGCAGCCCACCAGGCTCCGCCATCCCTGGGATTCTCCAGGCAAGAACACTGGAGTGGGTTGCCATTTCCTTCTCCAGTGCATAAAAGTGAAAAGTGAAAGTGAAGTCTCTCAGTCGCGTCTGACTCTTCGCAACCCCATGGACTGCAGCCTATCAGGCTCCTCTGTCCATGGGATTTTCCAGGCAAGAGTACTGGAGTAGGGTGCCATTGCCTTCTCCTGCAGACCAGTGACAAACAGTTAATATTCTAGCACATGCCCTGGAGCATAGTTCTTTATGGTCCTTGGCTTTGGCTTGCAAGAGGTCCTTTGATTTTTATCATCTTTGGCCACATCTGAAGTTGGACTTTGGAGAATATGGTTTTTTTTCTGTGGCTGAGCAGTTTTGTTAGTGTTTCCTGACCCTGCAAAGGTGGGGACTTAGGAATTGTTTTAAGTTTTGAACAGCTAGACTTTTAGATGGTGGTGCTTCTTTGAGTACCTTTCTTTTATTTCCTTGTTAAACGTAATCAACAGCAACTATCACATGCTACTCATCTTCTGTCTTGCAGCCATAAATAAGTTCTTTAGCCACATGAACCTAACTACATGCTCATAAATTCATTAGGTACTTCTCATTTCCAAATTATTGTAGTGACAGTTATATCAAATGTTTTGTTATTCCTTAACACAAATCATTTGTTGAGGTCCTGTCTCTGTGTTTCCTGGAAGAGAAAGAGTTTCCATGAGTAGTCTCAGAACAGTTTCCTGCTGCTTGGCCCCTGAGCCTATGTGTGGGGTTCTTGTTAAGGCAGCACCTCACTTGTGATTTATATACTGGTGAAGATAAACTAGATTATGCTGCAGTAATCCACCCCCTGCCACACCAGTCTCAGTGGTTTAAGACAACAAACCTATGTTATTTCTTCCTATGTCATATATTCATTGCATACCACCTGGGGGTTCTCTGGGCTGCACCCCATCTGGGACCTATGCTGACACACAGCCACCATCTGAGTGTTTTCAGTGACTGTGACGGAAGAAAAGAAAGCCAGGCACATTGCACAGTAGCTGTTAAACTGTTGTGTGAGACAACCTTACGTGCTTATAGTGTTGAAAAAGCAAGGTATATGGGCTTTCAGTTTATCAGCTCTATTGTAAATTGAGAACTAAATTGTTTCTCATTATCCCTGAAATGTTAAATTGAAGAGTAAATGGTCTTCATGACCACTGAAATGATAAATGTCTAATTTAGTATGATTTTTTTTTCCCTAAATTTTCCATTCTCCATTCTTTACTGAAAAGTTCCACTCCTATCCTTATGAGTAATTCTTGCTACTTTTTTTTTTTCCTGTCTCCTGTTTTGACATAGTGATCTTTTGCTTAAAAGATAAGGAATCTATTTAAAATTACAGTTAAAAAATAAATAAATAAAATAAAATAAAATTACAGTTAAAATTCTCACCTGTACCTGTTGGTGTATCTTTACTTTCTAAAAGTATGATGTTTAATATAAAAACTAATTTCCCCAAACTATGTTCTTTTAAATGTAGATAATGTATATCAGCAGTAGAAAAGCTTCCTGAAAGAAGAAATTGTTCAAAAGAAATTTGAAAGTAGCAAAAGTATAAGAAAAGAGAACTGACAGTGGACACAGAAAACAGCATGGGAGTAAGTACAGCATGAAAGAAGATGAGAAGATGGTATATAGACTAAATCTGCGTTCAGAAGATAGAACTGAATTAAAATATGAGTTGAAGGAGCTATTTGCTTTTCTAAACTGTTTAAATCCATCAAACGTTACTAAATGTATATTTGGAAGGAATGTTCTTAAATAGTTTCAGTAGATATCCTCTAGGGTAGGTGGCCCCAACCTTTTTGGTGCCAGGGACCAGTTTCGTGGAAAACAAGTTTTCCATGTATGGGGGTAGGGAGCAAGAAGGGTGGTTTCAAGATGATTCAAATGTATTACATTTATTATGCACTTTATTTCTATAATTATTATATCAGCTCCACCTCAGATCATCAGGCATTAGATCCCAGAGATTGGGGACCCCTGTTCTAGAGGATTTAAAGTAAAAAGAATGTAGACATATATTTTGGATCTCATTTTCATGTTAGTGGTTTTAATTGCTATTTGAGTATTAATTGTAAATCTACTCTGGGTAGAGAATGATTAAATGCCCTGTTTAAAAAAAATGGATTGAATAATGTTTGAGAATTAATTTTAGAATCCTTAGAAATGACGGCTTAACACACACCAGTAAGTGGGGCTTCCCTGATGGTTCAGTGGTAAAAATCCACCTGCAATGCAGGAGATGCAGGAGACTCAGATTTGATCCCTGAATGAAGTTGGGAAGATTCCCTGGAGGAGGAAATGGCACCCCACTCCAGTATTCTTGCCTGAAAAATCCCATGGATAGAGGAGCCTAGTGGACTATACAGTTCCACTGTATAGTGGTTCACAAAGGTTCACAAAGAGTCAGACACAACTGAGAACACACACACACCAGTAAATAGCTATTAAACATAATATACTTAGTATTGTGTTTTCCAGATATCCTTGATATCTTTGTATCAAAAATTAATAGTATTATAAAATCAATGTCATTATATATCATCCCCTCTCACATTTGTACTAGAAGGAAATAGTAAAGTATTAGCAAAATCAAACCTGAGACTAATTTCTTCTATTATTCTTTTTACAGATTTTACTTCATTCATTCATTTAACAAATTCCTGGGGCACAACTTTGTCGCACACCTACTCTTACCAGGTATTGTCCTGGGCAACAGAAGACAGCAGTGAAAAGAGTAGATTCTCCTGTCCGTACGCAGCCGCAGCTGATGATGCCTTCCAGTTTCAGCGTGTTTAGAGCTGGCATCTCTTTTGTCATGATGTGCATTTTTTATACATCAGCAGTAGACTCTCCAGAGCTGAGTCCTCAGACATTCTTCAGTACATTGCAACCAGGAAAAGCCACCTTAGTTTATTTTTGTCAAGCTGGTAAGTATTTTTTATATTTTAATATGATTTTTGTGATGTTTCTATTGGTGTTTAATCATTATGCTCAGGGAGAACTTATTGTCAGGATTAATAAAATGTGCTTTAAAGTTGCTACTATGATATGCCTACCTGGGTTTGAATCCTGACTTTGCTTCTTCACCTGTTGTGTGACCTGGGTCAAGTCACTTAATCTCTCTGTGTGTCTTTTTTGTCATCCATAATGAGGAAGTAGTGTGTGCTTTATAAATTTGTTGTGACGATTAAGTGACTTAGCTCATGTCCCTAATCCATAGTAAATACTAGGTGAGAATTAGCTATGAGTAATATCATTTCATTATCATTTCTAAAAGTAAACATTTTGATATTTTTAGCATGTAAATATTTTTAAAGTGTTTTAAAACTTTAAATATAGTAATACTGATGCTTAAGTTTAATACTCTGCTTTAACCATACTGTTGATTATACTGAATTAATTAATACAGCTATTGAACATAACTGATCACTGTCACAGTTCTATTAAAATTTCTCAGGCCTTAAAAAATACTATTCTTGGAATTAGTAAGTGAATTCACATATTTGTTGGCTCCCTTATAGGGGTTCTTTGGTGTCTTAGAAGGTAAAGAGTTTGCCTCCAATGCAGGAGACCTGGGTTCGAACCCTGGTTTGGGAAGATCTCTTGGAGAAGGGAATGGCAACCCACTCCAGTGTTCTTGCCTAGAGAATTCCATTGTCAGAGGAGCCTGGCGGGCTACAGTCCATAGGGTCACAAAGAGTCAGGCACGACTGAGTGACTAACACTTTATTATAATTAGGATTTGAAAATGGTATGTTAAAATCATTTTGAAATTTTTGTACATGTATGTTTGTGTATAGTATTAAACTTGGAAAAATAATGACAACTGTTCCATTTAAATTAAACGTTTATTTATCCAGTTTATGTCTAGAAAGCTTCTAAGGTCACAAAATGAAAATATTTCATGATAAAAATATTAGAAATAAGAATAATGAGGCAATAGGAAATAGGGTACAAAAATATGTAATTGGTTTGTTTAGTTACTTATTTGTTGTTGCATAGTAGTTGAGCAAACTAATATATTTCTTTTGCAGTTTGCAGCTTTTGGCTTTAATTTTAAAAATTCATTTTTCCTAAGGGCAAGTCATAAAACATTCATAAAACATTTCTTATTTTAGAGTCTCCAAGAACTTCTATGTTTCTTGAAGAATTGAATGAGGCTGCTAAACCTCTCCAGGACTATGGAATTTCAGTAGCAAAGGTAAAAACATATTTATGTTAATAAATTATTAGTGACAAACATTCTACAGTTGTGTGACCTAAGAGTGAGTATCTAAAAGTAATATGTTGTTTCACATCTTTTTTCAAACTGGAAAAATATTTTTTCTATCTTTTTTTTCATAAGAATAAGCAGAAGTATAGATGGTTCCAAATTATTATACAAGTTAGTACAAATACAGAGGAAAAAGCTATTTAGAATTCTTAGAGCTTTATTTTGTAAACCATTCTATTGGAGCTATAGTGTCATTTTTTCAGTCTTGTATATAGGCTCTTTTTATTTTGCCTAAGAAATATATCATAATAGATATTCATAACTATTAAAACATTTGTATTAGCACAAACTGAGGTATCAAAATTGAAGTAATTGAAGTGTGTGTTTTTGTTTTTTCTTTCATATTCTGTCTTTATAATTGCTTATGTTGTGGTTGTCATATTTATTTTTAGAAAAATGTTAAGACGACCTAATTTGAAATTACATATTTAATTTCTCAAAAAGTGTTCAAACTTGCTGTGGAGTATTATGGAAAATTTCCAGATGCATCATGGTTTAAATAGCTTCATGAGCCTTTCATTTAGTTTAAACTTAGAATTTGTACCTCAGAAAGTGGAATGATTAATTACCCAGTGATTATTAAATTCTTCAGATTAGTGTCTCCCTGACTTTCTGTGTACATTTATTCTTTTCTAGTTCATTAACCTTCCTCCTTTGAGAGATGGCTACTGTCTGTCTTGATCCCTGCAGCTTGAGTTCCCAGGGCAGGAAACATAGAAAAGTTAACTGACTGTGACTTTTAAAGGGAAACTCTTCACTTTCACCACAAAACACTTCTGACACCAAATGTGTGTGTTTTCCACACCAAGCAGGTCTGACACCAACAACCCAGCATTAGCACAGACCCCTCAGGGGAAGGGTACAGTCCTGTGAGATTGCTCTCACTTTAGATTCCAGTCACAGGGAGTGAGAAGATCCCCAGGCTTCCTACGACTTGGCTACAAATGGGGGTTCTCACAACCCCATCCTCAGGGTCCATAATTGGCTACAGTGACTCACAGAACTCAGGGGAAGACTTTACTTAACTGTTACTGGCTTCTTACAAAGGATATCTTAGGAACAGCCAGGAAGAAATACATGGGCAAGATCTGGAAGAGTCTCAAGTGCAGGAGCTTGAGAAGGGAAGGGAAGTGGGGCTGAAAGTTACCACTCTAATCTTGCCTTTTGCTGGCAACCAGCCCCCTTCCTGAAGCTATCTAAGGGCCCCAACTGCCAGTCATTTCATTTGCATACAGACAGACTCTTATCACTGCCAGAGATTCCAAGGGTTTTAGAAACTCTTATATTTGGGGTTAAAGGACCAAATATTAGAACAAAAGATACTCCTACCACTCCATCATTCAGGAAATTACAGGGTTTTAGGTACTTCCCTAGTGGCTCAGTCAGTAAAGAATATGCCTACAATGCAGGAGACCTGGGTTTGATCCCTGGGTCAAGAACATCCCCTGGAGGAGGAAATGGCAGTCCACACCAGTATTTTTGCCTGGGAAATCCCATGGACAGAGGAGACTGGTGGGATACAGTCTCTGGGCTTGCAAGCGTCAGACATGACTTAGCAATTAACCACCATAACCACCACCAGGAGCTCTGTGTCAGGAACGAGGGGTAGAGACCAAATATATATTTCTTATTATATCATAGTTATATTCCTTGGAGAAGGAAATGGCACCCCACTGGAGTATTCTTGCCTGAAAAATCCTGTGGACAGAGGAGCCCGATGGGCTATGGTCCAAAGATCACAAAGAATTGGACACAACTAAGCGACTAAGCATGCATGTATATACCTTTAAAAAAAAATCTTTTTTTTTTAAAGTGTCAGTTCTCTTTGTATAGAGGTCTCAGGGTCTCGATTAATTGTGAACCAGTTTATACTCTGGAATGATAATGGTGCCCAAGCTTTGAACAAAAATTGGGATTTAGAAACAAAATACTGGGTTGGTATGACACTCCAAAGGGATAATCATACTGTTTATCTAGCAGTCAGTAAACTGATGACTAGTGACTATGTGTTTGCTCACTGGAGTAGAATATGAAGGTTCATGCCTAAAGATCACCTTTATGAACTAACAGTTCATAAAGCTTTTACAGTGAGGGCTTTGAAGTTATGTGGAAAGGAAACCATGGTGAAAGAGACAGACCTGGACCTCGAGTACCTAGCTCAGTCCCTGGTGCATAGTAGATGCTCAGTACTGCTTAGGAGGCTGAAAAGAGCTCAGGATTATTTAGTCTCTTATTGGATTGTAGACTTAAAAAGTATTCACAACCTAAAAGTTGAGAGTTATGTTTTCTTAGGAGGGGATTTTTAGGACTTAAAACCCAGGAGCCAGCACCTCAAGTAACCCTGAGAGAATAGCTCTGAGGAGTTGACAGGGGCAACCGGATTTTGTAGAAGTTTTGCCAAAAAGGGCAGGTAGTCCGAATGTCAAAATTGATTGCTGTTAATTAAAGGAAAGTCAGATATGGCAAGTTAAGGAATTTAGTGGTTTTCTGTGTATGGGAATATGCAAGAATCCGGGCTCACTGAAATCATTCCTTTGATACGTACCTCAGCTATCTGGTGCCAGTATCCTGTATTTTCACATCCTGAGTTTTCTCAGGGCTCACCTTCGGTGGTGGCTGCAATAGCTGATCACCGTGACATCCTTTGTTTGCTGATACGGCAGGAAATACTCCATTTCTCAAGACGGAAAAATAACTAAGATCCCAGACTTTTCTTTGGAGAGTAGATATCCAAAACACATTCACAGACCTTTTTTTTTTTTTTTGGTTACGCTGCACACCTTTGGGAATCTTAGCTCCCTGACCAAGGATTGAATCTGGGCCCTTGGCAGTGAAAGCTTGGAGTCCCAACCACTGTACTGCCAGAGAATTCCTGCAGACCATTATAATAACTGGCAGAACTTGGTCATTATAAGAGGTACAAATATAATGCTATAGAGGTTTAAAAGAAAGAAATCTTACATGATTATCAAAGTGGACATCATATTATGGTATTGGGAAAGACTTCACAAAAAGTAGCATTTTGAGATTGTCTTCAAAAGTTAAGATTTCTTTAGGCAGATGTAGATGAAGAAAACATTAAATTATAAATGGACTAAATATTCCAGGTAAGAAAACGATTGTCAGGCTGGGAACAATCAGATCAGATCAGATCAGTCGCTCAGTCGTGTCCGACTCTGCGACCCCATGAATCCCAGCACGCCAGGCCTCCCTGTCCATCACCAACTCCTGGAGTTCACTCAGACTCACGTCCATCGAGTCACTGATGCCATCCAGCCATCCCATCCTCTGTCGTCCCCTTCTCCTCCTGCCCCCAATCCCTCCCAGCACCAGAGTCTTTTCCAGTGAGTCAACTCTTCGCATGAGGTGGCCAAAGTACTGGAGTTTCAGCTTTAGCATCATTCCTTCCAAAGAAATCCCAGGGCTGATCTCCTTTAGAATGGACTGGTTGGATCTCCTTGCCGTCCAAGGGACTCTCAAGAGTCTTCTCCAACAGCACAGTTCAAAAGCATCAAGTCTTCGGCGCTCAGCCTTCTTCACAGTCCAACTCTCACATCCATACATGACCAAAGGAAAAACCATAGCCTTGACTAGACGAACCTTTGTTGGCAAAGTAATGTCTTTGCTTTTGAATATGCTCTCTAGGTTGGTCATAACTTTCCTTCCAAGGAGTAAGCGTCTTCTAATTTCATGGCTGCAGTCACCATCTGTAGTGATTTTGGAGCCCAGAAAAATAAAGTCTGACACTGTTTCCACTGTTTCCCCATCTATTTCCCATGAAGTGGTGGGACCGGATGCCATGATCTTCATTTTCTGAATGTTGAGCTTTAAGCCAACTTTTTCACTCTCCACTTTCACTTTCATCAAGAGGCTTTTGAGTTCCTCTTCACTTTCTGCCATAAGGGTGGTGTCATCCGCATATCTGAGGTTATTGATATTTCTCCCGGCAATCTTGATTCCAGCTTGTGTTTCTTCCAGTCCAGCGTTTCTCATGGTTTACTCTGCATAGAAGTTAAATAAACAGGGTGACAATATACAGCCTTGATGAACTCCTTTTCCTATTTGGAACCAGTCTGTTCCATGTCCAGTTCTAACTGTTGCTTCCTGACCTGCATACAAATTTCTCAAGAGGCAGATCAGGAGGTCTGGTATTCCCATCTGTTTCAAAATTTTCCACAGTTTATTGTGATCCACACAGTCAAAGGCTTTGGCATAGTCAATAAAGCAGAAGTAGATGTTTTTCTGGAACTCTCTTGCTTTTTCTATGATCAACCAAATCCAGTTGTAAGATATTTAGAAATGCATCTTCAAGACTTTAGAAACTCTCAAAGTAAATGAAGGAAAAATAATATATCATGCAAATAATAACCAAAAGAAAGCTGGTGTGACTATATTACTTTATCAATGTAGATTTAAAAGCAAAAAACCTTTGGGTCATCTTTTTTCTATCATAACCAATCCATTAATAAGTCCTTCAGGTTCTACTTCCCTGGTAGCTCAACTGGTTAAGAATCCGCCTGTAATCAGGAGACCCCAGTTCAATTCCTGGGTCAGGAAGATCCTCTGGACAAGGGATAGGCTATCCACTCCTGTATTCTTAGGCTTCCCTTGTGGCTCAGCTGGTAAAGAATCTGCCCGCAATGCGAGAGAGCTGGGTTCAATCCCTGGGTTGGGAAAATCCCCTGGAGAAGGGAAAGGCTGCCCACTCCAGTATTCAGGGCTGGAGAATTCCATGGACTGTACAGTCCATAGGGTTGCAAAGAGTTGGACACAACTGAGTGACTTTCACTTTCTCTCAGGTTCTACTATCAAAACCATGCATACTTGACCACTTCCGGTATCTTCATTTCCAGTATCTTGTCCAAACATCCTCACTTCTCCTCTGGGAAACCACAACAGCTGCCTATTTGGCCTTTTTCCTTTCACTTTTGTCTCACCAAACCCTTCTCCACACATAAGCAAATGTATCAGATCTCAGAAAGGCTTCCCATTAGAGTTGTGTTAAAATCGAAACTCCTCTTTGGATACTGACTTCCTCTTATCTCACTTTCTGTTCCTCCACCTTCCTCAGTTTGTTCCTGGCACTTGCTAGTTGTCTTTGTGTTACTTGAACCTGCTAGATTTTCCATAAGGCCTTTGCAGGTATTTCCCACTCATCTCTTCCACATATTTATATATTTGCATGCATCATTCCGTTACTTCAGTTCTTTGTTCACATGTTACCTCCTCAGAGAATCCTTCTTTGATGAAGATAAGCCTTCTTTAGGTAAGCCTTCTTACCTAAAATGTCCTGTCATACACTATCCCCATAGTAAGTTTTTTTTCCTTCATAGTGCTTAACATTACATATTATTTAGTTTTTAAATGGTCTATCTCTGCTTTTAGAATATGAGTTCTAAAGGGAAAGATTTTAATTTGGAACCTAACTGTGCTCCCAGTGAAGAGAATAGTGACTAACATACGATAGGTGTTCAAATGTGTTTTGAGTGAATGAATGGACAAATCTGTTATCATAATATCAACCATCCCCTATGCTCTGACTTAAAAAAAATTTTTTTTTTAATTATAGTAAAATTCATGGCTTTTGGTTATGACTATACTCTGACTTTTAATTCTGGTTCTCTATTCCTCATATCCTTTCTGGGTATCAGTTCTCTTTTAGTAGCTGTTTGAAAAATAAAACAAATGTAGCTTTTCCACTTGTCACTGTGCTTCCTCAAACTCCATTAAAGTTAACCTGAAAACAAAAACCAAAAACAAAACAAAAAAAACCCATTAACAAATGCAAATTTAACAAAATCCAAAACAAAATACTAACTGTTCTTCCTATCTTAGTTTTGGTAAGTTATGTTTCAGGCAACCCACTTGCCCTGTCTGACAGCCTCTTCATTCTCTCTCTTTCCTTCCCCTCTATGTCCCGTGGTGCATATTATACGCTCAGTCTTCTTAGTTTTACTTTCTGTATTTGTGAAAAGTCTCTTGAATCTCTTCTGTCCTTTTCTGCTTTACTTCAGGCCCTTGTCAGCCTTGACCTGTGAAAGTGAAAGTGTTAGTCGCTCAGTGGTGTCCCACTCCTTGCAACCCTATAGACTGGAGCCTGCCAGGCTCCTCTGTCCATAGGATTCTGCAGACATGAATACTGGAGTGGGTTGCCATGCCCTCCTCTAGGGGATCTTCCTGACCCAGGGATCCAACCTAGTCTCCCACATTGCAGGTGAATTCTTTACAGTCTGAGTCACCAGGGAAACCCTTCTTGACCTGTGGTGGTGGTGGTTTAGTTGCTAAGTCATATTTGACTCTTGCAACCCCATGGGCTGTAGCCCGCCAGGCTCCTCTGTGGAATTCTCCAGGCAAGAATACTGGAGTGGTTGCCATTTCCTTCTCCAGAGGATCTTCCTGACCAGGAATCGAACCCAGGTCTCCTGCATTGCAGGCCGATTCTTTACCAACTGAGCTATGAGGGAAGCTTTGACCTGTACTGATGTGATACTCTGTCATCTGGCTTCCTTGCCTTTGTGCTATACCTTCCATTTCATCTGCATGTTGCTGCCAGGATCGTCCTCATATTTTTCACAGAGTCTTCATTGTAAACTATCAAGAGTGTTGTGGCTGCTCTAAAATCATCAGGAACTCAGACTCGTTCTTTCTTTTGCACCATCCTTAGCAAGGGTTTCTCCTTTAAGGATGCCTTATGGCCCATGATGACTGCTGGTGCCTACCTGCCTTGTTAGGTTTTTTTCTTTGTCATCAAGGAGTGGGAAGAGCATGAGTATCAGACAACCTCCTTTAAGACCCTTCTAGGAATGCCAAACCTGTGACTTCTCCGCACATTATGTACCTATCCTTAGCTTTTGGGGGAGTCTGGAAAAGTCTTTTAATGGGGGAACTTGCTATTAGTGACATTCTGTTAGTGAAGCAAAGAGAGTGGGATGGATTTGGGGTGGGGAACCAGCAGTATCTGTCATACCTGTGTTCCAGCTACTGAGATGCTTCTGTGGTTCCAACTTACCATTCACTTCTCTGTTTCCTGGCTTTTGCCCATGATTTTTTTGTCTTGCTTTTATTGTTTCCTTCCTTTTCTACGTCATTATCTCCTACTTCCTTCATAAGATTGAATTGAATTGTGCGTGATTAAATATAACTCTTCGGTATAAGTGAGCAGTTACAGCATATAAGTCAGAAAAAAAGTAAAATAAGAAATGTGATCTGGAGATACACTGCACTATTTAACTTTCCTTTGTGTTTCCCTAACCAAGAAACTCTGCCATTTGCTCTACACTCTTAAGCGTTAAATATAATCTTTTAAAGGTTAATTGTGTCACAGAAGAAACATCGAGATACTGTGGAAGTGAAAAGGATTTGATAAAAGCATATTTATTCAGGTAAACTAGTTTTTTTTTCACTGGGATGGATAAATATAAAGCTATGCCTCTAAAATATTCAAGTATACGAAATGTCACGAAGCCAGAAGGAAGCTCTGTGTAATGGGGATCATATGAAGCTTAGCAAAAAAGTCTAAGTAATAGATTTGTTACCTCCACTTTGGCTTCCTAATCGATAGATTGAGGAGAATGATACTTAACTGTCAGGGTTGTTTTGGATATTATATGAGAATCTTATGTAAGCTTTGACTGCAAATGCCTGGTAAGTAAGCACTTAGTATATGTCATGTTCTAAGTAGGTATGTCAGGTCAGGTGTGAAATAAATGTCTTACTACTTTATTTTTTAGGGGTCTACAGGTTTCCAGGTTATAGATTTCTCCATACTGGGGTCTTCTAATCTGAGTCAGCAAACTCTTGGGATTTGGCCTAGGAAGTAGGGACAGGTCCTTTATCCTCCGGGACCTACTGCTAAGGACCCTTCTTTGTCTCTTCTGCTTGTCTCCTTCCCAGCCCATTTGGGGCATCTGTGTATGCTGTGAGAAAGGGAGGCAGGAGGAAGCCCTGTTGGGACTCATGTTTTTTCCCAGTCTTTTTGCCAACCACAGAGCTTTTCAAAGTGAGCCTGTCTATGAGGTGTGTATAGTAAGTATTTCAGTGTGTGTTATGACCAGTGCTCTGGTAGGTGCATCGGATAGTGGATGAGACACAGGTTCTAACATCAAAGAACTTCCAGTCAGTGTGTTAGAGCCACAAGTGAATTGAATGCTAAGGAAATCTTTCTGTAATGCTTTACAGGGGCAACATACCGCTGAGAGAATTCCCAACGGATACCTTGTTTGACGTGGATGCTATCGTTGCTCATGTGCTCTTGTAAGTTCAGGGGGCACTTGTTTACTTACTCATTTGTTATTTATCTATTGATTTCATTTTAGACAATCGCAATCCATTGTAATACTTCAGGGCCTTAACATTATATTTGTAAGCATCAGTTTTATACATATTGCTTGTCTGTTTTCCCACGTAGTGAAGTGAAAGTTGCTCAGTCTTGTCTGACTCTTGGCAACCCCATGGACTAAACAGTCCATGGAATTCTCCAGGCAAGGATACTGGAGTTGGTAGCCTTTCCCTTCTCCAGGGGATCTTCCCAACCCAGGGATTAAGCCCAGGACTCCCACATTGCAGGCAGATTCTTTACCAGCTGAGCCACAAGGGAAGCCTGTTTTTCCATGTAGGGTATCTATAATTTCTTGAATGGCAAAGTATACAGAAACATGGAAATATTCTGCATAAAAGTAGGAAATGGTACAACATGGCCACCTGGGTCATACTATTGCTCTTGCCTTTGATTCTGTCTGTGGAGTGAGGATTTTACCAGGTCAGAAGCTCATTTTTGCTATTCCCACTAGGGTTTTTGAAGTGTCTAGCCTCCTTTTCACCTCTGCCTGATTTTTTTCTGGAGTCTGTAGCTCTGTGCCTGCTCAGTAAGTACAGAAACATTTCAGATATCCTCAGCACATATTGAATGTTTATTGAGGGAGTGAATCTAATTTAACTCTCCTAGCACGGAATCATTAGGCCTGGGATTCAGACTCACCTGGAGTCCATTCCTCCTCAAATGAAGCAGTAATATCTTTGGTGACAGAGCTAACAGCTACGACTTTTCAGGACATGACTTTGCATGGACTTTTTCAATTTAACATTTACTGTGGTTCTTTTGCCACTGAGACCTTTTCTGAAATTGAGTATCTTATTTTCTGTGTGGCTCCCATCTTCCTTCTCTTCTACCTGATTCTCACAAAAATGAGACTTTGGGTGAAAGTTAGTGTTAGTCACTCAGTCATGTCTGACTTTTTGTGACACTATGGACTGTAGCCCACCAAACTCTGCTGTCCATGGGATTTTCCAGGCAAGAATACAGGAGTGGGTTGCCATTGCCTTCTCCAGGGGATCTTCCCAACCCAGGAATCAAATTTACATCTCCTGTGTCTCCTGCACTGCAAGCAGATTCTTTACCCGCTGAGCCATGAGGGAAGCCCTGGGTGAAATTTAAGTTACAGGACATTCTCAACTTCAAAGGTGAAAAGTTGTGGTTATCACATGTTCCAGTACTAATATTAGTGAATAGTCTTTAGAAATCTCTGCTAACCGTGAACCCTGAGGCCTGTGGCCTGAACAGCCAGTTGTAAGTGATAAGAGATGGTCTTTTGAAGAAGGAATTCTAAAGAGCTCCTGGGCTGTTCCAGAATAAAGAAGGGATGGCTATCTTGATAGTGGGAGTGATAAAAAGCTTAGCAAAAAATTCAAGTCATAGATATATTAGTTCTCAAGAAGCTTACTCATTTATGCTCTTTTTACAGTGGACACCCATTGACTATCTTTGACCCAGAAGTAAGGGTGACGAATCAGAGAAAGGTTCTTTAAGGGATGGGGGAGGGGATACTAAGGTTGTCTTTGACAAGTTTGACAGCAAATTCTGGAGCAGCAGGTTCACGCTAGCTCCATGACAAAGGTGGTTTTGAAACTATTGGGCAGTAGATGTAGAGAGGCTGCCCGAGCTGGAGACCCTGATACCTGAACTAGGTAGCCTGTGGGGCTTATGTCATTCAATCCTTCTGTGGTGTTCTGTTCCTTTGCTGTACAAAGGCTGATTTATAGAACACTACTGCCACAAATAGAGTATTCCTATATACCAGATACTTGTAAGGCATTGGAGATGCAAAACAGAATAAGATACAGTTCTGTCCTCTAAGAATTTAGCATTTTGTTGCAAAGACAGATATGATAAACAGAAAATATTATATAGTAAGTGAAATAGAGCTTCATAAGGGCTTAAATGTCAACAGGGTAGAGAATATTTCCTTGGGTCTAGAATGAGGGTGGATATTTGGTAAGAAGCCTTCCTGAAGGAAGGTAGCATTTGGGGTGTGTCTTAAGGGATAAACAGGCGTTTGCTCAGTGAAGAAATGAAAGGTGGAAGAAGCAGAGGGAACTATGAGCCCAGGCAGGGAGGTCAAGACAGTTTGGAGAGGGTAGTTTTTACTGGCGTTTCAAATGTATGTAAAGCAGGAGGTGAGAGCAGAGAACTTGGCATGGGGTCAGCGGAGGGGATCTTTGTTTACCATGAGAAGGAATTGAGGCTTTGGGGTAGCCAGTGAAGGGTGAGGAGGCCGGCTCTGGGCCACAGTCCTTGTGGATCTTCCAGGCCCAACCACAGGCAGCTGCAGGCTGTGTCTGGCAGGCCTCATAGAGGGAAGGTGCCCGCTCACATCAGAGATAGGAGCCAGCTCTTTGGGGCTCCTTGGAATGAGATGACTCCTGTGCCCAGTGGCTCTGGCCTGGAGCTGTTCTGTGGTTGGGGAAGGGAATGGAGCTTGTGGAGCTGGTGTCTCTCCTCCCCTTTTGCCTCTAGCACTGTCGCAGTGAGTAAATAAAGGCTTGGTTGTGACTTTTACTCTTTGTCCTAATTGACCTGATTGTTCAGCAGAAGGTTGTAGGCAGTAAGAGATGTGATCGGATTAGCACTTAAGAGCTCCTTCTGGTGGGTGAGAGACAAGTCCATGGGATCCACACACATGTAGACACCATTGTGTGGCCATTTAGAATCTAGGGAAATAAAGATAGCAAAGAGGAGGTTTCTTTTTAATGGTGAGGAGGTGAAATTTTTAAGAAATACTTATTTTTTGGTTGTGTTGGGTCTTACTTGTGGCACAAGGAGTCTTTGTTGTGTCCCGTGGGATCTTTTGTTGGGGTGCACAGATTTTCTAGTTGTGGAAAAGAGGCTCCAGAGTGTGCGGGCTTGAGGCCATCGGCTTAGTTGCCCCGTGGCCTATGGGACTCTTAGTTCCCCAGTGAGGGATCAAATCCACGTCCTCTGCATTGAGAGGCAAATTCTTAATCACCAGGCCACCAGGAAAGCCCTCTGCTGCTGCTGCTGCTGAGTTGCTTCAGTCATGTCCAACTCTGTGCGACCCCATAGACAGCAGCCCACCAGGCTCCCCTGTCCCTGGGATTCTACAGGCAAGAACACTGAAGTGGGTTGCCATTTCCTTCTCCAATGCATGAAAGTGAAAAGTGAAAGTGAAGTGGCTTGTGTCTGACTCTTTGCAACCCCATGGACTGTAGCCTACCAGGCTCCTCGGTCCATGGGATTTTCTAGGCAAGAGGACTGGAGTGAGTTGCCATTGCCTTCTCAGAAAAGCCCTCTAAGAGGTGAAATTAACTGAATTTGGTAGCGATTAATTTGAATAATCCCTGATCTCTTCTTTTCCTTCCTTCCCTCCTCACTCTACCCCATCAGATGCTGATCTGATCACCATCTGAGATAGGCAAAGGAAGAAGGGCAAGGTTACAGGAAAAAATAAGTCTAGTTTAATAAGTCAGATGCTCATCTTATCTGAGTCTCCAGTAGGCAGTTGTAGGAATTTGCATTCCTAAGGAGTGTTGTCAACATGTAGGTCATCTAGGGAGCATTCTAGGACAGAACAAACATATAGAGGAGGAAGAAACTGGGCAGAAAAAAAAAGAAATATCAGGAAAGTAGAATTCTAAAGATGCAATGTCCTCATTTTTGTTTAAAGCATAAGAAAAATGACTTGTGGAATACAGTAATTTACAAAAATTTTCAGTAATGATATGTAGGATCTTGAAGAACTGTGCTAAATAAATAGTATGCAATATCAGAGCTGTACTTTTTTTTTCCTCCACGAAGAAAGAGAATGTCTCTTAAGCCATCATCCTACTTGTTTGTGCTAAGAGCATCAGTTTGAAATACCCAGTTCCTGGCAAGCAGTTTCTCTCTTGTACTCTTTTCAGTTGCATACTATTCATAGAAATGAAACTGAACTTGTTGCTGGATATTTTTTGCCCTTTTTTCTATCACATTTTGAACTTTCTTATTAATTGCAAAGTACTTTCTGTATATAAAGGAGATAGAAACTGTACATTTTCCTGTTTGTGATTTATCTTTTGAATTTCCCTATTTAAAAAAAAAATATTATCAGGTCAAATTTATCTTTTCTCTTTTAACTTCTGGATTTTAAGTTGTACCAAGGTCTCCCTTTTGCTTTTGTTACAAAGGAATTCACTTAAAAACTTAACAGATGTTTTTTAGAGCAGGTTTAGGATTACAGAAAGTTGAACAGACAACGCAGAGAATTCCTGATTTCTCCTCTGTACTCAGTGTCCTCTGTTACCGTATTACATTGGTGTGGCACCTTTGTCACAGTTGATGAATTCATATTGGCACATTATTATTAACCAAAGTGCATACTTTTTAGTAGGATTCACTCTTTGTTGTGTAGTTCTATGAGTTTTGACAAATGTATGATGACATGTATCCATCGTTATTTATCAAACAGAAAGTTTCACAGCCCTAAAAATCCCCTGCACTCCTCTTAGTTATCCTTCTCTGCCACTCCCCAACCTCTGATCTTTTTACTGTATAGTTTTACCTTTTTGAGTGTCATATAGATAGAACTGTAACCCAGAAAAAGGGCTCATGTGTCAGAGTTTCACAGAAAGCCAAGCTCTGACAGTGACTGCAGCAAGGTAAGGATTTATTGCAGGCTGCTGAGCAAGTGAGTGGGAGACAAACCTCAGGTCCACTCCAATTTGGTCTCTGAGTTAGGAGCTGGGGGAGAAGAACAGAGAAGCTGGGGTTATTCATTGTCTAGTGACATTTCTGTGACATTTCTTACTTGTAGTTTCAGAAGTCAGGATACCTACATTTTACTAACATCTGGTTGGGTGGACCATGACCCCAGGAGGTGGTGTTGGGGAGGTGGGGAGGTCTGATAGCTCATCCTGCCCTGGAGAAAAAACCTGAGTCTGTAAGTTAATGATAAGTTATCCATGACAGCAATTTTAGTATGTTAACAGTGTTATAGGCAACAGCAACTTTAGTCATCTGACTGTTGATTACTGTTCAGTTAGCACAGAGTTGAGGTCAGAGGGCACAAGAAAGGGAATACAGTTTTGGATATAGAAGTTAATCATAAAGTTGTCAGGGGGACTTGATTTTAGAGGGGGCTCAGTTTCAGAATCATACAGCATGTACCCTTTTCAGATTGGCTGCTGCATAAAATTAGCAGTATGTTTTAAGATTCTTGCATGTCTTTTCATGGCTTGGTAGCTCATTTCTTTTTTAATGCTGAGTAATATTCCATTGTATGGATATACCACTGTTTATCTCTTCACCTGTTGAAGGACATCTTGCTTGCTTCCAAGTTTTGGCAGTTATCATTAAAGTTGCTATAAAGCTCGTGTGTAGGTTTTCTCTATTGATGTGGTTTTTCAACTCATTTGGGTTAAATCTTCGGGGTATGATTTCTCAATCATATTTTAAGACTGATTCGGTTTGTAAAAAACTGCCAAACCGTCTCCAAACTGTATCATTTTGCATTACCACCTACGTCGAATGAGTTCCTGCTGCTACACATCCCCACCAACATTTGGTATTGCTAATTTTCTTCTTTCTTTTTTTAACTGTAGCTATTCTGTTAGGTGTGTAGTGGTATTTCGTTTTAATTTGCAACTTCCTAAGGACATATGATATTGAGTATCTTTTAATATGCTTATTTGGCATCTGTATATTTTCTTTGGTGGGGTATCTGCTCAGATCTTTTGCCCATATTGTAAATGTTTTTTTTTTCTCTTTTTTTCTCATTGTTGAGTTTAAGAGTTCTTTTATATATTTTGGATACACTCCCTTTAAGAGTTCTTTTATATATTTTGGATACAAGCCCTTTATCAGATATATATGTTTTGCAAATATTTTCTTCCAGTCTGTGGCTTGTTCGTCATTCTCTTAACAGTGTCTTTTGTAGAGCAGAAATTTTTAATAGTAATGAAATCCAACTCTATAATTTTTTTAATGGATCATGTTTTAGGTTGTATCTAAAACTTCATTGCCATATCCAAGGTCACCAAGATTTTCTTCCATGTCTTAACATTTAGGTCTCTGCTCCATTTTGAGTTATTTTTTGTGAAAGGTGTATAGTCAGTGTCTGGGTGCACTTATTGGCATGTGGATATCCAGTGGCTTTAGCACCCTTTTTTGAAGTCTAACCTTTCTCCACTAAATTGCTTTTGCTCCTTTGTCAAAGATCAGATTCTATTTATGTGGGTGTATTTCTTCTCTTAATGTCTTACTGGTTCATTTTTACATTTAAATCTTGGCTTTGTTTGGAATTTAGGTGAATGGTATGAGCAATGAACTTAGCTATATAGTAATCAGGTGGTTAAATAGTTATCCCAACAGAACTGAGATTAATCTCAGTTTTCAAGATGCCATTTTTTATACTAAACGCTCATATATATTTGGGCCTACTTTGGACTTTCTGTTTCATTAATCTGTCTTGTTTTTTTTCTTTTTTTACTGTTATCTTAATTACTGAGGCTTTATAATATACTGTCTGAAAGATCCTGGACACGACTGAGCAACTAAGGACAGCACAACACAGCACATCCGAAAGATCCAGATCCCTTCGTGTTTCTTTTTCTAGAATTACATTTTTATTCTATTTACATGTGACATTTAAAATTGGATTGTCCAATTTCTTCTTCTCCCTGACTAAATCCTACTGGCATTAAATTTATAAGTTATTTTAGGGATACTTGGCATCTTTGAATGAATCTTCCCATCCCATAACCAGATGTCTTTCCATTTATTCAAGTTGTGTATCCTCTAAGTAGTGTTTTAATTTTTTCTTTGTGTATGCTTGGACAGTAAAATTTATTACTAAGCATTTTTTATGTCTTCTATTCCTATTGTAAATGGGTTCTTTTCTTCCATTATCCCTAATACACACATACTGATACATTTGTATGTGATTAGTAATCTACAGTTATTTATACTTGAAATAGAAAAGATTAAGGTTTTAGACAATTTCTTAGTCTCAGAAATTAGAGAAAGAATTGAGTTAGTAAAATCTTAGAATAAAAAGTGTAAACTAAGGTAATCCTACACTAAATAGTTATAGAACTGCGTGTTTTTGAACCATAATGGCCAGTTAAATCATGGAGTTTTTTTTTTTGGTAGAACATTTAAAATATTCCTAAAACATCAGTGATTAAAAGTATGTTGACTTAATGGTCTATTAAGATTTTTCACACATTGATTTTTCAGGATATATTAATGACATAAACCAAGTGTTTAGAGTATAGCAGAGTTCTGTGTGTATAAGAAAGGAAGTGTTAGAGTCTAAAACTTTGAAGGGTCTTCGATGTTACCCTCCTTACATATATACATGTAGAAATGCCAAGTCTTGGAATCGGCGATCACACACAGCAATAACAGCAGTCAGAGTAACGTGATAGTACTGGATTGCTTTATCCAGTTCTCCACAGAGCTGCAAGGTGAACGCTGTATTCTTAACATCTGTATTTACAGCAAGGTCTGGAGAAGAGCTTAAATTATGAATCTCTGAGTTTATATAGGAGCTGGCATATCTACTTTTTCCTTCTAGAGATAAAGCACTTATCTTTTTCTCTGGAATTTAAGTAAATAGCTTGGGGTGGGAGATAAAGGTTTCTGTCCCTAAATATAAGAGTGTAGCTCCAGGGGAGATAAGAAAGATTTTATTACCTTTGAATGGAAGCAGATGGCTCCAGAGAAAAGAAGACAAGATTAAGAGGAGACATTTTCCATCTTTGTGTCCTATCAGTTTTCATCTTCAGGAGAGCTGGACTGTACAGGAACACTGAGATATCTAGGAGAAATAGTCTTCTAACAGAGGCATATATAATATATATTTATAGCATGTATGCATTTCAGTTCAGTTGCTCAGTTGTGTCTGACTCTTTGAGACCCCATGGACTGCAGCATGCCAGGCTTCCCTGTCTATCACCCACTCCCGGAACTTGCTCAAACTCATGTCCATTGAGTCGGTGATGCCATCCAGCCGTCTCATCCTCTGTCGTCCCCTTCTCCTTCTGCCTTTAGTCTTTGCCAGCATTAGGGTCTTTTCCACTGAGTCAGTTCTTTGCATCAGGTGGCCAAAGTATTGGAGTTTCAGCTTCAGCATCAGTCCTTCCAATGAATATTCAGGACTGATTTCCTTTAGGATTGACTGGTTGGATCTCCTTGCAGTCCAGGGGACTCTCAAGAGTCTTCAACATTACAGTTCATAAGCATTAATTCTTTGGAACTCAGCTTTCTTTATAGTCCAGCTCTCATATCCATACATGACTATTGGAAAAACCATAGCTTTGACTAGATGGACCTTTGTTGGCAATGTAATGTCTCTTCTTTTTAATATGCTGTCTAAGTTGGTCATAGCTTTTCTTCCAAGAAGCAAGCATCTTTTTATTTCACGGCTGCAGTCACCATCTGCAGTGATTTTGGAGCCCAAGAAAATAAAGTCTCTCACTGTTTCCATTGTTTCCCCATCTATTTGCCATGAAGTGGTGGGACCAAATGCCATGATCTTCATTTTTTGAATGTTGAGTTTTAAGCCAGCTTTTTCAGTCTCCTCTTTCACTTTCATCAAGAGGCTCTTCAGTTCTTGTATGTATTTAGTATAAATATTTCAAAGTTTCACAAGAAACTGATGATTGGTTTATGGAAATGGAATGGGAAAGCTAGGATGGGAAGAGAGAATTGGAGGTAGACTTTTCACTCTTCAACTTTGCAGATACTTTTTGAGTCCTACAAAGTGTTAAAATGTGCAAAATAAATAAAATTTAAAATAGAGGTAAGATTATAGGTTTAGAGTCTAAGAATTCTTAGCTCTATTTTCTAAAATATATATAGTCAAAAAGTTTGGTAACTGTAAGGAAAATTTCACTTCCCAGCTTTAAGATGGCATTAAGAAAGGTAATATTTAGAAAAAGATAATATTTAGTGTTATTTCACTAAGTAACAATTAATCTTTATTTGTTGATTGAGAAAACCTTATGTAACACTCCTGAGGCAAGTCAGATAGAGATATAGGAGACTGAGGCACTGTAATCTCAAAGGTGGGCTTCCCTGGTGGCTCAGATGGTGAACAGTCTAAATGCCAATAAAGGCCATTTCCCCTACTAGTCATTATTGATGTCTAGAAATTTATCAAATGATCCAAAAAGGAAAGATTGTCTAGTGCTGCAGAGAAACACTTAAATCTCATTAACTCTTTATTAAGGTGTGCTAATTGATATTCTTGTGGCAATATTTAGTCAAATGGAAGGTTTCTTTCCTCTTAAGGTTAATATACTCCTGACAATCATACAGATATTATGGGAATTATTTTCAACTATCATAATTTCTGCTAACAGTTTATTTTTAACGCATTACTGCAGAGCCTGGGTACTGCGACTTTAGGTGATGTTGCTATAGAGCCTCTGGGGAAAGATCCTACTGGAGGTGTCTTCCTCTAAAACTCCTGAGCTGTGCCCAGGCTGGTCCCTTCTGATAGGTTGTGAGCTATTGTTAAATCCTTTATCTCTATCAGATTTGTTCCTACCCAGTATTGTCACCTGGGTTCCTGTTTGATAGTGACATACTGGGAGAAACTGTAATAAAATAATTACTTGTCTTAGATTTGAATTCCTCACAGCTCTTTGTTAATTTGGTAGTAACTAATATTATAAACACACATCCACCTCTATCACCACAAGCATCCTGTTTTGGTAGTAATGGTTGTATCCTCAGAGTGTGCCCTCTTATACACAATCCTTCTACCAGAGCATGGCATCGTGTGTGACATGTGTTATGTGTTCAGAAAATATCGGATTGGTGGAAGAATGAAATAGGAAGCTTCACTTTTTGGTTGTTAAAAATTAGAGGAGCAGAAATCTTATGTTACAAGCCTGTAAGATTATTTCTGGTGATAAGAATTTTTTAAGTGGTAAGCCAGTAGGAGAATGTATGCTGTTGCTGCTGCTGCTGCTGCTGCTGCTGCTGCTGCTAAGTCGCTTCAGTCGTGTCTGACTCTGTGCGACCCCATAGATGGTAGCCCACCAGGCCCCGCCGTCCCTGAGATTCTCCAGGCAAGAGTACTGGAGTGGGTTGCCATTTCCTCCTCCAATGCATGAAAATGAAAAGTGAAAGTGTAAGTCACTCAGTCGTGTCCGACTCTTAGCGACCCCATGGACTGCAGCCTACCAGGCTCCTCCATCCATGGGATTTTCCAGGCAAGAGCACTGGAGTGGGGTGCCATTGCCTTCTCTGAGAGGAGAATGTATAACATATGACAAAAAGACCAAGACTGATGCTTTGGAGAAAGATCCTACTGGAAATATCTTCCTCTAAAACTCCTGAGCCAGGCTGCTCCCTTCCTGATGTTTTTGAACTTTATTACTTGTTTTCTCAATTCACGTTTCACTGGCTTCAGTTTTTTTTTTAATTGTATTATTTAGAAAATGTTGAAGTATTTGGGATATTTCATTTTATACATGGATCTGCCTTGTGTAATATACAGTCATCCCTCAGTATTTGAGAGGGACTAGTTTCAGCACCCCCTAACCCCCCTCCCTTTCTGACCCCCTCTCCCCCATACCAGCATCCTCAGATACTCAAGTCCCTTACATATTAGCATACAACCTATGCACACCTTCCTGTAAACTTTAAATCATCTCTAGATTACTTAGCCTAATACAGTGTGAATGCTGTATAATGAATAGGTATCATTATATGGCAAATTCAAGTTTTGCTTTTTAGAACTTCCTGGAATTATTTTTTTGGAATACTTTCCATTCACAGTTGGCTGAATCTGTGAATGCAGAACCCACTGGCCAACTGTAATTAATTTAGATAAAGTAATTTGTCTGTCTCCCCGCGCTGTTTCCCTCTTTTCCCTACTCCCTCTTTTTCATTTTGCCCTAAGGGTTTTGGTAAAATAGAAGGTAACTGTTCCTTTTTATTGAATTTTTTTAGAATTTGAATAGTGACAGAACATAATAAAAAGTGGGGTTTTTTCCTGAAAAAAAGGCTAAGCAACCTGCTGCTCTAAAAGCAGGGTAGAGTAGACTCCTGAGTCCCCCCGCCCCCCCCAACGCCTTTTTTTTTTCTGACACCCACTGAAGTCTTGACCATATATTTTATGTGCCTAGTGGTTGTATTAGGAGAGTCTCAGCAAGAGTATGCCAAGGGAAAGGAAGGCCTTTCTGGGGCAGGAAGAGCCCCCAGGTCAGAACAGGCTCACGTGTTTTTATCGCATCTTTGGAGCAGGAAAATCCTAAGACAGATTTTTCCTTTAACCCATTTCTCCTCCTTGGAACTGGAGTAAAGGAGCACTGGCTCGTGGAATGGATCCTAGAGATCCCTAAGTGTCCGTATATTCTGGAAATTAACATTTAAAAATATATTAAAGTTAGGAAGCCATTGGGAATAATCCCAGAGATCATGAGAATATGAATGTCATAACCAAAACTAGGTTATTATTACCTCGTGGATCACTCGCTTGCTCTTTGTGACCTGATGGACTGCAGCACACTAGGCTTCCCTGTCCATCACCAACTCCCAGAGCTTACTCATGTCCATAGAGTTGGTGATGCCATCCAACCATCTCATCCTCTGTCCTCCCTTTCTCCTCCTCCTACCTTGTGAATAATGACTCTTTAATAATAATAAGCTTTGGGACTTTAGACAAGATGACCTCTTTAAGTCCCATGACCTTTTCTACATAATGGAGTTAATGATAGTACTGATCTCAGATGGTTGCCATGAAAATTAAGCAAGACTAAGAGCGTACCTGGGTGTTCTTAGTTATAAACCCCCAAATCTGGGTCTGACTGGCTTAAGCAGAAAAGAATTTGGAGAGGATATAGGGATTCTCAGTCTCACTAGAAGGGTTGGAGAGCTGGACTCAGATTTATGTGGCTCTGAATTAGTCATGGTCATGACACAGAGCTAGTCTCGGGAGGACTGCTACATCTCTGCTGGCCATCAAATGCCACAGCTTTGCATTGCTGGCACTGCGGCTGTCGTTAGCAGTGTTGTCATTCCTGCCTTTGAAGCTGACTCTTGCTGCCACTGCTTCTGGAAATAATTCTGCACCGTCCCTGATTCTTTACATCACTGGCTCCCAGTTTAGGATGTCAGACAAGTGATTCTGGGCCATACAGCCTAGCAGCAGAGAACCTGGAAAGGCAAATTTACAAAATGATCAGCTTGTATGAGGGGACTTGGACTTTGCTCACCATGAAGACAGAAAACTGGGAATTTCTGAAGCAAGAGCGTCAGTCAGTCCCAAACTGATAAATTGCCACTACTTATAATATACTTAGTACTATGCCTGACATGTGGGAAGTGTCCCCCCAAACACTGGCTTTTATTAATTTATACTTTACAGTTTTTGAGGAAAAGGTTAGATTTCTACTCCTGGGTTTGGTTTTTGAAGCAAAAAAAAAAAAAAAAAAAAATTGCTTCTAGAGCAGTAAAGGTAAATGGATAGATATAATTCCCAAGAAGAATTTACATGGCAGTCCAATTACGTTCACTAGATGGTGCCTCCCAGTGATTTTGAAGTAACTTGAGGGTAATTCTGGTCTTGCTAGCCAAAATGTATAAGCAGCCAGTAACCCAGATTGCCACTGAGACTTTCTTGCTATTTATTAATTGCCTCTCTTTTTACCTGGCTTACCATTTATGAAAAGTGAAAGTGAAGTCGCTCAGTCATGTCTGACTTTTTTCGACCCCCTGGACTGTAACCTACCAGGTTCCTCCATCCATGGGATTTTCCAGGCAAGAATACTGGAGTGGGTTGCCATTTCCTTCTCCAGGAGATCTTCCCGGCCCAGGGATTGAACCCAGGTCTCCCTCATTGTAGGCAGACGCTTTACCATCTGAGCCACCAGGGAAGTCCTACCATTTATGAGGGGTCAGTAATAACAGTTTAGAAAGTTACAGGCAAAGTGTCAGAAAACCTGGGTTTGAAAATCTCTACCAGTGACTCCTGGTATGTCTTGGAGCATGTTACTTAACCTCTGAGATTCTTTCCTCTGTGTGTCTGTATATGTGTTCCTCTGTGTGTGTGTGTGTGTGTTTGTGTAATAAGAAATTTCCCAAGAATATTATTGAGAATTTAAACGTGCTAAGTCACCTGTGATGGATTCATTTTGATATTTGGCAAAACTAATACAATTATGTAAAGTTTAAAAATAAAATAAAATTTAAAAAATAAATAAAAAGAAAAAAAAAAAGAAATGTGCTAAGTCACTTCAGTCATGTCTGACTCTTTGTGACCCTGTGGACCATAGCCTGCCAGGTTCCTCTGTCCATGGGATTCTCCAAGCAAGAATATTGGAGTGGGTTGTCATGCCCTCCTCCAGGGGATCTTCCCCACCCAGGGATCTAACCTGCATTTCTGACATCTTCTGCATTGGCAGGTGGGTTCTTTACCACTAGTGCCACCTGAAGATTTAAATGAAAACGTGTGAAAATATCTAGGAAATAGTGAGTACTTCTCAGTAAATATTTCTTTTAAAAATAAAACAAGAGCCCTGGGAATTACAGAAATTTAAGTTTCACATTTCTTTTAAAAAGTGGAAGAAATCTGTAATGTGTAGGTAAATATTTAAGCAGTGTAACTTAGGGCAGCCATTTTAGGGTGCCCCTGAAGTTATGATATTTTTATAATATTGAGATGTTTGCCTTTTTCACTTTCATTTTTTTATGAATGCACTTTCTAAAGATGACGTGTGTGTGGTGTCACAACAGACTGAACAAAGAAGCAAATATGAGAATCTACCTGTCTTCTATTTAGTTCAGTGTTACAGAGATTTACAAAAGTGTAAAGTAATGCCACTCTTTTTATTAGACTTTTCTTTCATTTTGAAAATTTTAGTTATTTTTAATAAAAAGTGTTAATGTGCAATGGTGTTTATTTTTTAAAGAATTAACATTTTAAATTGCTGTTTTAATTTCTGTTTTGGCAACTATTGATAGATGAAACCTACATAAATGCAAACCCATTGAAGAGCTCAGTAATTTTTAAGGGTATAAAGAGATTCTGAGACCAGAAAATTTGAGAATTGTTGTATTAATGGAAAGTGCTATGTTTTTCAATAAGAGGAAACTATGATTGACTAATTTATTGGAATGAACCTTGGGCTTCCTTGGTAGCTCAGACAGTAAAAAATCCACCTGCAATGAGGTTCAATCCCTCAACGGGAAGCTCCCCTGAAGAAGGGAGTGGCTACCCACTCCAATATTCTTGCCTGGAGAATTACGTGGACACAGGAACCTGGCAGGCTGTAGTCCATGGGGTCACAAAGAGTTGGACATGACTGAGTGACTCACATTTTTGCTTACTAAGTAAGTGGACTCGGAACAACTTTCAAAATTCATAAAGTCTAGCTTAACAAAAATACACATACAGACAGAGATATGCATGTAGAGATTAAGTGGAATTTGTTGTTAGTTACAGAGAATTTATATAGAAGTAGAAGTTTTTAAAAGGAGATTCTTTTCAATGAACTAATGTGATCAGTTATTCTGATCTATACATTAAATGTGCCAGGTTCTATTCTAAGTTATCATGGAAATACTGACAAAATAGACAAAGTCCTCGCCTCAAGAAGGTAACAGTTTAATGAGAGAGGCAGGGATAAACAAGTAAAAAAATATATATGAATAATTATAAATTGTGATAAGAACTACAAAGGAGCAAATATTATGAAATTGAAGAGGAAAATGATGCAGACCTACTTATACAAGAGAGGCTTCTCTAAGTCAATGATTTTTAAGCTGAGGCGGTATATATGAGAAGGAGCAGAGGGAATAGCTTTCTGCAAAGAGAATGGTGTGTGCAAAGACCCTGAGGTGTTGCCTAAAGTAGGGTAGACATGAGGAATGGTAGAACAAAATGATGTTGGAGAAGTAGGCAAGATGTAGGCCATGCAGGGCCTTATAGGCAATGGAAAGAAGGCTTTAGTTTAGACGTGTGAAGAGCTCAAACGTGTCTATGGCTGAGAGGTTTGTAAGGGATTATTTGGCCAGAAGAGAATGTTAGTAAGTATAGTTTATATTGAGGTAGTTGTGATAGAGGATAAGCAGTTATTTCTCATAACTGTCCCTGGTTGATGTTCTCAGTGACAGAATAATGATTTCGAGAGTGATTTTAATTCAGTATTGAAATTCTTAAGTTCTTACTACTGAGAGTTTGTTCAGAAGATTAAATTTCTTTTTTGATTAGGTTCTTTAACTTACTCAAAATATGTATTAAATAACTAAGTGCCTATCAGATTTTTCTACCAGTTATATATGTTTGTTTCAGTGCTCTTCTTCTTTTTTTTTTTTTTAGTGCTCTTCTTTTTAATGAAGTAAAATATATTACCACCCTGGGAGACCTTCAGAACATAGAAAATGCTCTAAAAGGGAAAAGAAACATTGCATTCTCATATGTCAGAGCCATTGGAACACCAGGTATTCATCGACTTTTGCTTTAATCTTTGCTGTGCATCTATGTTGAAGGACTTAACACAATGTATTTTAACTACCATCTTAATGTTTTAAAATAAATTTAAAGGATCTTTTACCATTACATTTTCTTTCTTCAAGTATGCAGCATAGTATAGTGATTGAATAAGAACTCTGGAGCCAGACACCTAGGTTAGACTCCCTGTTCCACCACCTACTTACAGTATGACCTTGGCATGCTCAGTTGCTTCAGTCATGTCCAGCTCTTTGTGACCCCATGGACTGTAGGCCGCCAGGCTTCTCTGTCCATGGAATTCTCCAGGCAAGAATACTGGAGTGGGTTGCCATTCTCTCCTTCAGGGAATCTTCCCAACCCAGGGATCGAACCCATGTCTTCCATGTCTCTTGCATTGGCAGGCGGGTTCCTTACCATTAGCGCCACCTGGGAAGCCCAAAAAATACAGAATGCTTCACACATTTGTGTGTCATCCTTGTGCAGGGACCATGTTAATCTTCTCTGTATCATTCTAATTTTAGTGTCTGAGCTGCCAAAGCAAGCACATGACCTTGGACAACTGATTTATTTAACCTGTTTCTTGGTCACTAAGATGGTGAAAATAATTGTGCCGACTTCTTAGTGTTATTGTGAGAACCAAGTGAATTTGAAAAAATAAAAAGGTTGCTGTCATATAGTAGGTGCTCTGTGTCTGCTATTACTGTTTTTATTTCCTAACAGTCCTCATGGTACCTGATTTAGTATTCAGTAGTTTATAGTATTTGGTAAATGTTGTTGACTGACTTGGCTTCCATTTTTATTTTGGTGTTTGCTGTTTATGACATATTTTTCTTGACTTTTAAAAAGTTTTGACATCACCTTAGCCTTAATAGGTAATTTTGTCATAAAGAAATTTATAAATGTTTTATAAACAAATAGTAATTATGCTTTCATGATTTTTATGTTAATGGTTATAACTTGGACATGTTAGTATAAAATGTTGTTAAAAACATTTAAAATTGTATATGCTCTATGAAATAAAATCATTTATTGGAAAATTCTGTTTTTACAGACATAAAGCTTGATGGCTACATAGTTTAAACTTAATGTACATGTAAAATAATACCCCACAATCAGCCTATTAATTGTTTCCTTTTCAGGGCCCCTCAGGTTATTGTATTTTGTCCACAGTCTGTAATTAAAGTCAGTAAGAGGAATGAACTATACAGGGACTTACACTGCCATAGTGGAGCCAGAAATCCATGATTTATATTTTAACAGGATCAGTCTGACTTCTGGGTTTGGAATAGAGTAGAAGGAGCAATAGTAGAATAAGGGAGAAAATCAGGAAGTTATCACAATAATGCAGGCAGGAGATGGTGGTGGGTGGTTTGGACCAGGGTATCAGCAGCAGTGGCAGTGGAAATACATTCGAATTTTAGCAGTAGTTTGCTAAAATTGTAAGAGGTACTGAATTTTCTGACATATTGGATATAGATTGAGAGAGATAGCAGAGACAAGGCTCTAGGATTTTGGCCCGAGTTCCCTCCCTGAATGGTGAAATTGCTAATAACTAAGGTGGGGCATACTGGAAATAGTTTGGAGAAGAAAGCTCTGCAATCAACTTTCGGACACCATACTTGTGAAATACCTGTTAGACAGGCAAGTAGAGATATCAACAAGGTAGTTGTAGTTGGATATTACTAGTCTGCATTTGATGGTGGAATACAGACTAGGGATATACATTTATGACATAAAGTTGTGAGACCAGAGGAGACCATGAAGGGAGTGAGGCTAGATGGAAAAGAGACTGAACTCATTAGATACTTCATCATTCACAGGTCAGTGGAGGAGGTGGAAGGAATGACCTGTGTGTAATGAAGTGAAGATAGAGTTTTAGTGAAGAGATAGTAGCAATTGTATCAAAGGATGCTGAAAGATTAATTAGGATAAGAACTACCAGTTGGCCATTATGCTTAGCAATATGAAGTTACCCATGCCCTTGATATACATGATTTTTGTAGAGTGGTAGGGATAAATGCCTGACTAGGGTATAAGAGAATAGGCAGAGAGCAACTGGAGACTGTGACTATGGAGTCTCATACAAGATTTTGCTATTAAGGGAAGGAGGATACGAGGCAGTGGCTGGAGCAGTATGTGGGGTTGAGTGATGAATTTTTTAGGAAGCGTATTTGTATGTTGACACGAAAGATCTTGTGGAAAAAGGAAAATACATTATGGAGAAAAAGGAAGGAAAAATTATTGGAACAACATCTTTGAGTAGACTAGGGTAGATGAAATCTAGTGAATGGGGGAAGGGGTGGCTCTTTGCTGGGAGAGTGGAAAATTCACCTATGGTATTAGGAGAGAAGACAGAATATTGGCTTCAATTTAGTTAAGGGGGCAGATACATACGATGCTGGGAACTTTTGGTTTTACTTAATTGATTCATTTTCTTAATGAAATAGAAATAAAGTGATCAGATAGTGTGAGGAAAGAAGAGATGAACCAGTTGTTTTAGAAGGCCTGAAAACAAAGAATGGCTGTTATGCAGCAGTGGTAGTTGATGTCAGTAATCTGAAGTGAGACCATGGGCGTGGTTATGCTGGCAGGTTCTTGTTTTCTTCCCCCAGTCATATTCATTTTTATGGGTGTAAGTGCAGAATGGGCAAATTGTTTGATTTAACTTGGACTGTGTTTTGGCTAGACAGGCGGGTGAGTGATTATAAAGACTGACCATGGAATTTAAGCTGGACTAGGAGGGATGAGAGGACCTGAGGTGGGTGAAGGACAGTGAAAATGGTAAGACTGTAAATTCAGGAAGGTTAAGGTTATGTACTAGATGAGTGACCCAGAGATGGAAGGGTGTGTGTGTGTGTGTGTGTTTATTTTTGGGGGGATGTGCTAGACATTGAAAATTTGGAGGATTTGCAGATTGATGATTACAAGCCTGAAGTGGGACAGTGGCTCTGAGTGGTTAAGGCAGGGCTGAAGAGAAATCACTGGAGTTTCCAGATAAGACCAAGGACTGAAAGGCTAGGATTTTTCAAGGAGAGCCTGACAGTGTGACAGAAGCTAAATTTTTCATGAGATGAGGGGATTAACCCTGGGTGGGGTAGTAGATGACTCCAACAAGGCAGAGTGGTGAGTGGAATAATCTGATGAAATGTGATTCCAGTGATAGAAGATTCGGTCAGGGAGGGGAAGATAACTACCTGGAAATGGCAGTGAGAAAAAAAAGGAAAATAAGATATGGAAATGAAGAAGTTGTCAAAGGAATGCTTTAAGAAAATTTCCCCGAACTGAGGGATTTGAGCCTCCAAATTACAAGGGTTCACTGAATCCCAGCAGATGACACCATCCTTATGGCAGAAGCAAGGAAGAACTAAAGGGCCTCATGATGAAAGTGAAAGAGGAGAGAACATTTGAAAAATGAAGATCATGGCATCTGGTCCCACCACTTCATTGCAAATAGATGGGGAAACAGTGGAAACAGTGAGAGACTTTATTTTTGGGGGCTCCAAAATCACTGCAGATGGTGACTGCAGCCATGAAATTCAAAGACGCTTGCTCCTTGGAAGAAAAACTATGACCAACCTAGATAGCATATTAGAAAGCGTTACTTTGCTGACAAAGGTCCATCTAGTCAAAGCTATAGTTTTTTCCAGTAGTCATGTATGGATGTGAGTTGGACTATAAAGAAAGCTGAGTGCCAAAGAATTGATATTTTTGAACTGTGGTGTTGGAGAAGACTCTTGCAAGTCTCTTGGTCTGCAAGGAAATCCAACCAGTCAATCCTAAAGGAAATCAGTCCTGAATATTCATTGGAAGGACCGATGCTGAAGCTGAAACTCCAATACTTTGGCCACTTGATGTGAAGAACTAACTCATTGGAAAAGACCTTGCTGCTGGGAAAGATTGAAGGCAGGAGGAGAAGGGGACGACAGAGGATGAGATGGTTGGATGGCATCACCGACTCGAGGGACATGATTTTGAGCAAGCTCCAGGAGTTGGTGATGGACAGGGAAGCCTGGTGTGCTGCAATCCATGGAGTCACAAAGAGTCAGACACGACTGAGCGACTGAACTGAACTGAACAATATGAAAACTGACTATTGATCTAATAAAAACTAGAACTATATTGGGCAAATTGAGGGGATAGAATTGTGTACATTTGTGGAATGAGGTTTCAGAAAAGAGAGCTATTTATCATCTTTCATAGTGGGAAGTCAGTAGACAATACTAACACACACAAATAAACAGGAAATAAGAGTGTAAGAGTGTCATTTAGGGATTTGGAGGTAAATACCTAAAGAAAGAGTGAGAAAGTTGGAAGTAGTTGTCCCTTGGAAATTGGAAATGGGGTCAAGGGTAGAGGAACTGTTAATTTTAAAAATATACCTTATAGAATTGTCTCTTTTTAGATAAGAATAAGTTTGATTAAAAAATAAGCCATAAATAGCATACAGACATATTCATATATAAAATATAACATATAAAAGTTGTGTGGTGAATTCATACTCTCTGCCCTACTACTGGGAAAAAAATATCACATATTTGTTGTATATCTTCAAGTATAACTCATTTTTAACTCCCTCTTAGTTCTGCTCTTACCTTGATTTGACTAGAACAGACTTTTTATAACTTCTTTAACTGCCTGCATTTTCCCAACTGGGATCCCTACAAAAGATTTTTCTTTAAACATAGTAGAGCATAAAAGGGTGTAGGAAAGTATTCAAATAGAATCACACAAACTAACCTCTCCTCCCTCTCACCTCCCCTCTCTTTTTTAGAGCACAGAGCTGTCATGGAAGCTGCTTTTGTATATGGGACCACATACCAATTTGTCTTAACCACGGAAATTGCCGTTTTGGAAAGTATTGGGTATGTATAAGACACATAAGTAAACTATTTTAAGTTTCACCTATTTCACATTACGTTTTCAGCATTTCTGTCGTACTTTTACAGCGTGGACTAATCTGACAGGAATCGTAAGCAGATGTGAATATATAAATGAAACCTGAAATCTTCTTCATTACTATCATGTGAAAGTGAAAGTTTCTCAGTTGTGTCCGACACTTTGCGACCCCATCGACTATACAGTCCATGGACTTCTCCAGGCCAGAATACTGAAGTGGGTAGCCTTTCCCTTCTCCAGGGGATCTTCCCAACCCAGGGATTGAACCCAGGTCTCCTGCATTGCAGGCAGTTTCTTTACCAGCTGACCCACAAGGGCTGTACTAAAATGAGCTTGAAGATACAGAAGTGATGTTAAACTAAGGTGAACCAAGACAATATGGATAAGCCACAGATGTGATCCCTTGAGTGGTCATGTGTTTAGAAATATATCTACCCCCCAGTAATCAGCTAGGGGATCAAATAACAGCTTTTATGACTAAGCTCTAGAGATTCTTTGAGAGTTCCATCAGTTACTATACCAGAAAAATCTTAAATATATTTGAGTACAATTTTGAACAGGTGTTTTCTAAATGTTTAATTTTCTTGTCTAGTTTCTAGCTTATAGTTGTAGGTAGAGACCTTCTTTGGACTCTTTTTGGCTGGGCAACCTAGGGGTAAAGTTTTTCTTCCATTTAGTATATAGGAACACCAGTGCATTTGAATGACTTTTAAGTTTGGCTTCAAGATATTATTCAAGAAAATTAATCCAAAGCAAGGCAAAAGGGTGATTGTGTGACCCTTTTAAAACCATGCAAGAGTTTTTAATGAGTCCTCTTGCTCACCGCTCAGAAAATAGTGACTATTTGTTAAACTATACACAATTAAATCCCAGATATTTTACAGTTTGGTAAATTTGGATGTTAGTGCATAGAAAACTGATAAAGTGAAATGATTTTTTTCGGGGGGGGGGTTGTTGGGAGTGCATAGGCAAAGAATGAAGTACTTGTAAAGAAAATTTATTGCTCTGTACAGTATCAACCAACATTCCTTTTCCCCTCTTCTTCGTATTCAACTGCCATTCTGCTAGTTCCCTCATTGAGTTAAAGAAAACTTCGATGCATGTTTACTATTTGTATAAGAATTAATATTCTTAACAATTTGAGAAACATGCTGGCAGTATAAAGCTCTATGATATTTAGTCACTGCATCTCAAGATACAATGAGCAGTAGTTTAGACAGCCTCTTTGCTACTGCCAGAGTAGACTGCCAGATTTCCATCTTGGGATGGGGGAACCTGGCTGTTCTCAGTCCCATGGTGATTCTGGGGTAGCCCCACAGTTTCTCTGAGGATTGTTTGTACTTTCTCTTCTGTTATCATCTTCTTTATTTTTCTGCTAATGAATAATTGCTAATAACAGTGACATGCTTCAAATATAGAGGGTTGGATATTTACCGGCAAGGTATGGGTCCTCTCATTTGTCTTACAAATCTGTTCAGCAAGACCAGACTATATGATGATCAATGACTAAACATGGTAGTCTTCTGGAAAGATTTTTGCTTGTCTCCATTTTTAAAATGAGAATTAAAAACACAGTTATTCTGTTTTTCATAAATTTGTTAGTATATGACACATTGGAGAGGTTTATTCATGGCTAACAAAGTGGTGAGGAGTCATACTTGGCCCCGATGTGGTAAGGAAGGACTGTGGATTCAGAATATGTAGTCAGTGGCTCAGATGGTAAAGAATTTGCCTGCAACGCGGGAGACCTTGGTTCAATTCCTGGGTTGGGAAGATCCTCTGGAGGAGAGCATGGCAACCCACTCCAGTATTCTTGCCTGAAGAATCCTCATGAACAGAGGAGCTTGGTGGGCTACAGTCCATGGGTTCACAAAGACTCGGACACAGCTGAGCAACTAAGCATATGACATCACTTCTAGATGAAGTAGTTAACTGACTTTGAGTTGTCACCTAATGGAGGAGAAGTGTTAGTCACTAAGTCATTTCCAAATCTTTGTGGACCCATGGACTGTAGCCTGCTGGCTCCTCTGCCCATGGGTTTTCCCAGACAAGAATACTGGAATAGGTTACCATTCCTTTCTCCAGGAATCTTCCCAACCCAGTGATCGAACCTAGGTCTCCTGCATTGCAGGCGGATTCTTTACCATCTGAGCCACCAGGGAAGCCCCACCACTTAATGGAGGAGAGATGAATGTATGTTTTCTTCCATCTGTTTTTTTTATTTCTTCTTTGCTTTGTTCATTCTCTCATTCAACAATTATCTGTTGAATGCTGTCTATGTTCTAGGTACTGTTCTTCTTGCAGGGTGATAACTTTGGATAATCTTGTATATTAATAGTTATGTTGGACCTGAGTATGTTTGAAATGGTTAAGAAGGGTATGTGTGCTCTGGAATGACCTATGTGAGAAAAGAAGAGGATGTATGTTTATGTATAACTGATACACTTTGCTGTACACCTGAAACTAACACAACATTGTAAGTCAACAAAACTCCAGTAACAATTTTTTTTTAATGGTAAGAAAAGAAAAGGGTATATATGATGGGTAGTAAAAGAGGTAGCATTCTGTAGAGACACATGTACTTTCTGCTACCTCCCCATATTCCCTTCTTAAAGTATCTGTGTATAGGCCAAGAAGGGTGTTACCCCTACTTCATACTTATCACAGTCTGTTAAGTTAGAGGTGGCCACCTGACCTAGAGTCAACCAATCCATGGGCTTACCTGAGCAAAAGAGATGTCTTCTTCTAGGAACTTGGAATTGAACATGGGAGAAACTGGATTATAAAGCACTTTGTCTTGCTTGCTTGCCGGGGACCAGCCCCGGCTGATCCAGGGAATTCGAAGCGGGGACGGCGTTGGCGAGGATCAGGAAACAACTGCTTAATTAAACGTTTATTAAGGATATAAAGAGTGGTGAAATAAGGATAGCTCAGCGAAGAAATTCAGTGAAGAAAAGAGGCTGAAATAAGGATAGCTCAGTAGGAAAATTCAGTGAAGAGAAGAGGCTGAATAATTCAGCCAGAAGGTAAGAGAAAGAACGACATGGGGAGACCAAGTTTCAGTGAACAAGGCCCGCACTTTATTTTCCAAAGTAGTTTTTATACCTTAAGTTATGCATAGAGGATAATGGGGGAAGGGGTAGAGTCCTGCAGCAAGCCAGGCTTTCTTCCGGCAAACTTATCATATGCAAAAGCTTAGGTGATTTGCATCATCTTCTGGCCCAGAGGCCTGTTAACATTTTAAGAAACTTATTTTTCTCTAAAGGTGATTATTCTAAAGTCAGGCGCCAGCCTCCAAAAAGCATTAGATAAAGTTGCATTCCTACAGAGCAAAGGTGTGGTGGGCTATAACAAGAAAAAGAATTAACTCAAGGGTCCCAGGTTACAAACATTAAAGCTACTACTTACACCAATTATATTAATCAATACACTGCCAGGGACACAGCAGGTAAGGGATATGGAAACTTAGCAGCAAACATTGGCCCAACAAGTGAAAATCCCTTCACCAATACAATTTCTAATCAATCTTTTAACTACTCAAAAGAATCTGTGTTTAGACAGTTTAGAACATCTCCTGCCTCTCACAGTTGGGAGGCTCTGAACAATCACATGTGGCTAGAAAAACCTATTCAGGCAGGCTAGAGGATTTCCAAAGGAGTTTGTAGGTTGAAACACTGTCACACCCAGGAATTATTAACTGGAGCTGTAAGCTAACTCTTTTTTCAGAGAGGTAGTGGGGGACAGCCCCCCGTAAAGTCAGAGGTGTAGGTGAAAGCACAAAGCAGAAAGTAGGCAGACTCTGGTTTTGGGGGTAGATGGAGGACTCCTGAGGCTCGATCCCGCCTTTGCATATGCCGAGCCTCCTTCCTCATGACCTTTGTCATGGGCGGAGTTCCTCACGCTGGCTCCCGGCAGTGATAGAATTCCAGTTGAGCTATTCCAGATCCTGAAAGATGATGCTGTGGAAAGTGCTGCACTCAATATGCAATATGCACTCAATATGCAATATGCCGGCTCCCGGCACTTACTGAATGTTTTGCCCATGTAGAAGTAAAGCAGAAAGAGTGGGGAGCTAAAAAGTGTTAATGCAAAATGAAGGACCCTGAACTCTTGCTGTTCAGATCTGTGCATTTGTTCTCTGATCTAATTACTTGAATTTTCCTTGTATTCTGTGAGATACCCTTCTAAACTAGTAAGTTCCCCCTACCCCCACTTTTTTGGTTTCTGTTACCTACAACCAGATGATCTCTGATTAGATAACTTTCTAACATAATTTTATTATTTCATAAATTATGGTATGTAGTCCAGCCTAGCTGGGTCATCTTGCTCTCAACACTTCCCATTCAGTAATATGTGACTGTTTATGGTTTCCCTCCAAAAAGTTATGTACTTTGGGGCCTTGGCTATATTGTTCCTGTTGTCTGAAATACTCCTTAGTCTTATCTTCTTGGAGAAGTCATTCTCTTACTGTTTTTAATCTCTATGATGATCTTCCTTTCCCTTTGCTTCCTTCTCTTCCCTGGCTTGAGCAGAATGAAATGTTTCTTTGTTTCTCATAGCACCCTGTATATTATAGTACTTATGAACCACGTTTTTGTTTTCTTTTTTTAACTAAATATATGTCCTTTAGCCCTTGCCCCTCAAGGATTTGAAATATCTTATTCATCTTAGTCTTTTATATTTAGCACAGGGCCTAACATAGTAGGCATTAAGTAATCTTTGAGTGATCATTTCTTTATTCATTGAATCTATTAGATATTGCTTTGTAATGAAATTTAAAGTCAGTGAATCTTGGCGCTCAGTTGAAACATGTGTCAATAATTAAAATAACATTGTAGAAATAAAAATTTGCAGTATTTTGCCAGACTGTACTAATGCCATATGGAGATTTATAAAATGTTATTTTAATTTTGGCAAACCTTACTTACTGTAAGTTTATCTTTGAATTTTCATTTTGAAGGGTATGCCAAAACTCAAATTATAAGCCGCATTTGCTGGGTTTTCTAATATTTCAGACACAAACTCACTAACTCTCACAAAGTGTCACATGGTGTCTATCTTAAGGCATGTTTTGGCTGAAGTTTATTCAAAACAGATTTGGGTTTAAATTAAACCTAGAAGATTTGTGTTACAAAGCTTTATTTAGCATAGCTGTAGAAAAGAAACTATATTTTAAGGTAATCTCATTGTCCTCAAGGTGACAGTCTTTTATTTAAAAATAATTGTGTAGACCTGTCTCTAACCTAATTTAAAAGTTACCGTATGAAACAGTTCAGGAAAAAAAATTGTTTATACATCTCAAAAATTCCTTTTATTCTCTTTTTTTGCTTTGGTCCACTTAATTTTGTTATCCTGTTTTAGGCTTTTACCAAAACAGTAATCCAATAGCATGAGACTTAGGACAAAGAGATTTATTATGTCTTTCTGCATAGTAGAAGAGTCACACATTGAACTTCAAGTTGGTCTGTCCCTCATTTTTAATTTGCAGCCCTGAGGATATAGAATATCCACATCTCTACTTTTTTTACTGTAAACAAGTCTTGGACTTGACCCAGCCATGTAGGAGAATACTGATGAAACAGTCACTGACTACACTGAACATTCATCGATTTATTAAGACAATGGAAGCACCTCTGCTGGTATGTGTCTTATTTAAATATGTTAGATAATTCGTATGTAAAATTTATTGTTTTGATTCATAGATATGCATTTAACTTAAATGAGCTATATCTTTTCCCCTTGAACATATTTATTTCATGTAGGCAGATTTAGGAGTAGTACCTTATTACAGGTAGATTAGAGGATAAACTGTGTATTCATAAAATGGTATTTTAATGCCTTGAAGTGTTGTTGTTTTGAACAACCCAATATAGCATTGTGTAATTATAATGATAGTTATAATAAACTGTGGAATTATTCTGTGGTAGTTACAATGAACTGTGACCATTCTAAGATCACAAAGATTACATCATGGGCTAAGAAAAGACCTCTTTTGTGAATGTTTTGATTCCTGTTTTAAAAGTTTATAAATATTTGCATTATAGAATTTTTGGTGTCTCACTTTCCTTAGTGTCAGACTGAAAGACTCTTAGACTCAGTAGCTGATCAACTGACTTCTCTCTGGAAGTTCAAAGGGTTGTCCTGAGCATATGTAAAACCTTCAATAGGCCTTCTCACTCATCATATCCTTTTTACATAAAAGTTGTGCATATGTGCTATAAATAATTCAAACAGTGCAGCAAAGTATAAAAAATGAAAAATTTTAAAGCCACCAATTCCCATCATTCAGAAATGAACTGTTAGCTGCAACCAGTCATCTCTGCATCCACATAGATACACACAGATAGAGGGATGAATGGATTCATGGGCGCATATTGCATGAGCTGCTTTATAGTAAGAAGCATCAGATTTAACGTTATTTGAATTTACTAGAAGAAAAAGAAACTGATAAGAAACTAGAGGAATTATGGAACTTTTGAGAAATTGTTTCATCATTAGAAGGCTGTTTAGGAAATACTGTCTTAAATGTTGAAATGATTATGGAAAACACTGAGAAGTGAAAATTATTATTTTAAGAAAACTGCTTGTTTTCATTTTAGATAATATTGATTTACTCCTTGGTGTAAAAGATGAGAATATTAACTTCATATATTTATTTCCATCTCAGTTTCTCTGTACCCTCCAGATTTTTGTTTTGTGTTATTTTACATTGTAAAGGTTATAATATTTATATTGTGTTCTATAGCCCTGCTTTCATATTTAAATAGATTCAGAGCTCATCAGTCCCAGTTCTACTGGCTTCATTCCTGAGTTCTTTATTCTGGTCAGTTGTTATTTGGTTATATTTTGACTTCAAGCAACTAAGAAAAAACAAAACAGTATATAGGTCTTTTTCCTTTCTGTTCACATGGGAGAGGGAAATATTTATCTTAGGTCTTTTGGGAGAAGATCCTCTGATTTTGGTTTGATCTTCCACTTCCCCACAAAGCCCTCAAAAGTTCATTGTACAATTCATCATTTCTCTCCATCCTCATTTCCTTTTCTTCCAGTGTTGGGATATTAAGAATTCTCAGGATTTTGTCTACTCACCAGTCAACATTATCTATAAACATTAATAAAAATGGAAGCTGGGATTCAGAGTTTTTGATAAACTTCGGATGCATGATCATTGCAATTATATGCTTTGTTTCACTTCTAAACATATGAAAATAGATGCAGGTTGGAGAATCTGTGTGTTTGTGTGTTAAGCAGATAGGGTTCCTGGACATTTAACTGTTGTAGATACATAGCACAGCTGCATCTTATTATCATGACAGGCTCATTGTCGAAACCCAGCAACTTTGCTGTGACATTAAGCCTGAGGATAAATCATGTGAAAAGAAATTGAGGCCCCTAGCCCACAGCTCCGGAGAAGGCAATGGCACCCTACTCCAGTACTCTTGTCTGGAAAATCCCATGGACGGAGGAGCCTGGTGGGCTAGGTCCATGGGGTTGCTAAGAGTCAGACACGACTGAGCGACTTCACTTTCACTTTTCACTTTCATGCATTGGAGAAGGAAATGGCAACCCATTCCAGTGTTCTCGCCTGGAGAATCCCAGGGACGGGGGAGCCTGGTGGGCTGCTGTCTATGGGGTAGCACAGAGTCGGACACGACTGATGCGACTTAGCAGCAGCAGCAGCAGCAGCCCACAGCTCTGACTGAGCTCATACTAGTCAACAATAGCTTGCTAACTAGTAAATGAGCCATTTTTAAAGTGAAACCTTCACCCTCCAGTCAAAATGCCCCACAAATGCAACGTGGGCCAGAGATGAGTTTGTAGACATATGGACAACAGAAATGATTCTTTTATTTTAAGCCATTAAGTTTTGGGGTGCTTTGCTACATACACAATGATAGAGGCTCAGAACACACCCTCAATCTGTTTCTATGGCGTTAACTACTCTTAATTTTTAAATCTGAATTTTCAGGTCAGATTTTTCTTTGAAGTTCCTGTCCCTTATATTTAACTACTAATTAGATGTCTCTCTCCTAAGCTCTATGTGTCTGACATTAACGTGTTGTCTTTTACCATCTGTTCTTGCTCCATTATCTTGGTTAATTTACTGTCCAGTCACTCATGGCAGAAGCCTAGAAAATCATTCTCAATTCCTGCATCTCTCTGCATCTGATTTTAGATCTGAAATATCTTCTCGAATTCTTCATTCTAACAGCCAGTGCTTTAATCCAGGTTCAAACAATCCAGGTTTGAATGTTGAGTCTCTTGAACTAGTCCCTCAATTTTATTATCTTCCTCTCTCTTGTGTACTACTTTAGTAATAAGAATTGACCTGGTCTATATTCCTATATTTCCCTCTCTTTTAAGTTCATACTCCCTGTTGCTTGCATAGTAATATATTTTAAACACACATATATGATCTTGTTCTGGTAATTTTTGCAGTTCCTAAATGGCTTCAATTATTTACAGAATGAAGGCCTACTTTCTTAGGAGGATATACATGGTTTTTAATGATCTGGTCCTTTGCCAATTCTCCAGCCTTACTTGTCTGTTCCCGTTTTTACTTTTTAATATTGAATTGCTTATGGTTCTCCAAATACTCAAAGAAGAAACCAGGCTTTTCTGTTCCTTCAGGCTGTTATACCCATCCAGGTCTTGACAATTCAGTTCTGTGTGGTTGTGAGGCTGAGGTTTCTACCTTCTCACTAGCTTATGGCTGGTGTTGCTCTTAGCTCCTATGGTCTGTTCTCAGATTCTGACCACGTGGCCCTCTCAAAAAACATTGGAAGTTTCTCCTTCAAAGCCAGCAGACAATCTTGCTCCATTGTGCTGTGACAGTCTTACATGGTATAATCTAATCAAGGGAATGACTATACTGTGAGTACCACCCCCGCTCAAGGAATTAGGATTATACAAAATGTGTACACCAGGAATTTTGGGAGTCATTTTAGAATTATGTCTACCATAGCTAAATACAGATTTCTCTCTGGAAACTTTAAGGATTAGAAAAATGATTTTCTATTATTAGACAATTTGCAAGAAAGCATCTTTCTGCGTATCTGCTTTTATCCCCTATGCTGGTTTTACTCAGTGGGCTCTTTCAATCTGGCAGCTCGTGCTCCTTTAGTTGTGGGAAATTTCTGTGTTTATTTCAGTGATGTTTTATTCTCTTCTGTTTTCTCCCTTCTCTCTTTCTGGGACTCCTGTTTGAATGTTGAGTCTCTTGAACTAGTCCCTCAATTTTATTATCTTTTCTATTTTCCAGCTGTCTTTGCCATACTTTCTGGCAGATTTATTCAACTTTAGTTTTCATTTTTTGTGGATATAGTATCTTCTCATCTTTTTGAGCTTATCGGTGGTGGTTTTCTGAACCTTTCTTCTTCCTGAATAATCTGTTTCCTCCATGTTACTTGTTTTTCTGTTTGTTCTGGTCTTCCATGTTAGAGGCTTTCCTCAAATGCTTATTACTCCTTGTTCATGATTTAGAATATGAAACTAAAGAAGTTGGCTGGAAATTCTGAGACTATGGATCAGACTTGTTAACTTTGAGCTCAATAGGGTGGTTGGACCTGGGCAGCGTTTTGGTGAACCACAATGTCAGTAGCTTTAGGCTTTAACTTGTGGTTGTTCAAGATCCCCAGAGAAAGATCTTCCAGTTTTCTGCTGAAATACAGAAGTCTAGCTTCTAGCTACCAGAAACTGAGTGGGGAGGGGACAGAATGAGTCTCAGCATTTGGTTGCTCAGTCCCTCTGCTTTGAGCATGGTATTCACACTCAGCTGTTCCTTCAGTCCCCCCAGATTTCTTCTGGTGTGATGCAGGGGTAGTTGCCTAAGCTCATGGAGTGAGGGAAGAGGATCTAGAGATCTAACTGCTTCTCCAAAGGTTTTGTCTGTTCTTTCTTACTCTAGAGCCTTCTTGCCATCATTCCCCTTCTGCTCCTTCTTTCCCTGTTCCAGAGGCTCCAGGCACTGACAGTTCCTGAGCAGTTTTAGGATTCTGCAGTTAAAGTGAAATTGTTTCTTACCCTTTCCTCTCACAGCTTAGGATTTTGTTGTTCTCTAGCTTCTAAGACTTTGCTGCCTTTACTCTTTTCCCTTCTTCATGTGTGTATGTTCATCTGTTTTGAAAAATCCTACTGCTGAAGTTGTCCTGGGATTTCAGAAAGGAGTGAAGTTAGATGTGTGTTAAGCTGCTGTCAGCTCAGATGTTCCTCATTGTTCTGTAAGATGTCATTATATATGTTAAATTCTTATATGGAAGAATTTGTTATGTGTTTCGTTTTTGTTTCAAATCTCTTTCTCTTTATTCAGCAGCACCACAGTTTTATTTATTGCTTTTTTTTGGTTTCTCTATGATATCCTTATTCTTTTTGGTTGTAAATATCTGTATAACTACTTGTAGAATTTGTTAGTTTCATATGTTAGTTTAAATTATATAGGTTCATGGGAGCATGAAACTTAGAAAACCATGAGACCGTTTTTGTAAATTGTGGATTTATTTCACAGACTTGTTTTTTCACTTATTATTAGCAGGGTTTAAATCCAAATGTTGGAACATTATTATCACATAGTGAAGACGTTTTGTTCTTTTTCTAAATGAAGACTGAAGTTGCTGGAGATCCTACACAAGTTTCAACTGTTCATCTACAACTAGGATTACCACTGGTTTTTATTGTTGGTCAACAAGCTACTTATGAAGTTGATAGAACAACTGCAGAATGGGTTGCTTGGCGTCTTCTGGGAAAAGCTGGAGTTCTACTTTTGTTAAGGTATTTTAAACATGGAATAGTAACTGTTCTCTCTTTAGCAGGACACTAGTATTTTTCTTGGTAATGTGTTCACTGGTAAATAAATTCAAATCTCTAATAGATTCTAATATAGTTAGAGCCAGTTGCTGAGTTGAAGTCTTTAATTATCAGCTTGATTAATATTTAGACCTTTAAACTTTACTAAATGAAGTTGTAGATTAAGATAGAGTATAGAAAACCTGGTCTGTATTTACATGAAAAATTTCTCAGACTCACTAAATTGTAATCTTTTTTCATAAACATTTTTAGTATAAAATTTTCAGTTCAATTTTAGATTGACCTCCTGGATATTATTTCTGAGATTGGCAACATATAACATTTATTTCCATTTTGATAAAGGGACTCTTTGGAAGTGGACATTCCTCACGATACTAATGTTATCATCAGAAGAGCAGAAGAGGTTGGTCATTTTCTATATTGGTCGATAACGTGTGCTTATTTAAAAGAGGTTAATACACATGGTCCTAAAGTAACATATGCTTATTACAGGAAAATTCTATGAATTGGCACTATTCAGAGATAACTGTTGTTAACATTTTCAACTGTTGTGTTATTTTCATTTGTTAATCTCTTTTTCCGTGTGTGTTTGTATATTTATATAAATATATGTGTATCTGATGCTGCTGCTGCGCTAAGTCACTTCAGTCGTGTCTGACTCTGTTCGACTCCAGAGATGGCAGCCCACCAGGCTCCCCCGTCCCTGGGATTCTCCAGGCAAGACCACTGGAGTGGGTTGCCATTTCCTTGTCCAATGCATGAAAGTGAAAAGTGAAAGTGAAGTCGCTCAGTTGTGTCTGACTCTTAGCAACCCCATGGACTGCAGCCCACCAGTCTCCTCCGTCCATGGGATTTGCCAGGCAAGAGTACTGGCGTGGGGTGCCATTGCCTTCTCCAATATGTATATCTACATATGCATATTTTAAAAGAAATTTAGGTTCATGCTGTATTCATCCCACCTTTCACATACAGTTGTATTTCATTACTTGGTATTGTGCTGTGATGCCTGCATTTAAACACTGTTTTGGACATCACTGATTTATTTCCCTTTGCTAAATTTCTGGAAGTAAATTTTGTTAAATGAGATTTTTCTTTTTTCAGAGCTCGGGCCTTAACCACTTTAATTAATCTTTTTTGTGATTTAAAAATTTTATAGATTATATTTCATTTAAACTTATTATAAACTATTGGCTGTATTCCTTATGCTGTACAATATATCCTTGTGACTTATTTATTTTATTCATGATAGTTTTTACCTCTTAATCCCCTCCCCATTCCCTCTTTCTACTGGTAACCATTAGTTTGTACTCTATGTCTGTGAGTCTGTTTCTGTTTTGTTATATTCATTAATTTGTTTTATGTTTTAAATTCCAAATATAAGTGATAATGTACAGCATTTGTCTTTTTCTGCCTGACTTATTTCGTTGAGCATGATATCATCCAGGTCCATATGTTATTGGAAATGACAAAATTTCATTCGTTTTTTATGGCAGAGCGATATTTCATTGCATATGTATGCCACATCTTCTTTACCCACTTGTCTGTTCATAGGCACTTAGGTTGCTTCCATATCGGCTACTGTAAATAATGCTACTATGAAGCCTGGAGTGCATGTATCTTTTCAGATTAGGGTTTTTGTTTTCTTTGGATTCTACTGATTTACTTTTCATGTGTGAAGTTAATTGACTTTCATATTTTTTTTTCTGAATGTGATTTTTCTTTCTTTTCTCCCATGGAAAGACATTTTATTTTAAATATAGCAGTGTGTACATGTTATTGGGAATTTTAAAGACTTTTAAAATACACAGTCAAATTTCCTTCCAGAAATATTATTTTACCAGAAGGATTTAGAATTCCTTGTTCTTCATACATCTTTGCCGGTACTGAGTAGTAATCTTTAAAAAAAATTATTTCTATACACAAAAAAAGTTTCCATATTAATTTGCATGTCTTTGATAACTTTGACTAGTGAGATCACCTGTATTTCCTTTGTAAATTTCTTAAATTTTTGAATTTTTTAAATTCTTAAAAATTGCCCCAAATTTTTCTTAATTAAGAACTCTTTGGAATATCTTCTAAATATTTTAAACATATGCTAAAAAATTGTTGATATGTTTACAAATGGTCAGATAGTTTAAACTTAAATTCTCTTGCATAAGTCTATGGTATGACTACTGGATTCAGTTATCAAGATTGCTGGGAGAAATATCAATGACCTCAGATATGCAGATGACACCACCCTTATGGCAGAAAGTGAAGAGGAACTAAAAAAGAGCCTCATGATGAAGGTGAAAGAGGAGAGTGAAAAAGCTGGCTTAAAACTCAACATTCAAAAAACTAAGATCATGGCATCTGGTCCCATCACTCCATGGCAAATAGATGGGGAAACAATGGAAACAGCGAGAGACTTTATTTTGGGGGGGCTCCAAAATCACTGCAGATGCTGACTGCAGCCATGAAATAAAAAGACACTTGCTCCTTGGACGAAAAGTTATGACCAACCTAGATAGCATATTAGAATGCAGAGACATTACTTTGCTGACAAAGGTCCATCTAGTCAAAGCTATGGTTTTCCCAGTAGTCATGTATGGATGTGGAAGTTGGACTATAAAGAAAGCTGAGCGCCGAAGAATTGATGCTTTTGAACTGTGGTGTTGGAGAAGACTCTTGAGTCCCTTGGACTGCAGGGAGATCCAACCAGTCAATCCTAAAGGAAATCAGTCCTGAATATTCATTGGAAGGACTGATGCTGAGCTGAAACTCCAATATTTGGCCACCTGATGCAAAGAACTGACTCATTGCAAAAGACCCTGATGCTGGGAAAGATTGAAGGCAGGAGGAGAAGGGGACAACAGAGGATGAGATGGTTGGATGGCATCACCAACTCGATGGACATGAGTTTGAGTAAACTCTGGGAGTTGGTGATGGACAGGGAAGCCTGGCATGCTGCAGTCCATGCGGTTGCAAAGAGTCGGACACGACTGTACAACTGAACTGAAGTGACTGATGAATACTGAGTTAAAAAGTCAGAAGACTTGACTCCATTGCTGCTAGTTCTGGGCCCAGATAACTGAATTAACTTCTTCCAGCTCAGTTTTCTCATTTGTGAAATAGTTATAAAACCTCTCCTTCTAACTTATAAGAAATTTTATAAGACCAAATAGGAAAATACTTTGAGAACTGTAATATTGTTCAAATATGTGTATTGTGAGGTCATTATGCTTTGCTTTTAGACCAGGTAATGGAAAGAATACTTACTGAAACTTTTTTTTTTTTTTTTTTTTAACTATTAGATAAAGGATTCCAAAATAGGACATTACTTTGTTATTGGGAAAAGGGTTTTATAGAAGAATTAAAGTTCATGCTATTTTCCCAGTACATATGAAAGTTATGTTTATACTATACTGTAGTCTGTTAAGTGTGCAATAGCGTTATGTCTAGAAAAATCAATGTATGTAGCTTTAGTTAAAAAATAGTTACTGCTAAAAAATGCTAACCATCATCTGAGCCTCTAGTGAGTTGTAATCTTTTTGCTCATGGAAGGCCCTGCCTTGACGCTGATGGCTGCTGAGTGATCAAGGCAGTAGTTGCTGAAGGTTGGGGTAGCTGTGGCAATTTCTTAAAATAAGATAACAGTGAAGGTTGCCACATTGATTGACTCTTCCTTTCACAAATGATTTCTCTGTAGTATGCAATGCTACTAGGTAGAATTTTACCCACAGTAGAACTTCTTTCAAAATTGGAGTCAATCCCCTCAGACTCTGCTGCTGCTCCATCAACTAAGTTTTTGTAAGATTCTCAATCTTTTGTTCTCATATCAACGATCTTTAGAACTGCTTCACCAGAAGTAGATTCCATCTCCAGAAACCATTTTCTTTGCTCATCCATAAGAAACAACTCCTCATCCGTGCAAGTTTGATTGTGAGATTGCAGCAGGGATGATTACTGAAATAATCTAGTGGCCTAAAATTTCATGTTTTAAAAAAGTTTTGGTTGAGCCTTAGTGTAAGAAATTTTAATAGAATAATTTCAATGGAATATAATTTGGTATTCTTAAAATACCCGGAGCCAGGTATTATTTTTATGTTTATGGCTAAACAGTCAATTGAACTTTATAGTGGAATTATTTATTTATTTATTTTTATTAAATTACTTTTTCCCCCTTCTTTTTGGCCATGCCACACAACTTGTGAGATCTAAATTCCCCAACCAGGGATTGAACCCAGGCCAGGGCAGTGAAAGCCCCAATCCTAACTGCTAGGCCACCAGGGGCCTCTCTAGTGGACTTATTTTAGATTAAGTATTATTTTGAGTGGTGGTAGTGATTTGGTCACTAAGTCATGTAAAATATCAAAAGAATTTTGGTGCTATTTGCAATAAAATTGCATATATTTGTATCTTGTATTGAGGTAGGACTTACTGTTACATGTAAAATACTTCAGATTTCAGCAGAATGTAACTGTGACAAGAAGCAAATGAGACTTTCCAGTTCCATGTTTTGCCTTCTTTTCTAGTAGTATGCACTATCTTTCTGTAATGCTTAGATACTTTTAATATTTTGGAGTTAATTTCCCATTTTTATTTTTAAATATTAAAATTGAAATTCACAAGTTTAGTTTCATTTTAGTGTCAAACAAGTAAAATATATTAAAATGGTTCATTATATTCTAGTCATATCTTTTAAAATTAATGTATTTCTAGGACACGCAAGTGGAATTTTTGGCGTTAAGTCATATTGATTTAATAGTATTCCATCTGGAAAGTACCATGAACGTTGAGGAAATGGTCAAATATGAAGACATGGCAGAGCTAAACATAGGTAATGTGTTTTTTGATGCTCATGTTCCCCTCCCATTTCTGCCCAGCATCCTTAAGGTCAGTGAAATTTCAGTGAATTAACTTTCACATTCAAGAATATGCAGAGACCTGAAGAAATTTGGAATCACATTTTAGCAAGTTGATTAGGTGAAAAGATACAAGGATGCTCTATTTTGCTTAGTGTGATACCTTTCATTGTTATGTATCAGGCTTCTCTCTTTCCGCCTGTGCCTTTATCCTCCAGATCAGTTCCTTCAGTGCTACTGGTCTATTCCATGTTTAAAAAGGACCCAGGAGCCACAATATGATATTTATTTTTGTTATTCCTATTAGGGTATGAAATTCTGATGAATGTAGTTATATTTGTAGTTGTAAATGAATCCAGTTGTTAACAGTAAAAGGAGTAAACTTTGATAACTTTTATACTTATTTTTAACGTTATTTTTAATAACGTTAAAAATAATGATTGTTTTAACATTTAAACATTTAACATTTGTATTTTAACGTTAAATTAATTTTACCATAATGTCAAAATAATTTAAATTAATTTTAACAGAATTTTGCCAATTTTGTTTTTCTTTTTATTGTTCTATCACCTATGTTTTGAAGTATTCTATAGTTTTCAAGGCTATTTCCCACACATTATTTACTTTGATTGTTTTCCTCTGAGTTAGTTGAGGTCACCTTCATTGTAGATGAAAAATCTGTGTTTTGGCAGAGTTAAATGATCTGCACAAAGTCACAAATGGCATGTGGAGCATTCTGACTTGAAATTTCATTTGTGACCATTATCATTCCTGATACTTCTTTATAACATATCCTATTCTGAAATTGCTCATTTGCTTTTCTCCCTTCTGTACTGGTCTATTATAAACTTCTAAGGCAGGGATTATGTCTTGTGCATTTACTAAATGTATCCCGTTTAGTAAATTATTGAATTTTTATCATGAGTCCCGTTGAGTAAATACTTTTTATGTAGTCCTGTTGTTATGAGTCCCAGGAAGGAAGGAATTTGCATATTCTTTTCATGAGATCAGTTTATTATGATGATCAAAATCTGTATTATAAATTTAGTAAGGCCTCTGAGCTTTAACTGGTACATGACCAGCCTCATGGTTTGAGCACTGCTCTAGTTTTCTGGTATACAGAGCTTAGAACTGCTGATGATTTAAGCCGGAGTTCTTCTCCATAGCATCATCATTATACAGGCAGGTCTGTGTTCTGGTCTCTTGGTCCTTGCTTTGTTCCTATCATCATTCATATATTCAAACTTTCAAAGTTACAGGAACCATCCAGGTGTCAGTTTTAACAGGATTCCTGTCCTCAGCGGAAGTTGCCTTTTTCAAAATTTTGTTGCCATGTCTCGTTTTACTTAGTGACTCTGGCTTCAAGATAGCTTGCCCTCTGGTGCTGCCTTCTCGTTTTTTCTCTCTCCTGTCTTTGCTCCTCAGCCCAGTTCTTGTGTTTTGGGGGTGGGGGTGTTTGGTCTTAATTTCCTATGTTTGTAATCCATATTGACTTGTAATATAGTATGATGTTGTGCCCAAATACACAATTGCCCTCTTATTTTCATTCCTTCTCATTAATTAGGAAAAATAGATGAGGTTTGGAAAGACTTTGTTACCATGAAAAAGTGAAATATAAAGAAAAATGCTCTTCAGAGGAAATGAACACACAGTGAGTCAGAATTAAATGAACTGGGTTCTACAAAAAGAGTATGAAAAACACTTATGTGACTAAAAAGAATATATATACATGTTGATAAGTAGGTGAAATGTAGAGCTGAGGAGTGAATATATTTATAAACTTAAGTGGCTTATTAAGAGAATGGGAAAGCAGAAAGGTGTTAGAACAAGGTAAGAGAAGAAAGGATGGATTAGGAAATAAGAATGGACTGGCAGGAAAATGAAAATATGTGAATAATAAGAAAATACTGTAAATGAGAAAATTGGCCTTCATTAATTTTGACATTGAGGGCATAACTTTTAGTGTCATAGAATGTGATATTTTAAAGTATCTTAAAATTAATAGTGTAAGTCTTATGGTTCACAGGTTTGAATACTGAAATTCCTAGAGTTATGTAATTTACTAGAGTCACACAGCTAAAAATTGCTGATGTGATACTAAAATCTAGATATAGTCTTTTATGGTATTGGAAATCATATGGAAAATAATAATTTAGTTTTCTGAATGCATTGTCTTTCTCACTTCCTTTCTTTTTAATATGTTATTACAGAGAATTATAAATGTATCATAAAATAGGATAATAGAACAAACCTCCAGATAACCATTTCCTGGCCTCACTCAACTACCATCAGTCCGTGGCTAATCCTGTTACATTCGTAGCCCTTTACTTATTATTTTGCACCTAATTCCAAACATATAAATTCATCCATAAATATTTCTCTGTATTTCAGACATGTAAAGATTCTTTTAAAATTAACATAATGCTATTACTTCATCTACATGGTTAAGAATTGTTAATATCAGATGCTTAGTCGACATGCAGATTTCCAGTTTCATCATGCTTCTTCATGCCACTGTTGCTTTGTACATGCTGTTCGTTTTACTCATATGCCTCTACTGCCTCCTTAAGTTTCATTTTTCTTTTAATAATGTTCAGCTAGTGTCAACTTCTAGGAAGCTTTAATTGTCTCTAATCAAGTTGGATGTGCCTCCATTGTTACCATATGATCTGTACAAACTTCCAACAGGACATTTGTTAATTCAGAATATGTGTGTGTATGTGTGTTTACTACATATTTGAATGGATAGATGAATGAATGGGTGGGTGGGTCTGTCTGTCTTACTGAAGTTTTTTTTTAGATTTAATTGATATGTAACATTATATTAGTTTTAGTTGTATACCATAATGATTCAATATTTCTGTATATTGTGGTTAATGAAACGATTTTTACATATTCAGAATCTACCCATAACTTAATACACATAGAATAAAATAAAAATTTCTTGGTTTATATGACCTCTTATGGCTTTCCATGTGGTACTAGTGGTAAAGAACCTGCTTGCCAATGCAAGAGAAGGAGACATAAGAGATGCAGGTTCAATCCCAGATCCGGAAGATCCCCTGGAGGAGGAAATGGCAACCCACTCCTGTTTTCTTGCCTGGAGAGTCCCATAGACAGAGGAGCCTGGCAGGCTACATACATGCAGTCCATGGGGTCGCAAAGAATTGAACACAACTGAGTGACTGATCCACACATGATCTAGAAACCCTAGAGTTTTCTCACGTCATTCCTTCAGTCTATTTCGTTTTAGTCAAATGTGCCTTCCCTCAGTGCCTAGAGTATGCTGAGCTCTTTTATGTCTCCGAGTCTTTGCTATGTTGTTCTCTTTGTCTAAAACGTTCTTTTCTTGATTATCCGGTAGACTTTGGATTGCCCAATTTAAATCTCCCTGTTAAAATCTCTCAGTGTATCTTTTGCCTTTCTTCTTAAACTGATCATGTTTATAGTTACATATTTATTTAGTGATGAGTTTATCGACTGATTTTTCCATAGATAGAAACCGTGTGGTCAGGGACTACGTCTGCTTTGCTCACTGCTTTCCTTAGTGTCCATCCCAGTGCTTGCCGTGTAGTAGAAGCAAAAGAAATACTGTCAAACGTGTGTGGTAGGACTTTTTTAGGTTATAAATTAATATACTGATTAGAAACAAATGTTATTTGTTGACAAGTTTATTATTTTTATATTTATATTTATTATATTATTTCTTGACAAGTGTAAGTAATTCCTTTTGGAATTAACTAAAACTTGATCATTTCTAGCTCAGGAAGCATCTGAGAGTCATTTAAGATAGGAAGCCAGACAACTGGAAAGTTTTCTAAATATCATGCATTTAAAATATTAAGATAGTATGAATTCATGAGTTTCTATGAAGTGCCAAATTTTCATATGCTTGCCTGGGAGAAGAGCTTAAATATTTTAAATTGTACATTTATGTTTACATTAATTTCTCTTCAAACATTTCAGAAATTCAAGATGATGAAGTGGAAGAAACTGTTTACAGAGACAGAAAGAGACAGTTACCTTTGGAACTCACTCTGGAATTAACGGAAGAGACATTTCATGCGACAGTGACAGCTTCTGACAGCATAGTGCTTTTCTATGCTGGCTGTGAGTATTATGAACCTTTAGAGGTGACTGCTGTACTGCACATTAGGACATTTAAAGTAGGCAGATTTTACTTTTGCCTTCTGTTATTACACATTGTAAAATGACATAGCTTTCATATGTCCCACACTTTGAAACAATTTACTTCGAAGCTGTTTCTAGGGTTGTAAAACTGATTATATATAGTATAGTCTAAGTGGTAGTTGCTCAGTCATATCTGACTTTGCAATCCCATAGACTGTAGCCCGCCAGGCACTTCTGCCTGTGGGATTCTCCAGGCAAGAATACTGGAGTGGGTTGTCAATCCCTTCTCCAGGGGATCTGAGCCTCGTGCATTGCAGGCAGATTCTTTACCATGTGAGCCACCAGAGAAGCCCTGATTATATAGTTGATTATAAATTGAAGATTATGATTAAACTAGATGTTAAGCTTACTAATTTGGAAAATTGTTAATCAAGCTAATGATTTTAATAGATTAACAGTTATTGGAGGTTTATAGGCATTATATTGCTTTTATCTTCAAACAATAGCCATTCAACTATACTCCTTGCCATATGAATGTAGAAAATTAGTTGTATTTGGAACTATCTTGAATGTGTGGACAATACTGAGTGCTGCATATTAGAATATTTCTTAGTATAAAATAATTTTGAGATACCCCATTAATCTATATGTTTGTTATATATAAGTATGGATGCTTTAGAAATATGTATGTTGTAATATCTATTTATTTTTTTATTTTAATGTAGGGCAAGCAGTATCCATGGCATTTCTGCAGTCCTATATCGATGTGGCAATTAAACTGAAAGGTATTATTTTCCTGGTTCTGAGCTATAGCTATTTGTAAAATTTTGTCTCGCTAAAGGTGTAGAAAACCACATAAAATTTCAGATTATTATGTTTGTGTCTCCACAACAAACATAAGTTAATACTGAACATTAGACTATTCCACTTGAAACATGATTAAGTATTAAAACCATTTTATAGCAAAGAAAATTAAAAAGTGATAACTTCAGTATAAGTTAATACTCCACGGTTAATAAGTTAAGGAACCATGAGTTTCAAAACTGTTAGGAGCATTCCCTTTGATTGTCTTCATTAAACTGTCTTATAGCTTTATACTTAATCCAGTAAACTTTTTGGCTGAATTCAGTCATTCAGCAAACATTTATTGAGTGCCTACTATGTGCCAGTTACTGTTAAATATTATTAAACATATACTAAATATTATTAAATAAAAATTTGATAGATAAACCTATATCTCACAGTCTAATGAAGGCTCTAAGATCCCAGTGTTCTTGAAGCTATACAGTTAGCTTTTCATGGGTAGGGAATTTCTTAATAGCCAGAATCTTTTTATTTTAACTATTCTATGAAACCTGATTCAGTGGTAGACAAACAGTAATCCAAGCAATGAACTCAAAATGTCTATGCCACTGTCACAGCAAAGAAAAGGAGGAGTGGGGAGGCCTGTTAGTGTTAGTAAGAGAGAGAGAGTAATGGATTAGGTAAGTATAGTATTTTTTAATCATTCGAATAAGACAGTCCATATCATGCTTTGTATCTTTAATATGATTTCTTCTTACTCTGTTTTTCTTGTTAATAAAAGCTGTTATGGCTAAATGGGCTTTTTCTTGGCTACTCCAGAAATGCATCCACCATTTAGTTTTTTAGGACATTAGCTTATAGCCTCTTTTATTATTTAGTAAGTTCCTTATGGGAAGAAAGTATGCCTTATACTCAGTTCATTGGACTTGGTGCATTGTCTTACACTACAGAATATATTGTGTTTAATAATTGTTGAGTAAATAAATTAGCAAATATAGTAGAGTTTCATAAATTTTATTTTATTTTGTGGAAAAGGTGTACTGGTATACAACGTGTGTGTGTGTGTGTGTGTGTGTGTGTATGTATGTGTGTATGTATGTATATATATATGTGTGTGTATATATACATATATAGACATATATATATACATATATATATATATATATATATATGTATATGGGGCTTTTGTGAATTCAAGAAGTTGATTCCAGAAAGTCAACCCTAAATACAATATGTTCTATAATAATAAAAGCATCGGAGATATAAAAAAATCATTGTTGATCCATTTCTCTTCCATTCAATTCCAAACTACATTTGATCCATCGTTTGATTATTTCATTCCCCAAGTGAAGGGATGATTAAGTCTGTAGATAATATGATCCCTAATATTTTTTTTAAAGCAAATCCTGTCACTCTCTAGTTCTCTTTTATGATCGCAATCTATAGACTGATATAAGTTTCTTCTCTTAGGTTTTCCAGCCTTACTAGAAGAAAGAAAAAGTAGGAAAATATAAAAAAAAAACCATATATATAAATATAAAATATAAATAAAATATAAATATAACCATTTATATGTATAAAAAAAGTAGGAAAATATAAACCATAATAAAGTAGTAATTGGATAATGTCCCTGAATACTAGAATTATCCCCTCTCCCCAGCCCATTTGGCTAGATACCAAATGACAATGGAAGGAGGTTCTCTTACTTTTTGTCTGTTAATGACCACATAAAGACCTGACCCCTCAATGCAAGGACTCTGAGTTGTATGTGTTTGTAGAATAAAAAAGAAGATTAACCACCAACCTAAAGACTTGATTTCTTTTTTCAATTAGTATGTTCTTTATGAATAACAATTCTTTTAGTAATTAGATATCAGATAGGTGGATTATTTTGGAAGTTCATGGGGCTTCATATAGAAATGCATACTATAGGTAACAATAATGTTTTATGTCTGTGGTAAAGCCTATACTATAATTTTATAAACTAGGACAATATTGTAATACTTTGGGGGTTGTATAATCTTTCATGTTGTTTTGGGAAAAAGCCACTTATTTAATCTTAGTCCAAGAGGATGAAGAATATTTTATACTTAGTCACAAGGTGGCAGCAAATGTCTGTTTTTGTTTTTCTTTTAAATTAGGATCCTTATTTGAAATTACTGTGTTGTTAAAGTACGTGGAGTGTAATACTACAGTAATCTTAGAACATTAGACTATTCCACTTGAAACATGATTAAGTATTGAAACCATTTTACAGCAAAGAAAATTAAAATGTGATAACTTCAGTATAAGTAGCCTTATCATTTTTTAATAATATATATCAATATTCTTTTTTTCAGTTTTAAATTTAACATCAAAGTTTTCAGCTTGGACTGCTGGGACATTTTAAGCAGTGCTAGACCCACTGAGGATGCTTATTGAAGGAAGAGAACTACATTTATTATGACACCATGTTCCATCCTTTGGTGGCAGTGCATAGTATGATACTCCATCTGAGCAGGCACCAGCACATGCACCACTACACATTTACTGACTAAATGACTAACATAAAGGAGCAGAGAACTTTATAGATCCAAGCTTAGAAGGAATAAAGGTTTATCTTTGTATGTCATATAATATTCAGGTATTAACATACTTCAATGTAAACACCGAAAATTTGTTCATGAAGAAATATCAGGGTACATTTCACAAGTTTTTACTGGATACATAATAGGTAATAGACATTGTTCTAGGTAGCAGGTTTATAAGACAGACTAGACCCTGTGAGATAGAATCTAGGATCATAACGTAAAGATGGATTTTTAGTATTAAAACTTTTGAAGATAAAATATTAAAATATTGCATTTTGCAATTTTAGTCATATGGGTAGGTTACATCCTAATTTAGAATTTAGGATTAAATTGATATACAAAGATTCCTTCTTTGATCTAATACTATATTAAAATTTCCTTTTATTAGATTTTCTTCCTCTCTTTCATTAGCTGAGTTTTATGGTACTTTGTTATTTGGTTTTTGATATCTCTGCACCTAACTATATATTTTGGAGAACTGGAGAACTTTGCATATACAGTTGACTTAGACAATGCAGGGATTAGGGGCGTTGACTTTCCATGCAGGAGAAAATCCAAGTATAACAGGCTTGGCCCTCCGTGTACACGTTTGCTGGAGAAGGCAATGGCACCCCACTCCAGTACTCTTGCCTGGAGAATCCCATGGACAGCGGGGCCTGGTAGGCTGCAGTCCATGGGGTCGCTGAACAGTCGGACATGACTGAGCGACTTCACTTTCCCTTTTCACTTTCATGCATTGGAGAAGGAAATGGCAACCCACTCCAGTGTTCTTGCCTGGAGAACCCCAGGGATGGGGGAGCCTGGTGGGCTGCCATCTGTGGGGTCGCATAGAGTCGGACACGACTGAAGTGACTTAGCAGCAGCAGCAGCATACACGTCTGCTGTGTATCCAAGTTTCCACATCCATGGATACATCCAACCTTGGGTCATGTGGGACTGTAGCATTGACTATTGAAACAGATCTGTAAGTGGGCCTGCACAGTGCTTTCCAAGGGTCAACTGTATTAGTACAGAACAAGTAGGAATTTCTCTTTGAGGTTCTGCTATGTGTTTTCTCAGGCTGAAAAGAAATTATTTAGATTAAATAAATATGTATGAAATTATACTGTTGAGACAGGTTGGGTATGTGAAAGTGAAAAGTGAAAGTTGCTCAGTCGTGTCCGACTCTTTGTGACCCCATGGATTATACAGTCTGTGGAATTCTCCAGGCCAGAATACTGAAGTGGGTAGCCTTTCCCTTCTCCAGAGGATCTTCCCAACCCAGGGATAGAACACAGGTCTCCCACATTGCAGGCTGGTTGTTTACCAGCTGAGCCAAAAGGGAAACCCAAGAATACTGGAGTGGATAACCTATCCCTTCTCCAGGGGATCTTCCCAACCCAGGAATCGAACTGGGGTCTCCTGCATTGCAGGCACATTCTTTACCAACTGAGCTATCAGAGAAGAGAAGTGAAGTGAAGTGAAGTTGCTCAGTCATGTCCAACTCTTTGTGACCCTGTGGACTGTAGCCTACCAGGCTCCTCTGTCCATGGGATTTTCCAAGCAAGAGTACTGGAGTGGGTTGCCATTTCCTTCTCCAGGGGATCTTTCCTATCCAGGGATCGAACCCAGGTCTCCCACGTTGTAGGCAGACACTTTACCGTCTGAGCCATTAGGGAAGTCTGAGCTATCGGAGAAGCCCTAGGTAAATATCATGGAGGCCCTAGATAGTATATTCACACATATATTTAAGGTATTTCATGTACGAGGACTGCTCTAGATTCTGGAAACTCAGTGATGAGGAAACCAGACACAGTCCCTGCTCTCAGGAAGCTCAAATCATACAACACAAATGAGTACATAATTCCATGATGAGGTAGGGAAAAGAGCATGGTCCTTTAGGAGTATAAGAATCAGATGTAGATCAGGGTGTCAGTGGAGGCTTCTCTGAAATGGTCACACATGCAGAGATCTGAAGGGTGAGAAAGACCTGACTGGTAAAATTGGTAGAGGTGGGCTGATACCAAAATAGATTTGAGTTTTGAAAAGATATCTCTAGCTTCAGCGTAGAGACATACTAAATTCTGGGAGATGAATTAGAAGTGATGACTAGAATGGTGGCAGTAAAGAGAAAGGGACAGATGCAAGAGGTACTCAAAATTTAGGTGGTAAAATTGGAAGGCGTGCGGATTGATAATGTAAGACCTGCGGAGTTTAGGAATGAAGAGGTGTGAAAGGTGATACTTTGCTTTCAGAGTTGCTCAGGATGGCAACGTTCACTACTGTTCAGAGGAAAGAAACCATGTTTGGTTTTAGACGTCTTGAGTTTGAGGATGTTTCTGTTCAAAGGGACCTAGAGAAGGCAGTATGGATACATGGATCTGGAACTTTGAGGATCCTGGGCCAAAGCTATAAATTTAGGATTTATTAGGTGGTTGTTGATTATTGAGATTGTCTAAAAGAGAGTGAAGAACAAGAAGAGAAAGCAACTTAAACTGAGCCTTGAGGGAACTCCCGACTCCACTGGCCGAAGAGCCTGCAAAACGGAACAAAAGGAGGCAGCTGGGGAGAGGTTGGAGCCGATGGGAGGAGGTGCTGCAAAGAACCAAGGGGAGAGAGTCCCCCAGGAGTACATCATGCTGCCGAGAAGTTGAAATCAGAACGGGATATAAAGACATCAACAGTTCTCAACAACTGAGTTTTCTGCATTAACATTTATAAAAATGTGCGTTTTCTTTTTATTTAGGCACATCCACTATGCTGCTTGCTAGAGTAAACTGCGCAGACTGGTCTCATGTGTGTACCGAGCAAAACGTTACCGAATTTCCTGTCGTAAAGATGTACAAGGAAGGCCAGAACCCGGTATCTTACACTGGTATGCTGGGAACTGAAGATCTCTTAAAATTTATTCAACTGTAAGTATTCAGCTTCACCCTAAGATTTTTTAAGTTTTAGATCTATTCAACTCCTAATTCCCTTACTTATTTGACACACCTTGGATAGGTTAAGGAAGTATGAACACTGATGAGAAGAGCCTGTCTATTACTTTTTATCACTTTTGGGGAGATAGAAATTTTATTTAATGAGACTGATTTTTTTTTGTTTTGTTTTGAATAGTGTTGTCTTTATTTTGTCAGATGTTTATCCTATGGAATATACTAAGTTCAGTATACATATATATATATATATATATATTATAAGCTGAGAAGTATTTTTTAAAATTAATTTTGACTATAAATATTCATCCAGCAACAGGATTTCATGCCCAGTGAACATTATGTCTGTCCAAGAAGCAGAAGAATATTTAAATGGGGAATTATATAAAGACCTAATTTCCTATTCTAGCATGTCAGTACTGGGACTGTTTAGTCCAACCATGACAAGAGGTAAGTGGAACTGAACATTTAAATTATATAATGTATAGTTGAAGGCTTGTTTACTTGTTTTCTTTTTAAAGAATTAATATCTTTTAAAGAGAACTCAATTGTAGAGAATTTTGAAAATACAAAGAAGTTTGAAGAAAAATAAAAATCTTTCGAGTTGTTAAATTTTAAGATAATTTCTTCCCTGTTTTCTTGTGAACTTACGTCTTAAATATTAATATACATTTTAATGTAATTGGGCTAGTACTGTGTATTTAGGTTAGTATCTGCTGTTTTTATTAACTTTAAGTGGGTGCATTTTTCCATGTGATTAATATTCTTCAAAAACATCATGGCTGTATAATATTTGATTGGATGAATATACCATAATTTATTTAACTGTTTACCAACAAATAATTTCTTTTATTTCCTTTTTGCTTTGTATTGTAAAGAGTATTTTTATTTATGAGTCTTTGTGTAGGTTTTAGACTATTTAATAGCTATGGATTCCCAGTAGGTGAATAACTTTGTCTTCTGTAAACTGTATATGTGTTATTCATTTTTTTTTTAAAAAGGTTTTAGCATTTGTCTAAGGAATTACTATGAGATTATTATATACTAAAGATATTAAGCTTTTGTCATTTGACTAATATTCCAATTATTTCCCCCAGCTTGTTGTTTGCTTTTTAGCTTTGCCTAGTAATTTTATATGTAATAGTTAAAATTTTTTTCAAATTTATTCATTTTGAGATTTCTTCTATTGCTTTAGCTATAGAAAATCCTTATCATTTTGATTAGTTAATAGTTACCTGTCTCTTCTTGTTGCTTTATATTTTCTTATGCTATATTGTCTTCTTGTTTTGAATATTCTTTTTTAAAATTTGTGAGTGATAAGACACAGATAACATGAAACTTAGCCTCTTAATCATTTATAAGTGTATAGTTAACTAGTGTTAACTGTATTTCTATTGTGTGCAAATTCTGATTTCCAGAACTTTTTCATCTTACAAAATTGAAACGCTTGACACGTTAAAGAGCACTCCCTTTCCCTGTTTCCCTGCTGCTGCTAAGTCGCTTCAGTCGTGTCCGACTCTGTGCAACCCCATAGACGGCAGCCCACCAGTCTCTCCCATCCCTGGGATTCTCCAGGCAAGAACACTAGAGTGGGCTGCCATTTCCTTCTCCAGCTCCCTTTCCCTGTTTCCCTAGCACTTGGCAAACACCATTTTCCTGTCCATTTCTATGAATTTGACTACTCTAGTACCTCATGAAAGCCAGATCATGTAGTGTTTGTCTTTTTCTGAATAGCTAATGTATATACACATATCTTTTTAAATGTTTTCTATTTTATTCACTTTACCTATTGATAGTCTATTTATTTTATAAAGCATGTTGAATATGATTGGGTTGTCTCTTTTTCTTTTTGACAACTTCTTATCTTTTTTGCCTATTGACTCTTCTAAGTGAACTTCAGCCATTTACACATATTGTCTAAACTTATTCAAATTTTTGTTGCTTGTTTTATGCTTCATTGGTATTTCTTTTTTTTAAAAAAATTTTTTAAAATTTACTGAAGGATAGTTGATTTATAATGTTGTATTAATTTCAACTGTACCTCCGAGTGACTCAGTTATATACATATATTTTTTTAATATTCTTTTCCATTATGGTTTATCATAGGATACTGTAATATTTCCCTGTGCTATACAGTAGAACCTTATTGTTTATTCATCCTATATATAAAAGTTTGTATATGTTAATCCCAAACTCCCAGTTCTTCCTTCCCTCACACTTCCCTCCTTGTCAACCACTAGTCTGTTCTGGTTTGTGAGGCTGTTTCTGTTTCATAGATATTTCATTTATGTTGTATTTTAGATTCCACATATAAGTGATGTCATATGGTATTTGTCTTTCTCTTTCTGACTTACTTCACAGTCTGATAATCTCTAGGTCTATCTGTGTTGCTGCAGATGGCATTATTTCACTCTTTTTCATGGCTGAGTAGTATGCCATTATATATGTATGTACCCCATCTTCTTTATCTGTTCATCTGTTGATGGACATTTGAGTTGTTTGTGTCTTGGCTATTGTGAATAGTGCTTCTGTGAACACAGGGGTGCTTATGACCCTTCAGATTTTAGTTTTGTCTAGTTTTATGCCTAGGAGTGGAATTACAGAATCATATGGCAACTCTATTTTTGGGTTTTTGAGTAACTTTCATATACTGTTTTCCTATAGTGGCTGCACCATTTTATATTCCCACCAACAGTATAACAGAGTACCTTTTTCTTCACACCCTTTCCAACATTTATTATTTGTAGACTTTTTAATGATGGCCATTCTGACTGGTGTGAGGTGGTACCTCATTGTAGTTTTGATTTGCATTTCTCTAATGATTAATGATGATGAGCATCTTTTCATGTGCCTGTTGGCCCCTGTATGTCTTCTTTGGAGAAATGTCTGTTTAGACCTTCTGCCCATTTTTTCAATTGGGTTGTTTGTTTTTTTGTTATTGAATTGTGTGAGCTGTTTGTGTATTTTGGAAATTAAGCCTTTATTGGTTGCATCCTTTGCAGACGTTTTTTCCCAGTTCATAGGTTGTTTTTTTGTTTTATTTTTGGTTTCTTTTTCTATACAGAAGCTTGTAAGCTTCATTAGGTCATATTTATTTTTGCTTTTATTTCTATTTCCTTGGGAGACTAACCTAAGAAAACTAATTCATCTTATTTTTGATGCATTTCAAATTAATGCTTTTGCCTTCAGCTTTGATACAATGCTTATACTAACAAGTTTAATTTGTTTGTTTTACATAGTATCATTGGTTTTCCGTAGTATCATAAGCCTACCAGTGGGCTTCCCTGATGGCTGAGATGGTAAAGAATCTGCCTGCAAAGCAGGAGCCCCGGGTTCGATCCCTGGGTTGGGAAGATTCCCTGGAGAGTGGAATACCCACTCTAGTATTCCTACCAGGAGAATTCATGGATAGAGGAGCTTGGCAGGTTATAGTCCATGGGGTCGCAAAGAGTCGGACACAACTGAGCAATTAGAACTCTCTACACTGTTGGCTATAGTGTTCTTTTAATATTAAAACCTCTCTATACTTAAACTGCCTCTCTTTACTTTTTTTGTCCTTCAAAGGACTGTGTCTTTCAATAAGTTTTAAAGAGAGAGTCCACAGGACATTTATTCTAACCAATGGTGTTGCTTAGAATGTTATTTTCTTGGCTTTGAAGATGGATGGCCTCTTGACTGGGTAGCAAAAAGTGTTTTCTTCATCATGTCAACTGAGAAAAAAAAAAGCACAATGTGAGAGTTGTGAGTTAAGTTTTATTGGGGGGCAAAATGAAGATTATAGCCTGGAGCCAACCTCTCCGATAGTTTTGGGGATCTGCTCTGAAGAGCTGATCGGGGAGGCAATATATATGTAATTGTGGTGAAGAGGATTACATGCAGTCAAGCACACGTTTTAATAGAAGACTGCTGCTAGTCACAATGAGCAGATGTCTCTGTTAATGATTTTAGTGCTGCTTTTCTAGATACGAAAAGATATAAGAAATTGGGTCCATAAAATCTTGAAAATATCTATCTGAAGGCTTGTTCTGCCAGTTTTGCCCAGAGTGCAGAGTGCCTCATTCCTGATTTCCACCCTGAACTCCTTTCAGGGTGTGTTCAACTGAACACAACTAAAATGGTTGGTTGCCTCATCCTTACAGAGGCAGATGGCAAGTAACAATGTTTAGTTGGCATTCTCATGCTGTTTCCATTTATGTAGCAAACTTCCTCTTTCGTTTTTCTTTTATTTAAGATGAATTTCAAAGTCTGAATGAAATATTTTAAGAGTGTTTGTATGGGAAGAAGATCCCCAATGTCCAGCATTATAATTGTATATAGGTGATACTATTAACTATTGATTCTTATTAAATTTTGCTTTCTAAAAATTGCTGTCTAGTAATTTTTGCTTTCTACTTTGTCTTCAAAATTAAAAAAAAAAAAGAACTCACTAGAAAGAAGAATAAGACTGTTAATGTGTGCCATGTGGCTTACCATCTTAGAAAGCAAAATCCAGAGGGCGTAACTTTTTAATTTCTATTCTATGAAAAATCATGAAGTAAATGCCTCTATGTTTTACTCCTTTTTCCCTTTCTCATGTTTTTTCACCCACATTGACCTTGTTTTCTGCCTACCTCAGGTGCCTGGTGTCCTGAAGTTCTTGTTTATTATTTACACTGGGCCTCCTTCTGAAAAGAATTAGTCTTTAGATAATAAAAAGCACAAATACAATAAAATCATTAAAACAAGGATAAGAGTCAAGCAATAAAAGTAGGAGATAATTAGGTAGAATACCTAGAAACAATGCAGTGATCGTAAAACTTAACCCTGAGCAATCTGGTAGCAAATAGAAACAAAGATGAAATTTTTGCCAATTATCATCATTATATAATAAATGGCAAAATACTAGTTAGGGTGCTGAGTCACCCATAGAGAAAATATTTCTCTGATTGTACATGCTGAGGGGAATTTTTCATATATGTGTGTATATACATATGTATTTTATTTAGAGATCGACATAGGAACAGTGTGTTGTTTAGTCGCCAAGTTGTATCCAACTCTTCTGTGAGCCCATAAACCGTAGCCTGCCAGCCTCCTCTGTCCATGGGATTTCCCAGGCAAGAATACTGGAGTGGGTTTCCATTTCCTTCTCCAGGGGATCTTCCTGACCCAGGTATTGGACCCACATCTCCTGCATTGTCAGGCAGATTCTTTACCACTTAGCACTTGCATGACCCCCAGAAACACTGTACTTGACCATATTTCTATACAAATGATGATAAAATTTACATATAATTACCTCTCAACAAACTTGAAAAGCATAATGCTGAAGTATTGATACATAAAGGTGGTTCTGGTGTACCAGAATGGTGTAGTCTGGGTATGATGCTTTTTTTTACTGGCTTGGTTGCTTTTAAGCCTTTTAAGTCAGGTATTAGTTCCTCTTCTTTTTTGTTTGTTTTTGTTTGCAAAAACTATCATGGGATAGTTGTTGGACTTTCAGCGTCTACTGAATGAGAAAACATAAAACAATAAAGGGCTCTTATGAATCATAAAATTTTTATGTTCATTTTGATTATATTCACAAATGCTAACTACCAGCATTTGCTGAGCACTTTTTGTATGAGATACTAATTGTTATTCATGTAGATTCTAATGGTTTGAAGACTAATGTGAGTCCCGTGAAAGCTGAAATGTCTCTTTTATCTGCTGGTTTATTTTTCAGGCCCCTCCACTAGAAAGTTACTACTTTTCCCCTTATAGTTAATAAATACTTTGTGGGAATATAATTTAAAACTCTGTAAATGTCCTGTTTGGAGAAGGCGATGGCACCCCACTCCAGTACTCTTGCCTGGAAAATCCCATGGATGGAGGAGCCTGGTAGGCTGTAGTCCATGGAGTCGCTAAGAGTCGGACATGACTGAGCGACTTCACTTTCACTTTTCACTTTCCTGCATTGGAGAAGGCAATGGCAACCCACTCCAGTGTTCTTGCCTGGAGAATCCCAGGGACGGGGGAGCCTGGTGGGCTGCCGTCTATGGGGTCACACAGAGTCCGACACGACTGAAGCGACTTAGCAGCAGCAGTAGCAAATGTCCTGTTTCTCATCTTACTTTGCATACTGGTTTTAGAATCCACTCACTGCCTGAAAGAGGCATTACTATGATAGTTGCCAAGTGGGCACTTTCCAATTCCATTATTCCTTCTACCTTTATTAGTTGGCATACTACTCGTTTGTTTATCAGTATGGTTAGCTGAGTTCTTATTTTATTCAATGGATTATAATCAGCCGCTATCATTAATTTGCTCAGGTTGTCCTAGGATCCCTTTCATCCTATTATACTTTTTTCCCCATCATCCCTGGTACCTGTGACCTTTTGATATGTCTCCATTGTTTTTTGAATGTCCTTTTGCCACAAAATGTTCCCAGCCCCGTTCCTAGAATCAGCTAGTTCTCCAGGGAATCCAGTTTCCTTTAGTGAGACATTGAATCTAAAAGCTGAGATCTAGGGGTTAGGAATGCTTTTAATTACTGGGGTGTTCTTGCCTCTTGCTAACAGAGCTAAAATACAGATGAATCTACATATGTGTGTGTATAAATATAACTATGTAATAAAATGTAACAGTGGAAAGAAGCAGTATTGTTAAATTAATGTATTTATTTTATGCAGTTAAATATGCTTAAAGTTAAAACAACTAAATATTGTAAGTCACTATTAATATTACGTTTCAAGTATATTTATAGTGGTTAAAAAACTTTTTATTTAGATAACTGATCATTTCCTTATATTTGGGTTGGCATATATTCTGACATACATGGCAGTTTTCACCAAAAAGGAGAATGTGCCTGGTTTCAAACATTCAAAGGGGAATTTACACTTTGATTTAGTGGAAACGGATATAGATCTGAGGTCTATAGTCTTAAATACTCCCATTCCCCAAGGAACTCTTGGATTTATGAACAAGTAGACTCATGAAGAGCCTTCCAAGAAACATATTCATGAGTTTAGAATCTTATGAATGAGCAAATTATATGGAATGTTAGTGTCTTTCCCTGCTGTTTTTTATTTAAAAAAGAAGATGCTAAAACAGATTCCACTATGTCACTGCTTTAGGTAACAGTCATCAATTATGGATCAGAATTTAGGGAAATTTCTCTTAGAAATGAGAGTGTAGGCACTCAGTTCCTTCTGGTTGCCTTGTTTTCTTACGTATCTTTTCTAGCTTGGTATAGCACAGGCTAAGGAAAATGTTTTCATGGATTACTCATTTCTCACTAACTTGATGATCATAAATGAGCTCTCAGTGCTGCTTGCAGCTGGATCTTGCCACCCTAGTAAGTGGCTTTACTACAGTGTCTCTCAGTCTTGTGGAAAGCATGCCTCATTTTTAAAGACAATCTGGTGATTACCCAGTGTTAATGGTGTTGGTGCTCACATCACGGACATAGTACTGACTGCTAAGGGACAGATCTTCTGGGTTCAGCATACCCAGACCTCTAGGTGCTTTATGATTCGGCTCTTCCATCGTTGTGTTTCTATTTGAACTGCTGTGAACCTTTCATGCAGCCAGCCGAGGTATCATCTGACCTTCAGTTGGCAAGAATACATCATTTACAAAAGTCCATCTCTGCTCTTTTCTCATTAGTCTATAGCTGTTTAATTCAGACTTGCTTCTGGGTTGTAAGATCCAGAATATGCTATTATTTATGAAAATGTATTCACAAAACCTAGAGATAATAGTTCTTGTTTTGAATATGCATATCATAACAAATGGGACAAGACTAATACACAAAGTAATCAAAGTTCAAAAGTAACAAAAACACCTTACAGAAAAATACAGGAAATGAAAAAAGAAGATGCAAATCCCTCATAATTGTAGAACCCTAACACAGACAGTGTCAGAGGACTAGAATTTCCAGTCTTCTGTCTTTTTCTATGCATATAGGTCCTTTTAGGTTTTGTGGTATAAGGTGTGCATCGTTTCACATACCTGCTGTCTTTCCAGGCTCCATATAGCACAGCTGTCTCCATTTACCTTGCCTTAGGAGTAGATTACGGAGAAGGCAATGGCACCCCACTCCAGTACTCTTGCCTGGAAAATCCCATGGGTGGAGGAGCCTGGTGGGCTACAGTCCATGGGGTCACTAAGAGTTGGACACAACTGAGTGACTGCACTTTCACTTTTCACTTTCATGCATTGGAGAAGGCAATGGCAACCCACTCCAGTGTTCTTGCCTGGAGAATCCCAGGAACGGGGGAGCCTGGTGGGCTGCCGTCTGTGGGGTCGCACAGAGTCGGACACAACTGAAGCAACGTAGCAGCAGCAGCAGGAGTAGATTAAAAGGCAACAAATATTTATTTAACAAATTTGTATGATCAGAACCCTATAAATCTTATAAATTACAGTTGACCCTTGAAGACGAAGGGGTTTGGGTTGCTGACCCCCTGTGCAGTGAAAAATCTCCATTCTGCTGTCTCTGCCTTAAAAACAATTGGTTTGATAAATGATCTACCCAATGGCAGGAAGCTCAGTTTGGGTAGAATTAGGACTCAAAGCCTCTTTCTTTTGGTTCCACATATTTGTCATCTCTGATTGAGATCTCCCCATCTCCCCATTGTGAACTCCCCATCTCTGAGTTTATGGAGAACATAAACCTTTCCTCACACCTAGTTTAAATGTCTATAAAATGAAAATACAGGTACTCTATTTATTGAAAAAAATTCATGTTTAAGTGGACTTGTGAATTCAAACTCAATGTTGTTCAAGGGTCAACTGTACATTTAGAGTACATTTATTTTCAGAACATTACGATATGTACATTATCTATGTTGCATTATATTAACGTACATTTTTATAATAATCAAATGTCATGATAACACAGGTTTATTTTAGAACCAACAAGGTATGTAAGGTCTGCACTTGTTTAGTCACTCAGTCATGTCCAGCTCTTTGTGACCCCATGGACTGTTGCCCGCCAGGCTTCTCTGTCCATGGACTTCTCCAGGCAAGACTACTGCCATGGGTTGCCATTTCCTTCTCCAGGGAACCTTCCTGACCCAGGAATTGAACCCACTTCTCCTGCTTTGGCAGGTGGATTCTTTACCACTGAACCACCAGGGAAGCTCCAGGGTCTATACTGAAATATATTTATAATGAATAATAAAGCACTATCATCTATAAATCTGTTCATCAGTTGAATAGCACATATAACTTTAAAGGTTTCAGATTTTTATCTTGTTTGTATATTTATAGCCAAAGAAGAGTTCACTGAAGCAGGAAGCTACCTAAAAGGATATGTTACCACAGGAATTTATTCTGAAGAAGATGTTTTGAGACTGTAAGTGTATTATAATTTTAGGGAGGAGGAAGTTTGCAAAATAATGTATTACCTGTCTTCACATGATTCTTTTTAAGGAAAATAGGGCAGCAACATACCTAAATTTTTAATTTCATCCTGGGAAAATCTGTAAAGTACTATCTGGCTATTTAGAATTTTTACATACTCAAAATTCTTCTTGAGGCTAGAGCCCTCCATGAGGCAACATTGGATTCATACCGCTTCATCTTCCTATAAAATTTTTCCTCTTTGGATTCTGTTACCTGCAGTTTAAATTCTTTGCAGTTATAGTTTTTTGAGGAATTTTACATCTTGAGTGTCTGGGTTTTGATTTGCCATCAAGGTATGCATAAAAATCAGAGTTTTTACATATTTCTCCCAGAGTTTTAGGTGATGAACCAATAGTTTTACTTACTTTTGTTATTGCAGACGTACACGTAAGCAGTGCTTTTTATAGCCACTTAAGTTGCTTTATTTGTAGAATTTGGGGCTCCTGTAAACTATCAAATGTTTCAATTGCTGCAGAATGAATGAACTGAAAATTTAGACGTTATTAATACACATCACATTCTATACTAACGACTCATCTTCAGATGCACGTGGAGTTGTTTGTGTTTCTTACCCTCTGACTATATTATTTCCAATTGTGATTTCTGAGCTTAATTAAATCTTTCATCCTGAACACTGGTGACGCATTTGATGATTGAGCTCCTGTTCTATCCAAGAAATCAGTGACTTTTGAAAAGTGAATACCGAACTCTAGACTTTCAGGGAATATGACACATGGCTATTCACTGACACATGGCTATTCAACTGACACATGGCTAATCACCCACTGTCTTCTAGACCAGTAGTTTTCAGAGTATGTTTTGTTTATAACTAAGAGCACCTTCCAGGTAATCTGAAGACTGGGCAGTAGAAAGCCCAGTCTTCAGATTTATACTTTGTTTTAGCATGAATTACGTTTTTGCATGATATAAATGTTACCATATCACTGGTAATTTCACACAGTCATTTTTTCCTGTTTAGTGATTTTCTTTTAGGTTTAGTTAGCAAAAGTAGTGGTAGGAGAAAGCGGATTTCAGGTTCTCTTTCAATGGAGAGAGCTCAGACTCTGTATCTGGAATACCTCAGTGTGAATTCTGTCTCTGCTATTTATCACTCTTTCATCATCTGTAAAATGAGGATTATAGGGCCATTCTGAGGGTTAAATAAAAATGTAACTAGAAGCACCTGGTATAGTGCCTGGCAAATACAGGCCTATTCTCATAAATGCCTATCTCCTTGCTCAGCAGTTTGGTGAGCAGTCCGTAAAGTTAAGAACCATTCAGTGTGTTCCTAATCCTGTTTAGACATTTTCTTGATGAGTAACTTGTCTAGGAAAAGAAAAACCTGGCTAGATTAGTATCTGTTGTTTTCTTCTAATCGAGGTTGTTAAGGCTCTTGAACTTGCTCAGATAGCCTCACATAAGAGCTAAGTTTGCCTGGAAATGTTTTTTTTTTTTCTTTTTTCTTAGTAGGGCTTCCCGTTTGCTGCTTCCATTGTGACTTCTTTGCCTAACTGTTCATGTTTTCGATGACTTGCTGTATTTTGGTTGGGAATTTTAATACTCCGTTTCTCCACAGGTCAAGTAAATATACCGTAACTCTTCCAGCCCTGCTGCTTGCCAGACACAAAGAAGGCAAAATAGAGAGCATTCCATTAGTTAACGTCCATGTGCACGACATAGTTCAAATAATAACAAATGCATCACTGGAAACATTTGTGAGTATATAATAAGGATGTTTGAAATAGAATCTAGAGCAGTTAAAGGTAGTGTAAAGAACTTTGCGTGTTTTAATACATGGTTTTCCATCTTTTGTTGGCACAGGGCTTGATGTTTGGTGAGCTCTAGATTCATTGGGTTGCTCGGTTTTATTTTTCACCCATCATGCGTATAGCTTCTTTAATCCACTGCCAAAAGTCTACATGTCTTTGGATTATTTTTCTTGCTGAGATGCTTGTGGCTGATGGCCAGTTGAAGTACTCCATCTGGGCTGAAACTTGGCAAGAAGCAAGTTTGGATTCCAGAGAGCGGCATGCTAGGCTTCCAATCCTTGCTTGCCTCCTTACTGGCTGTATGTCAGCGTCTCTCCACATGTGTAAAATGGTTATTGTAAGGACTGAATGAGAATGGGTGTTCAGTGCTCTGTGTACAGTGTTTAGCCTGGTAAACACTCAGAAAATGTTAGCTAGTATTGCTTACATTGTTGTAGAGAAAAATATGTTTTATCAAAGTCCTTTTCTGATGCCTACTTTGTATAATAGTGGATTTAAAGGCACAACAGATGTAACCTGCATTTCTTGATTTTGATTGTTTTGCATTAATATTAAACACAGCTAGACTATTATAAATTGATACTTTTCTACATTTCTAAAGTGACATGGGAGCAGTATTATCAACTATAAATACTGAATGAATATCCTCTTGTTGTTGTCTTTTGTCATGATGATCTAAACAATATTACAGTTTAGGCTAAAGAATGTGTTCTTTAAGTCATTTTTTGGCCTCAGTCCCACTAACTCCCCTTCCCTAATTAAAGTTACGGTTTATAATTAATCAAGTCATTAAAATTTTTAGGATGCGGTTTTCTAAATTATTTATTAAAGTAACATTTTTGTTTTTAATGACTTTATTAAATGACTGTCTCTTTAGCACATCCATAGTGTTAATATTTTTGGAATTTTTATAAGATGTTAGCTTTTTTCCCCAGATAATACAGAAAACTATAAAGAAGAAAATTAGATAAATCATAACTTCTTTAACCAAGCTTAAATTTAGGGATAGATTTTCCCAAACTTAAAAAAATTCCATGAGTGCTGTTGTTAAATTTCCTAATGCTGCTTTGTGTTAGAGCTTTTAAGTCGAGAGCATCAGTGACTGTATACAGTAGCTAGCTAGGAGTAAGCTATCTTCTGGCCTGCCCTTAGGTACTAGAAAGACTCCCTCTGGATAGGAAAGAGCAGTGGATGGCCAGATGGTAAACATTTTTTATATAACATCAAACTTTTATTTTAATGAACCTGATGACAAATTAGTCCAGGTAAATAATGCTCATAGTTAGTTAAATGTTAGTTGCTCAGTCTTGTCCAGCTCTTTATGACCTCATGGATTGTATGTAGCCCACCAGGTTCCTCTGTCCATGGAATTTTGCAGGCAAGAATACTGGACTGGATTGCCATGCCCTCCTCCAGGGGATCTTCCCTGGGATTCAGTTCCCTTGCAGGGATTGAACCTGCATCTCTTATGTCTCCTGCATAGGCAGGCAGGTTCTTTACCACTAGCGCCACCTGGGAAGCCCGGAGAATGACATGTATACCATCTATGTAATGGCTCACAAATTCATATGGCCAACACAGACCTTGGGCCTGCTCTCCAGGCTCCTATATACAGTTGTCTACTTGACAGTTTGTCTTGAATGTCTTTGAAAGTGAAAGTGGTAGTCGCTCAGTTGTGTCTGACTCTTCATGACCCCCCTGCCAGGCTCCTCTGTAGAGTTTTTCAGGCAAGAATATTGGAACTCTCTAGGCAAGAACACTGGAGTGGGTAACCATTCCTTTCTTCAGGGGATCTTCTCAACCCAGGGATTGAACCTGGGTTTCCTGTATTGAAGGTAGATTCTTTATCATCAGAATCATCAGGGAAGCCCCAGATCATAGCTAATTACATGCTAATTAACTATGTAGTTATTCCAATTAAGCAATAGTATATTTAAGGCTGTCACACTTAGAACTATTTGTTGGGTAATATGTTTAGCATTTTTCTCAAATACATTGAGTTCATTTTTGTGCTTTTATTATAAATAAGAATATGGGAACACACATAATTATAGTCTCTTATATACTCAAATAGCCAACACTCATCTTCCAGTAACCACATTTGATGACTTTTTCTTCTCTGAGTAGCCTCTTGAGTAGCAATCAAAACCCTTGATTGTGCTTTTCCTTTTTAAGATTCTCTCTTTTTTTGGCTTTTGCAGTTCCGTCCTCTCCAGGTACACCTTCAACCGTCTTGCCACTCTAGAATTACATCTTCAACCATTTATTCTTCTTTTGCTACATTCATTCTTTGGGAGACTTAGTATCTATACCCATAACTTATATGGGTCATTATACCAGCTGATGAATCCTAACTTTTGAGTTTCTAATCGTAACTAAACTCGGATAACTCTTAATCTTTCTTTCCTGACAGGAAAGAGCAATGCCTGCCACTACTGGCCTGTCTTTCCACAAATTCATACTCTAGTTAGTCATCTAAAACAGGCCTGACCGTGTGACTTATTTGGTACAAAATCTTCTCAGTATTTCTGGGAGCTAGAAAGAACCTCTCTAGTCATTTTCCCACAGCCATATTTGCTTCTGCCTGCCTGAGTCTGGTACACTTCACTATCACTGTTCCCCAGATACTCTGTATGCCTAACACCTGTCTGCACTCTCATTCACCTCTCTGTTCCCTGTATCTGGAATCCCCACTCTAGCACACACTTCAGTCTGTAAAGGTCTTTTTCCTTATCCAAGGCCCAGGTCAAATATCACTTCCTAAAATCACCCATGAGCTCCCCTACCTTGTTTTTTAGTTTTAATTTAGAGGCAATAGGCTTCCTTATTTATGCTCAGTCACTTCAGTCATGTTGGACTCTTTACAACCCTATGGGCTGTAGCCCACCAGGCTCCTCTGTCCATGGGATTTTCTAGGCAAGAATACTGGAGTGGGTTGCCATGCCCTCCTTTGGGGGAACTTCCCAACCCAGGGATCGAACTGTGTCTCCTGCATTTCAGGCTGATTCTTTACCACTGAACCACTGGGGTCTTCTTATTGTCGTACATTAAAATTTTTTCTTGGATCACAGCAGTTTGCACACTTGTCTCCTCCTCTAAACTATGAACTCTTTGAGGGCAGATTAAGCATCTTACTTCTTTTTGATTCAGTACCCAGCATAAGGGGCTTCCTAGGTGGTGCACTGGTAAAGAATCTGCCTGTCGATATAGGAGACACGGATTTGATCCTTGTGTCAGGAAGATCCCCCCTGGCAGTCTGCTCCAGTATTCTTGCCCAGAAAATCCCATGGACAGAGGAGCCTGACAGGCTATGGTCCATGGGGTCACAAAGAGTCGGAAACAACCAAGAGACTGAGCACACACTCATGCACCCACCCAGCATAAGATCTTAAAATTCTCAATAAATTTTTGAATTGAGCTGTGATGGCTCCATCACACCATATCCATCAAATCTGTTCTGCTGGTTTGATAAGAACTGTCAGTTTTAGGAAGGGGACATAACTCATGTAGAAGAGAAATGACGATAGTTAACATAAGACAACATGGGGGAGTTTGGAGAAAAGGGGATCTAAGATTTAAATCATGAAAGAGGAAGGTGTGAGAAGAGGATTTTGAGTGGTCAAAGAGAAAGAATTCAAAGAAAAATGAAAACTGGCAGAGGAAAGTGGCTTTGAGAACTAAGTAGGGAGAAGTATGTGCCAGAGTTCGGTGTTTGAGGGTGAATTGGAGGTGATTGGCACCATAAAAAAATTGTTCATTTGGATTTCTAGTGTGATCCAGTGAAATGGCATACTGGTAAACAAAACCCCTGGGTGCTAGTTTCATTTAACTCTTCTTCCTACTTAGCTGTGTGACTTCAGCAAGTCAACTTCTCATCCTTGGTTTCCTCATCTGTCAGCTGGGGATTTGTTTTCTGATGTAGGAAGATTTAATCCAGCTCACAAGTATATCCAGAAGATGAATTAATAGATGTGATACTAAAAATGGAAAATGGTAGAAGCCTTTAATACTCTTAAGTCACTGCTGTTTTTAATCCTAAGTCTTTTAATTTTGTTTCTTACTCTTTCCAATTCTTGTTAATAACAGCCTAAACAAATTGTCTTCTACAAATATATTTTTAAAAAATGTTCTCTTTTAATTAATAAAAAGAGTAAGATTTCTTATTCTTACTACTTTTTCTTTATTTTAAACCACCCCAAAATAAGATCCTTTAAAATTTGTTTTAGCATATTATTGGATTACTTTAATTATGCTAAAAACTCAGTTTTGAAACAAAGTAAGACTTATTAATTTTTAAGTAATCATAGATGTTAAAAGATTATATCTTTAAAGCTTAGCTTATATATTTGTTTAAATTTTATGCTAGAGGAAAAATACTTGTCATATGTGTGTTGACTAGTTTGATCCAGATTTTAACATAAATTACTAGAAATGCTACATGCTTAAAAAACAAGGAGCTCCTTTATTTTCAAATTCTATTAGTAGTTTTATTTTGAAATAACTAATTCATTATTGAAATAAGATGAGTTTAAATAAAAAACACTCTTGAGATTCATACTTGTTAATCAATATAGTAAAATCTCCACTTAAATGAAAATTTGTTTGAAATACATTTTAAAAACTAACATGCATGAGTGATTTGAACATTATTTTCTATTTTATGTATTATAACTTCCCATTTTTTCTTGATTTGTTTTGTTTTTAAACAGCCAGAGATCACTGTGGAAAATCTTCCCACTTACTTACGACTTCAGAAACCATTACTTATTTTATTTAGTGATGGTGGCATAGATCTTCAGCATGAAAAAACAATACTGAGGCTGGCAAGAAAGAAATACTTGGATTCAGTTACCCCTTGTTGGTTAAATCTGTAGGTATATTTTTATTTTTTAATATGTAAAAAGTAAAGAAAGTAATAAATATTATTAAGTTTTCATTGGGGAATGAAACTACCTTTGGAGTTAATGTTATTAAACCAATATAAAAGTCATCATTTTAGTAATTAACCCGCCTCAGATGGTCTGAGATGATCTTGTTTTAGATTGAATTCTGTTTTACAATAAATTCTTTTTTTTTGCTGTGAGTTTTTTTTCAGCTTTATTCAAGCATAACTGACAAATAAATTTGTAAGATATTTAAAATGCACATTGAGATAATTTAAACACAATGCATACATGTATGCATTGTGAAAAAACTCTTTCATCTAGTTAATTAACACATCCATCACCTCATATATTTGTTTTATAAATGTAAATTTTGGGATGGGGTGGAGTGAGAACATTTAAGTTCTACTCATGTAGCAAATTTCAATGATACAGCACAGTATTATCAACTATAGTCACTGTGTTATACATTAAATCCTTAGATCTTATTCATTTTGCAACTGAGAAGTCTGTTTCCTTTTACCAGTCTCACCTTCTTTACCCCACCCTGCAGTCCCTGGCAACTTTTCTATTCTGTTTCTGAGTTTGACTTTTTTTTTAGGATTCCACGTATTAGTGTTACTGCTGTGTAGCATTTGTCTTTCTCTGTCTGTCTCTTTAAGTATCTTCTTATTTTATAGTTTGTAGCCATTTATAGTTTGTAGAGTGCCTGATGAACTATGGAATGAGGTTCGTGACATTGTACAGGAGACAGGGATCAAGACCATCCCCATAGAAAAGAAATGCACAAAAGCAAAATGGCTGTCTGAGGAGGCCTTACAAATAGCTGTGAAAAGAAGAGAAGCAAAAAGCAAAGGAGAAAAGGAAAGATACACACATCTGAATGCAGAGTTCCAAAGAATAGCAAGGAAAGATAAGAAAGTCTTCCTCAGCAATAATTGCAAAGAAATAGAGGAAAACAACAGAATGAGAAAGACTAGAGATCTCTTCAAGAAAATTAGAGATACCAAGGGAACATTTCATGCAAAGATGGGCTCAATAAAGGACAGAAATGGGATGGACCTAACAGAAGCAGAAGATATTAAGAAGAGGTGCAAGAATACACAGAAGAACTCTACAAAAAAGATCTTCACGACCCAGATAATCACGATGGTGTGATCACTGACCTAGAGCCAGACATCCTGGAATGTGAAGTCAAGTGGGCCTTAGAAAGCATCACTACAAACAAAGTTAGTGGAGGTGATGGAATTCCAGTTGAGCTATTCCAAATCCTGAAAGATGATGCTGTGAAAGTGCTGCACTCAATATGCCAGCAAATTTGGAAAACTCAGCAGTGGCCACAGGACTGGAAAAGGTCAGTTTTCATTCCAATCCCAAAGAAAGGCAATGCCAAAGAATGCTCAAACTACTGCAAAATTGCACTCATCTCACATGCTAGTAAAGTAATGCTCAAAATTCTCCAAGCCAGCCTTCAGCAATACGTGAACTGTGAACTTCCTGATGTTCAAGCTGGTTTTAGAAAAGGCAGAGGAACCAGAGATCAAATTGCCAACATCTGCTGGATCATGGAAAAAGCAAGAGAGTTCCAGAAAAACATCTACTTCTGCTTTATTGACTATGCCAAAGCCTTTGAGTGTGTGGATCACAAGAAACTGTGGAAAATTCTGAAAGAGATGGGAATACCAGACCACCTGACCTGCCTCTTGAGAAATCTGTATGCAGGTCAGGAAGCAACAGTTAGAACTGGACATGGAACAACAAACTGGTTCCAGATAGGAAAAGGAGTACGTCAAGGCTGTATATTGTCACCCTGCTTATTTAACTTCTATGCAGAGTATATCATGAGAACTCCCAGCCCAACGCTGGGCTGGAAGAAGCACAAGCTGGAATCAAGATTGCCAGGAGAAATATCAATAACCTCAGATATGCAGATGACACCACCCCTATGGCAGAAAGTGAAGAGGAGCTAAAAAGCCTCTTGATGAAAGTCAAAGAGGAGAGTGAAAAAGTTGACTTAAAACTCAACATTCAGAAAACTAAGATCATGGCATCCAGTCCCATGACTTCATGGCAAATAGATGGGGAAACAGTGTCAAACTTTATTTTGGGGGGCTCCAAAATCACTGCAGATGGTGACTGCAGCCATGAAATTAAAAGACGCTTACTCCTTGGAAGGAAAGTTATGACCAACCTAGATAGTACATTAAAAAACAAAGATATTACTTTGCCAACAAAGGTCTGTCTAGTCAAGGCTATGGTTTTTCCAGTGGTCATGTATGGATGTGAGAGTTGGACTGTGAAGAAAGCTGAGCGCCAAAGAATTGATGCTTTTGAACTGTGAAACTCTTGAGAGTCCCTTGGACTGCAAGGAGATCCAACCAGTCCATTCTGAAGGAGATCAGTCCTGGGTGTTCTTTGGAAGGATTGATGCTAAAGCTGAAACTCCAATACTTTGGCCACCTCAGGCGAAGAGTTGACTCATTGGAAAAGACTCTGATGCTGGGAGGGATTGGGGGCAGGAGGAGAAGGGGACGACAGAGGATGAGATGGCTGGATTGCATCACCGACTTGATGGATGTGAGTCTGAGTGAACTCCAGGAGTTGGTGATGGACAGGGAGGCCTGGTGTGCTGTGATTCATGGGGTTGCAAAGAGTCGGACACAACTGAGTGACTTAACTGAACTGACAGCCATTTAATTTTGAGCTGACATGATCAGATACTTGACTATACTTTGAAATAAATATATATTGATTATATCAGGACAAAATTGATGATCCTGTGGACTGTGTCTGTTTTTTTATTAAAACTCTCATGCTGCCATTTTTCTCCTAAGAGATATACAGTACATACCTCATGTTAAAAGAAACGTTTTACGACTCTGATTACTAGTAACGTAGTTATAGACCTCTTGATTTTTAGGACTTACTTCCGTAAAATAAACTTCCTGGTATGGTGCTGTATTTAAAGGTGAATGTTTTACAAACAGTTGTTCTTGTTATTTTGCTATAGAAAGAAATATTCATTAACATGTTCAGTTGCTCTCTTTTCTAGGAAGAAGACGCCAGTGGGGAGAGGAGTCTTACAGGCATATTTTGGTACCCTGCCTCCCCTTCCTCTTCTTGTTGTGGTGAATCTGCATTCAGGTGGCCACGTGTTTGCATTTCCTTCAGACCAGGCTGTCACTAAACAGAACCTTTTATTGTGGCTGAAGAAATTAGAAGCAGGACTAGAAAGTCCTATCAGTAAGTTTCCTGTTTTAATGTGTACAATTTTACATTTTGTTTCATGGATTTTTAAACTTGAATTATAGCTGATGAATGCTAGAATTAATTGAATTGTAATGTTTGTAAATATTCTAAGTATTAATATGCTGATAGCATTGTCCATACAGTCTGCTCTATGGTGGATGTTCTTACCCACAGAAAATGAGTGCTGTTATATTAAACTTAATAATAGCTAAACATTTATTGAATGCTCAGTAGGTATCATGCACAAAGTTACATGCTTCACATGTATTATCTCGTTTATTCTCACAGGAGTCACAGGACATACCTGTAGAAGAGCTAAATAACTAGTTCAAAGTCATATAATTAACCAGTAAATGAGGAAACTTGGAT